>NC_069662.1:94428777-94731808 GCF_027244095.1 Hemicordylus capensis | reverse complement strand
GATAATGTAGCTGCAACTCAACTCCATTTTAGGGTCCAGTAGATGATACACTTCATTGTGTATTTAGAGATAGGTGCTACCTGGAAATATGAGTCCAATTCAAACCAGGACTGCAATGTGAAGAAAGGCCTCCAAATATTACCCCCTGCCCCCACATGTAGTTTATCCACCAAAAATCACCTTCCAAAGCTGCTGTTTGCCCAAAGATGACATTGGTTTTCAAGATGCTATTGCAGTAAATAGCATCTTTGTAAACAAATCACTTTGTGAGTAGGTCGTTTTTAGCAGGAAAACGGAACAGGAGGGAAAGGGTCAAACCCTCACTTTACCCACGCTATGGTCCTTAACCAGATCCACCCCACAGTATTTATTTCTATGAAAAACAAAACAGTGGGGATAAAGTATTAATGTACCAACATTTTGACCCCAATGCACACCATTTTATTTGCTGTTGAACAAGTCCAAGAATCAGACTGTTGAGGCTTTTGAACAACGATCCCTGTTTCTGATTCAGTTGGAGAGTCTGTTCATGTAAAGTCTATTTTTCAAAGACCTTTCTTTGCCTGTTGTTTCTTGCCATAGATAAAGTGAAATAACAAAGATTGTAATGTTGGTGTTGGATTTTATTTAAAAAATATAATTTTTCTTGCTAATCAGTAGACTTTATAGTGAGAAAGGAATTGAATTATTGTCTCTGTATTGATTTGTTTGCAAGGCACTTTGACCACTCCCATTGCTTGTGCTAGAGCTCCATTGACTTACTCGATCAAAGGGCAATTATCATACTGCTTCTAATAAGTTTCTGATAATATTAAACTTCAAGGGCGAAGATAACATTTATACTGTTGTTGCATATAAAACAACAGAGTGTGAGAGAAACATATTTACAATACCTTCTGGTAATGGTCTGCTCAGGTATGCTATGCCTGAGTAGCTCTGAACATAGTGTTAGATATGAGAGCGAGAGAGGTTGGTTTTGAAAAATAAACTTTTATTTGTAGTATTAATTAAAATACAAATTTCGATCATTTCTGTATAGAATCTAATTAATGGGTCTTACAGTTATTGTCTGTCACTGTTCCCACATTAGAACCTGCTGTATGTTAGAATTAGCTAGTCTACTTTTTCCTAAAGATTTAATGAAGGTTTTTGTGATTGAGTTGTCAGATTATCGGGCAACTGCCAATGCCAGCCTTAAATCTCCAAAAGACAGCCATGATATTTCAGTACTTTGTAAATGTTTCTGTTTTCCTTTTAACCTCTCGCTTTTCATTTTAACCAAACGCCCATCTGGTAACAACATTCGCTACAAACATAGCATAATGCATTTCTGAAGCAATAGTTCCTTCTGTCTCTCTCCCTAAGCAGTCTTTTTCTCCTCACATCCCACGTTATTCTAAGTTCTACCTAATTTCCATTGCTCAGAACTGTTAACTCCCTCTTAGACATTTTAACAGCTCTATCTTATTAAATCAGCTCATTTATACCTGTATTAAGGTCACTTAAAAAAATAGCACTAATCCTCAAAATTGAGATTGAAGCTTTGGTTACAGAGCAGACATTTATTATTATTTTTTCCTTAGCAACAATATTGATTTCCATTGAAGCAAACAGATGAGCCTTTTTTAATGCAAAGTGCTAGAATTCACTAAAAAGGTTAAAATTGAAGTGAGTAATCTTCGGCACATAATATGCAATTGTTAATTTTAGCTCTGTGCGTAGGAGCTGTTATGACTTGAACAGCCGGCTCTAGCCTTCATTAGAGAAGAAGCACACAGTTTTTGAGACAGGTGGAGCTGGATCAAGCTGTGAAACTGATTTGCTTGAAGCTGGTCATTAGTGTTAGAAATCTGGTCTCTATTTATTTTATCTTTTAACCCTACCATGATTATAACCATTATTATTGGTATTTACTTTTTGTCTTTTTTTCCCTTCCTGCCAGGTTGATGATGATGATCTGTCAAATTCTCTAAAGGAACAGCATGGCGATTGGCACTCTGAACCATTAATAGGGTCATGGGACTCACATTGTCATTGATCACTTGTGTGGATTTAACCAGTGAGGAGCAACAGAAACTGATAGAAAGGAATCAAGAATTAACACAGCACTGAAGGTAAATGGCTGCTTTGTTACATACCTAATAGCAGAAGAACGTTTAGTTTTTGTGGATTTGTACCAGGCTCACAAGTCCACATTAGGTCTGTGAGGACACTGCATATGTATATATTGTTTGAGTACATTGGGGGGGAAAGTAGAGTTATGGGTTAAAATAAATTCAGACTATAGAATTAATGCCAATTATATTTCAACTTTTGCGAAAGAGTGGCTTTATTTTAGATACAAGTGCCCTGAAGCTAAATTGCAGGGGAATGTATTTTGGTGGCTTGGACAAAAATATGTTCACAGAATAGCTGAATACTCCAGACAAATAACTAGTTTGTTTTATTGTTATGAACCTAGTCTTTAAATCATGCAACTTTTGCCCCAGTGCTCATATACAAAGAAATACAGAATGGATATGTTTTAAAAGAAACTCATTGTTGCAAGTCCCCAGTTCTTTGCAAAATCTTGTTCCACTTCAAATTTTATGGAACAGCTCCCTTTCTGATCTTTCTGTTAAATTTCCAGAGCAAATGCTGCAAGAAAAATGTATACCACTCTTTTTGAAATTGAAAAAACCTCAATGCACTTTGTATTTTCCTTTGAAATAAACAAAGAAAGGAGACGTTAAAAGCTGTTCATTGTTAATTGCAACCTGTAAAAGAAACATGAAGAAGAAGTGTAGATTGATCTAATAACCATTATTAAATAGTGAGAAGGGCAAATACCAAAATCTGTTTTGAAATAACTCCTCTTCTCCACTGCACTTATTTTTTCTTTTAAGTTGATTCTTCTTAAAAAGGCAAAGGTGGCGGCTAGAGAACAAAAAGTGCTAAATTATTCATGAGATACATTTGACAACTGATCAGTAGGGGAGATGTCAGAGGGGTGTTTTATGGGTAGAGAGAGGGGAAAAAAATAATAATAGGCTTTAACTTTGAAAAGCCATTTTGAGCTCCTGTACAACAGCCTATTATGAGCTGAGAGCAATGCCGTGCAGTTAAGATATCTTCATCAGAGTCACCCTGCCAGGGGCTTCCAGGAGGATTTCCACTGTGCTGGAGTGACAGGGGGTTTGGAAGAGGCTTATGATTTTTATAATGGAGCTGTCAGTTTGATGTCTAGAAATGTTGACCAGCTCATCTTTATTGCCAAATTTAGAATTAATGTTTATATTGAATTATTACCTCTTCAACCAGATTTAATTTTTATTTCTTGTAGGGAATGCTATAACCTTTTTGTGTGTACACAGAGGAATGACTGACTGATAGGAATGTGCAGATTTTAAAAAAGAGAAATGGATATTCTAGTGGTGTGTGTGTGGGGGGGGGGATGTTTCTGGTCTACATGATGCCTCTCCAACCTAGAAACATGAATAGTTATCATTTATTTGGTCTGTAAACTTCTTTGAAAAATAATTCCACTCTGTCCTTCCTTCTGCAACTGTGGGATGAAAAAGCTAGGGTGAGAATTGCAGTGGCACCCTCACATTTGTATTCTCTACTGCCATGATCATTTGTTCATGTTCTACTTGTTTGCTTTTTACTCAACGTTCACCTAGAGTACTTCATTCTATTACTTTCTGCTGAATTGTACTGCCCAAAATTCTTGAGTTTCTTATTATGCTTTGTTAGTTTGTAATGAAGGAAATAAAAATATATCTCATGGGAATAAAATGGCAAATTTCACCCACTATTTTGTTTTCTAATGTCTTGACCTTCCAGGTCATCACATCTTGTTCTTTTAATTTCTATCTGGGAGAATGTCTGAGCAAGGTAAAGCAGAGGAAGTTGGAAATGAGCAGGACTCAGCCATCTCCCAACAAGAGAACTGCATCAATAAAAATGAAAGCTCAGAGGCAGATGAAAAAGAGGAAAATGGCCAGGTAAGAACAAGAGGTGACATTTCTGTTAAAGTATTGAGTGGACATTTCTTTTGGCCATTTTCTCAGTCTTTCACTTTGTTAGAACTTTTCTTTGCCCCTCTTTTCATATTTGGAGTATGCTTTGCATGCCTGAGCTTTCCCCTTCCAGTTTAAAAGATCTGCATTTCTATCAATTACATTCATATTGCATTATCACCATTGTTATCCTTGTGTTGAAAGGCTGTGGAGCATGCTTCAAAATACAAATCCAGCTAAATACATATCCAAACAGGTTGGAACTACCCCAAAGGCAAAACTACTGGGATGCAATAAACTCTTGAGAAACATTTGTGTGGATGGAGAAAGAGAGAAATATATGTGAGACAGTGTGTACTTTTGGCAAAACTATGTACTGTATAGAAGTCTCATACCTATTATCTTAAGCCAAAAAATTGTTATGATAAGAAATATTAGCCACAAATTCATATGATAAGAAATATTTTAATCATCACTAAAATGTCAGGCTGTTTTAAACTTTAGTTAAATACATATAACAAGGAGAGAAGATTTAAAACAGGAAGAATTCAGAGGAAAAAAGACTTTCTTTAGTCTTACCATTAAAAAAATGTTTTTATGTCTGTATAAAAATACAAATGATCATTGCTTGTTACCATTGGTGAGATTAATGCAAAAGCTCCTTAAGCAATCACTCCTGGCAAGTTATTTGACAGTCACTACATGAAACTGGTACTTCATGAATGTTTTAATAAAGTGTTGTTATTCCTGTTATGCATATTTTCTACCCATAGTCATGCACTTGCTGTTTGTCACTTACCGTTCACAGAAACGAGGTGCTAACCAGAACCAGCAGAAAAAGAGATACAAGGTAGAGTTTTCTACTGCTTTCTCAGTCGTGATAAACTGGCTTGGAATGGAAAGTTACATGCATATGGCTGATTATGAAAATGTATTCCTGTTTTTTAAAAATTTCATTTGTGCTCTCATTTGTTGTTCTAACATCAGTGGGCTTTCATGAGTTATGAGCACTTATTTCCCCTTTTATATTTTTGACATTATTCAAGCTGTTGGTGTCACTCTTCACATATGTATACTTGTGTGCTATGCCATTGGAGAGAGGAAATTTTCTTTTTCCTGTTCTAGATAAATTTATATCTGTATGAACAGATAGTTTCCAAAGCTTTGAGTAGTGGTCAAGCTCAAAGATGAAAGATGGCCAAACAACTTTTTAAAAATCCTGGCTGATTTTATTATTGAGTTCAAAAGATTGAGTGCAAAAGAACATCATACATAACAAGTGTGATGGTTTAGATCCTTTTTTGGTTTTATGAACTTTTTCATGTTTATGGCTATATTTGGATTCATATTAAAATCTGCTTAGGAAATAAATTACTCTGAGCCTTCTCTGTGTCTGTACTTCCCACCCCCTCCTGGCGACACATACTGCACGTCAGTCACTTTTTCTTTTGCTACAATAAGGTTGTTACTTATTTATTTGAAACTCAGTATGGAAGCCTATGTATATACTTATCAGTGTTCAAAAGCGATTTCCTTTCTTCTTTCTATATTTCAGTCAGGAGGAAAAGGCAAACTGGTACGGAGTCTTGCTGTATGTGAAGAATCATCCCCTCGTTTTGAATCAGAAAATGACAATCAGGTATCTAGAATTATTACCATTAGATGCATGGTTAACGTTCCCTTTTACTTGCATGACTACATTGAATATTTGGGCTTTAAAGGCATTTCCTGGTTTTGGGAAACCAAAATCACCTTACATGAGAGTGCACCTGAATTTTTTTTTGAAGTTGTCTAGTTTTTAGATTGTACTTTATTTTGAAATAAATGAGTAGCTCTACAGTATGTTACAGGGTGTTATTTGCTCTCTTTTTTTCCAGACCCCCTGAAAATTTCAACAAATGGAAAAGAATTCAAAAGAATTCAGATTAATTATTTTTTAAAAAATTCAAAAAAAGATAGAATTGTTATTTTCTCTAAGGCTATCTCTTTTAACTCTACACCAGGCATAGTACTGAGTCCAGTCTGACTTCTAAGTCATGCAAAGTCCATTATGTGTCAGTTCCCCAAAAATGATTTTATAGTAATAGTAAAATTCTTGACCCTCTCTAAGTCATAGTGATCTAGCAAAAAAAGTGCTTTGTATTCCATATGGTTCATTTTCCTGGTTCTTGGTGCTGATTTTCCAATATTGCGTGTATTTGAATTAGCCTGTTTTGGTGTTGTATACCATTTACTCCAAAGAAAAATATATTTGGCTCAAATCAGGAAAACTCAGTCCAATAGATTTCAGAATTTTGTAAACTTCCCATTTATTGAAAAAAAAAATTCTCATGTTTTCTTACCAAAGCAAATTTAACAAAAACATAAACAAAAAAGTTTCTTTCCAATATGTCTTACTTGAAGACGCAGATGCATTATTGAAGAATGAGATCAGCCATAGAGAGGGAGAGGAGACAGAGAATGAAAGGTTAACTTTTGTTAGCACAAAACAAATATCACATTTAAGTGTACTTTCTAAGACATTCCTCTATTAACTTGAAATGAAGCAAACTAAACTCTCCTCTTTGGACTCTTTATAATGGAGAGTTTATTCTTTATTCTTTTTCTTTTCTTTTGAAAGACCAAAAAAACCCACCACCCCATATCATATTGAACTGTGGGGTTTTTGTACTTTCTCGCTGCTCTACAATGACATTTATGCAGTAGGACAATAAACAGGTTATTTTCTCAGTTGTGGGTAGATATGTTTAAAAAAAAACACACAATGCTTTGACTCAACTTGCATTATTAGAATTTGTGGCTTCTGTTCTGCATTTTACTAGTGTTTTCTATTGCTTTAAACTGAGACTGAAAAGGAGAATAATATAAATATATCAGACTGTATTAAATGTCGCATGGTAGCTTCTGATGTATTCCCTGTAAAGGAGAAGGGAATGTTATATTTCATGGAGACTAGCAGGTTGGGGGTAAGTACCTCTTCTAAACTGCCCCCAAAGCCAGACAGAGGAGGGTTCTGATTTACATATCTTTTTGTCCCTGCCACTGTTTGGTCCAGTACAGTGGAGAATTCTTTGACCATCTTGTAAAGAGTGCAGGGACTAAATATTCAGTGCCATCAAAGTCTGCATCTTAAGGCTAGTTGGCATCATATAGTAAATTAAATAGGATGTGAACTTGATTTCATTGCTGATTAACTTTGCACTGGGAAACCTAGACCTGTGCTCTCCTCCTTGAACTGGCTAAAGGATATTACAAGCATTGTGCCAATGGAAATTGTTTACTTTTTGGAGTTAATTTGGATTTTTCTTTATTAATTTATCTCAGCTGTTTACAAAGCACAGGATCTAAATTATTAGAATGTATAGTACATTGCCAGTACTACAGAGTATGGATTGTACTACAAACCTTATGTTTGTATTATATTTGAAAATTTGCCTTGATTTTCCTGTGTAGGAAAAATCTTGTTACCTGTATTACTTGATCTTGAAAGCTTACCTAATCGCACTCTCTGTCCTTTCTTTAAAAGGAATGTTTCCTCTAATGTTATATTATTGGTTTATTAGTGTACTATTGCAAATTGAACATCTCCTGTTGTTCGCTACACTTATCCTGTATGAATGTATTTATCAACGTTGTAATTTTACTATTGAAAAAAAAATCAATAAAAAATGAATATAAGAAACAACCAGTAGATTGTTTTCACGACTCTGAAGCACTTCTGTGTGTGTTTATTTCAAATGCTATGAATATGTAGAAATGATATGTTATATGTATGGCAGAAAGTATATGCTTTATGCTTATGTGTCTGTTTTTTGACTGTATGTGTAGTCTGTCTTTTCCATCTCTTTTTAAAATGCAAGTACACTATAAAAGCCACTTTGACTTCAGGATAAAAAAACTGAAGGTGACAGAGCTAATTAGAATTATTTATCTGATTTGAAGAGGTAAAGACACAATTCCACTTTACCAGCTAAGCAGTTTATTTGGAGGGAACTTGCAACAGTAATTCAGACATAGTTACTAATTATAAACAAAACCTTACAGCAGGGCATTTCCCCCATAAGTTGTAGTTCAATGACTACAACTTGAGTCATGGACCATAATCTAATATAAAGTTGTGTGAACTTAAAAGCCATTGATTTTTATGAGACTCAAGTGTGCATAACTCTGTACCAGATTGTGTTCATGAAAAGGAAAAAAGTCAATCAACAAAGTTCCCCCTTAACATTTACATGTTATAAAGCCTTATCTAAGAACTACATTTTCAAGTAGATGTTAGTGTACTAGTTGATAGGTGTAGTAATTTGAGATATATGTTGAAGCTACTAGACCCTCTCAACAAAACATATATCTATGAAAAGTGTAAACATCTGAGATATTTCACTTGCTAGCATTTATAAAACCAGGCCTTCAGACTGCTAATAAGTTATATATTTAGCATAAAACTACTAAGGCTCTGCTCAGCACATGAAACAAATTACACTTCTGAAGGCACATGATTAGGATCAGACTGCAAGTGAGCATTTTATATTTTAGGAAATGTAAATGAATTTACACTTCTAATTAAAGATAATAGGTTTAACACAATCATGTCCCTGTTTGTTTTTATCTGGCACCCCCTGCCCCCCCCCGCCCGGTGCCAAGAAACACCGGTAAAATAGGTGTTTCTTGAAAGAGCTGTGTAATAAAGAATTTCTGGTGCTATAACATAAATATAGAGTTAACTACTAAAAGAACAGCATCATATTCTAACTCCCTAACTCTACACATAGTGAGTCCCAACTATTTACTTTGATTCAATCTGAAATTACTGTAAGATAAGTGTGCTTAGGCTGTCACGGCTTTTGTCCTCAGTACATTTACTTTGAAATGCCTTCTGTTGATTTCAGTGGAACTTATTCAGAAGCTTAGGATTCCATCCTTAAGAACAGGATGCAACTCCTAAACACTTTTTGTTAAGGACTTTTATTTTAAAGTGCTTCCATTATAATGTGAAAGTGCTTGCCATTGATTCCAGTGAGACAGACTTACTACAAGGAAATTAGACTTACTTTGAAGCAAATAAAAGTTAGGATCAAGAAGCTTATCTGTTCACTAAATTCTGATTCTCAGAAGATCATCTCAAATATACCTCATGAAGCAAAAATAGTCCCTAAGCTATTATTTACTTTACTTTAACTTTACCAAATAATGTTTGGCTTCAGCTTTTCTAAGCGTGCACTTCATCATGCAGTTTGGAAGGCATGCCAAGTTTCCTGAATCTGGCCCTAAATTATTACATTTTTTTCAACAGGAATCAATACAGCTACAGCTTTCAAGTTTCCCCAGCCTACAAGAAGAGGATAAATCTAGTAAAGATGACTCTGAGAAAGAAAAAGAGAAGGATAAAAACAAAGAAAAAGATAGAAACAGTGAAAAACCCAAGATAAGAATGTTATCAAAAGGTGAACAAAAATATTTAAATCATTGTTTAATCATTTCTCATGGTCACATCTTTTTGATGTGTGTGTATATGCCTGTATGTATTGGAGTTGATTTGTGCATATATTTAATACCCTGTATGTGTTTGTGGGGTTGTAGTAGTATGTGTATTTGTTTTACATATTGTTTGTGGAACGCATATGATATGCATTTAATATATACCAAAGTTGCACAATTTGTGACCCGCAGACTTGAAACAGAACCCCATCCTTAACCATGTATAGCAGATTGCCGGGGCTCAGCTAAACATCCTGGTTTAGCTGGCTGCCTGGCACTGCAAAAGCAAGGGGACCATCAGAAATCTGGCAGACTGGTTCAGCTTCATGGTTCATAAATAGTGCCAGTCTAATAAACACTCATAGAACTTAGAAGAAGGAAATATATTAAGGAGGAGGAACAATTATTTTGCTTTGGGTAACATGGTGAACCTGGCTACTCATATTGACCCTTCAAGTACCTGCCTGAGATACAGTGGGCCTCCGTTTTGTGCATTCCTTCCTCTGCTGACTTCCTCGCTGCAGGGAAGAGGAACAAACAAGCTGCAGCATCACTTATTCAAATGGATAGAGAATCTTCTAATTTACTTGTTACCTTATTTCCATAAAGATAGAAGAAGGGATGGGATAGGAGGAGATTTCTTCCACATCTTACCTCAAATAGAATCTCAAGGGCCAAGTCGTGAGTCAAAAGGTGCAACTCATTAAGCCAGTTTCTGTATTTGGGACTCTTCCCTTGCCATTCCACTTAGAGGATTTTTATGGTGTGTGTTTGTGTGTGCATGCGAACAACGCACACATTGGTACATGATACTAAAGACCCTCTTAATATATTACACAGAAAAGGATGTATAAATGTCTGCCCAATTGTGCTAGCAAGACTGTATCATAGAACTCATTTCTAGTGGCACAGTACACTCTAAAACTACATCCATATTTTCACTCTGATCCAGACTAGGGATGTGCACAAACTGCGTTCCAAACTTGTGCTGCAAACCAATGCCAAATTGACTTACAGTGTGTGCTACCTATACACTTACACATCTTTTTGCTTGCCAGTGCATTATGGGATCTGGGCTATTCTAGATCAGGGGTTCCCAATCTTGGGCCTCCAGATGTCATTGGACTACAATTCCTATCATCCCCAGAAACAGTGGCTAAAGGCTTGGAATAATGGGAGTTGTAGTCCAACAACAGCTGGTGACCAGAGGTTGAGAACGCCTGTCTTAGATTATTCTCTCAGCACTGCATATTATCAATTCTAGAATACAATCTGTAAAGCACTCTGCCAGTGTTTTCCTTACAGATCTAAATGTATCGTGTGATAGTGAAAAGAGTGTTTTATGTACCGTCCAAAAGGATGGACATATCATAGGTGAATTCTAGAAAATGGATCAGTCTAGGTCCACTGTTTAGAATGGAAATGCCCTGTTGCCATTAAGTGATGTGTAGAAACTCTTGAGAGATGTGCTAGTATATCAAAACTCTTTTTGCTTTCTTCAAATTCCTCAGATTTTTCCATGAACAGAAATCTCCAAATTCACCTGGAAACTTTCTTTTAGCCAAAAGTCAGTGGTAACTTAATAACACATTTCTGAATTGGTCAAGTTAAAATCACATCCGTCCAGCTCCATCTCAGATGGTCCTGAGTGTTTTCACTTTGTGCATTTGCTTAGATTGTTTTATGAGTCTCACGTTTATGCAAGCAAATCCAGACACCCCAAATCTGTTACTTAACACATGCAAGGCACATTTGTTTTTGACAGTTGAAAGAGTTAGGGAAACTGGATCAATACATCCCTTGTGTTATTCTAAAGCACAACACTTTACATTCATTACCAGTTGTATTTGGTGTGGTATTCTGTGAATTGAAAGAACAGATACCTTCCCACTGTTCTGTGGAGTAGTTGGGCTAGTGTAAGTCTCAGCCTATATATTCCAGGTGCTCTGATGGACAGCTGGAGAGGAGAAGAACTTTACTTCACACAATTTTTTTTAACCTGTTTAAAATGAAATTAGTAATATGTTTTTTTCAGACTGCAGCCAAGAATACACAGACTCCACAGGCATAGATTTGCATGAATTTCTGATTAACACATTAAAGAATAATCCCAGGTAAGTATCTCTCTTTTGTGTGGTTTGAGATTTTAGTAGCTGGGAGCAATGTTATGTTAGTTCTAGAAACTGTGGTGATCATGGTGTGGAAAATAATAACGATGATGCTATGAAGGCATATTGATTTTAACAAGAACCCCTATAAAAATCAGCATGTGCTCTGTAGGCTTTCCATTTTCCCATAGCTTAATTATTTCCTCTGTGATATAGTCCCCACCTCCTCCAACTTTGCAATACAGCATCTAAACAATTAAAACAAACGGCTGCCGTGTTTCTCAATGTAGCTAATATGCAGTCTGTCATGACAGCTTCTGAATGCAATGCTTTCAGCCACCCTAAATCAAACATGATGAATTTGATATCACAATTGTCTGTAGTCATGTAATCACACATATTTGGCAGTATAAGGCCAATGCCCAATGAACATAAATGGAGTAGTGTGGTGTGGGGGAAGGTTTAGTCAAAATTTTGTGATTTATTATTTATTGTGATTTATTATTAGGTTGCGGGGGGAGGTGTTCTTTGAGAATATAGAGACCCAGTGAAGGCATCATGCTACCAGTTGTTTTATCATAATTAAGCAATCAGAACCAGACCATTTTAAAATAGTGGTTTCAGATCCTGATTTAAGGAGGAACATTGGTTAGTCCTAATTTGCTAATGGTGTAATTGTTAGAACTCTTGAAACCTGAAATTCTGCTATCTGGGTCGGGCCTGCAGGTGGATCTCAGAGCAGGTCCATTGATGAATCAAGGGGTATAGTGATTTCTGTCAGGAGGTTTAGGGCAGATTACAGCATTTTTTATGAGTGCCAGATTTTTGCCAGGTCCTAGAGTAGAGCCCAACGCAACAGGTGTTTATTCATTTAATGTAGATATTAAATAAATGGCTGAAGAATTAAAAAACATGGCATTGCTCTTTGCATTTCTGGAAAATCATATGAAAGCAAAGTATCAGCAACAACAAACTAGCTAACTGGGACGTGATGAATTCTTATTGGTTGGCAACCTACCACATGAGAGAAATTTTGTACTGCAGAGGGAAAGAGGGAGAGTATTTTCCCTCTTTAAGAACTCTTATTCTTAAATCACTACTACACCAGCTCTCCATCTAGTTTGATAGAGAAAGACTGTCACTAAATAATCAGATTGTGCTTAAACTCCATTCCTTGTTTTTGAAGAGTAAACATTTTATTCCAGAATATCAATTGACCATAGAACATCAGATGGGGAGAAATGCCACATCACAAAACTGTACTGCCACACAGAAGTTAACTAATGAGCCACTACTGTATTTTTAAAAACACAAATGTGTTATCAACATGGAGTTTAATTTAGTTAATTTGGTAGCTTTTATTTTAAAACCAAATCTCAAGCTGACATAACTATCAAAATATGTATCACTATCTTGCTTATTATAATAAATATTTCAAAAACAAAGGAATCACTATTTGAAAAGTTTTATTTATATCTTTTAAAAGAACAGTGTCTGTGTAGTGGCCTGTTATATGATCAAAAGACTATAACAAAATTCCTTATTTGTATCTGTATTTGTCGTTCTTGTGGTAGTGAAATCTCTGACACTGCCTAAGTGGATGTTGTGACACAGAATGCTAATCAATGTTATAAGTGCTAGGGAATCAAAGTACTGTATCATAATGTTGTCAGTCCAGAAGAAAAGGTTGTCATTTTGGCTTACTAGGCATGGATGAGAATATTCTGTAGTCACTGTTTCTTTTGAACATTCCTCACCATAATACTGAAGAGAATTATCCTCCAATTCAAAAAATCTCACCTCACACATTGCTTCACACAGGAATAATTCACATATCCATAGATGGCTCCTTGAGGGCATATATAATAGAAAAAGCAGTCCTCCAGAAAGAATACCTTAAGGAAAATATTCGGGGGGGAAGAATGAATTGAGACTTATTTTTTAATGTGCACAAGCAACGGATAGAATCTATTACATTTTATAACCAAGTTTATGAACAAAATCATATATTTTAAAGGTCGGAGAAACAAAATCCTTCATTGTCTTGACAAATCTTTCTATAGGCTAGAGTTGGAAAATGTTATTTTGCAATTCTAAAAGCAACAGGGCAGCTGAAAATTATTTTGTAAATCAAAGGAAGTCATTAGCAAATCAAAGAGAAAAGTAATTAAAAGTCATTCAGTACACTATCAACTCTTCTTGTGTCTCTCCCTTCATTCAGTGAGGCCTGTTACTGAATTATTCATACTGTTCACTCCAAGCATGTTCTGAGTGTAAGACCCCAATCCACTTTGTATGAATCGAAGTATGTCCACAGTTCCTGAACATGTACCGAGTCATAAAGTTGGTTATAAAAGTAAATAGATTCTGTCAGCCACTTTTGAAGTGATCCTCTTGCCCCTTTATAGAAAGCAAGCAACAGTCTAAGAAGTCACAGTAGTTTCTGTGCCCTCACTAACTGCTGTTGTTGCTTTATTTTCTTCTCCTGAATGAAGATCATGCGGGGGTGGGGTGGGTGTCATCATCTCAGGTAACCCCCCCACACACACACCCCTAATATATTATCCTCCTGAGAACTTTCACGGAATATTTTTTTTGGGGGGGGGGGATAGTCTTACCAAGTCTAAGCATAGGACTGACATTTTGCATTGTCTCTGAGGAAATGAGAGATGTGTAGGGAGTGCTGAGATTCAGGAAGAGGCTTTAGGAAGTAGGGAGACTAAAAGTCAGACAGCCCAGATGCCATTGGGCTATGAAATGGAGCCAAGTAGACAACATATTGAGGGAAGGAGAAAGATGCTTGAGGAAAAGTGGAGATAAGACAAGGAACTGAAATGAGCAAGGGCCAATAAGAGAAGGGAAAGAGGGATAAATTCCACACATTGATTTGATCTAAGTTATTTGGGTGCAATCTCCTAGTAGTTATATATTTAATTATCAATATTTTCATTTATGCCTTTGACCAATGCCTGAGTGAACCAGCTGCCTGTCTGTTGTCCATGCTAGATACCTTGACTAAAATCCAGTGTTAGGAGGGTAGAGCAGGAGCTGCATGTTCACAGTAAGGGCAACTCAGCAACATTCCTATTTTCAAATGATCATGAACAAATTAAGCTTGGATGTCTTCTGTGGGTAAAGGAATAAAATTAGGAGGGATATCCCCCCTCAGGAAGAAGACCAAAATACCTCTAATGCACTCATAAATAGAATCTAATGTTTGTGTTTGTATGGAGAGGGACACTATCAGAATTATTTAAATGACTGCAGCCAAAATATTTTTCCAAATTTGATTGCTGAATTATTTTATTTTGTATTAACAGGGACAGAATGATACTGTTAAAGATGGAGCAGGAAATTATTGATTTTATTAGTGACAACAGGTAAGTTTATTTTCAATACTAGTTTCTTGGCTGAGTGTTGTCAGTGCCAGACTCCTCTCTGTAAGATATATTAGAAATAGATGTTCACAGTCTTTAGTGTTCAGCCATATTGAGAATTCTTGTTCTTGCAAATGCCTAAAACATAATGACCATGATATAATCAAATTTCAAACTTGTAGTAAAATTGCTGTAATTAAAAATTACCCATCAATGTATAATGTAAAAAACTAAGTAAATGTTTTCAGACTTCAGTGACTTCTTGACAAATGCCCCCAATCAGTCCTATGAATGCATAAGTGAGGAATAAAAAGTAGTCCCCTAGGCCCCACAAACATATCATGGATCTGGTTTCTTGTGGTGATTCAAGAGAAAACACCATGTAGACCTCCATAAGCGCTTTGGAGGAAGGTTGGGATAAAAATGTAATAAATAAAGAAGCATACACTGTTGATGTGAAGCTACTACCTGTGGCCCTTGTTATTTATGGGGGTTCCATTCTCACCTATAGGCTCGAATATGGAAACCCCCATATGGAATAATGAACTTAACTCTATGGAAATCGAGGGGTTAGGTTTCAAACAGAAAAAAACCCTAAAAAGTGGGAAGGGGGAGAAATAAGAGTAGAAACGAACAGTACCTTGCTCTCCGGGGCTGCAGGGCTCTGGAAATGTCCCTGAAACCCCCAAATCAGCCCAAATTTCAGTGATTTTTTTTTTTTTAAGGGAGAGCTTCAAAATAGCTCTGTGTTCTAAAATGGTGGCCGGAAGTGACACTGGAAGTCATTTCCAGCAACTCCACAACTGTGACTAGGTGAATTTTTAGCCTATTTTTGTACCACAGATAAAGAAACTTGGTCTGTATTCATTTCAAAAGGGTGTGAGCAGGCCCTTTGAAGGGAAATGAGTTTGCACAGGAATGTTGCCAAATTGCACCCACATATATATATTGGGGCAAATAAAATCAAGTATTGTACTACCTACACTTTGATTTTTTTAATCTCTTCAGCAATTTCAGTAGTACTGTCAAATACTCTATAACTCAATACTGTACAATTTACATAAAATCAAAATTTAAAACAAGGACCTGATATGAAGGAGGTGGAGAGGGGCCGCCCCTATCCACCCCCAGCACAGTACCTCCAGTGACTGTTGCTGGTGTCTATCTTATGTCTCTTTTTAGATTGTGAGTCCTTTGCAGTCAGGGATCCTTCTTATTTATTTATTGTTTCTCAGTGTAAACCGCCCTGAGCCATTTTTAGAAGGGTGGTATAGAAATAGAATAAAATAAATAATATACACAGAATATTGGATGATAGATGTCTACTTTAAAAAATAAATAAAAAGCAGTAGGATGCTTTTCAAATGGCATGAAAGATTAGACAATTGAGATGACAAAAGTAACTTTTAACAATGTTTCTAAAAGGTGGTCTGCTATTGTTCTGTCGTGTCAGAGGTTGCATCATATTGAGCCCTTTGACATTTTGTTCCAGTAATCATTATAAAAAGTTCCCCCAGATGTCATCATATCAACGAATGCTAGTGCACAGAGTGGCAGCTTACTTTGGAATGGATCACAATGTGGATCAGACCGGGAAATCAGTAATTATCAACAAGACCAGCAATATGAGAATGTAAGTGTTCTCACTGTTCTTTCTATTCCCCTCTCTTAAGAATTAGTTTGATCATGACTACATTCTGTATGTTTTACTTTGTTCTTTTGTGCTATCTTCCTCTATACTGAGAGGGTTTTTTAATCATTTATTGGCATATGGAGTGTCATTATGGCTATCCTTGGAAGAACAGTGAGGATGTGAAATATGTTGAAGCATATCAATCTAACTATTGATAAGAAAGCTGTGCAATGCATCTCTCTCCTGGTTTCTATAAAATGGGGGGAACAATTAAGTTGCTATATGTTGTTTGTTGTACCTGAAGCAGTGCAAACTGTGACATGTAATTGTACATCATTCTCCACCCTATTTCTTTTCACAGGTCTCTGTTTTTGAACAATTAATTGCTTATCTGGTCTCCATCTTTGTTCTTTTGGTGCAATACTTTCCTTTATATATAATACAATATATCCCTTTTGAGTTTCTCATCTGTCTCTGAATTAATTTACTTTGCATAATAAATGAGCTATGAGCATCTGGTGTGTAAAAATAGACAGCAGAAAATGCAATGAGCAGTTTTTTATATTGCTAAGTGGTAGGAATTTGTTTCATGTTGTTTCAATATATATATTCAATCATTTCTACCACAAAGTGACCTACAACAAAATAAAAATATGTAGGGAACAGGGATGTGTATGGAACTGGCTGGCCCGGTTCAGTTCAAATCTGAACCAGACCGGGCCAGCACCCCCTCAAACCCCACAGCCTGGTCAGGGGGGGGGGAGGTTCACGGACCAAAAAGTTTTTAGAAGTTTAAAAAAAAAAATTCGCATGTGCAAATGGCCCTTGTGTGGCCTGGGTCATGACCTGGCCACACAAGGGCCATTTGCATCTGCGCGGCAGGGGAAAGGCCTCGAAAGGGCCAAAGACCACCTGAACAGAGTGATGGGTGCAGAATGGAGGCTGGCAGGGGAGGGGAAACTTCTGTGGAATCCTCTGCTGCCTTGGAGAAGCCCCCCGTAGGGGGTAAGTTAATTTTTAATTTAAAAAAACTTTTTGGTCCATGAACCCCACCCCCCACCCCCCGAACGGATGTTCCGTCTGGGGTCAAGCTGAACCGGGGTGGTTCGGCTCAACCCCAGTCTGTCGAACCAAGCTAGGTTGAATTCGAGCTGATTCGGTTCCAAACCTGTTTGCACACCCCAGTAGGCAATCTTTAAAAAGAACCTGTTCACACACCCCTAGTAGGCAACCTTAACAAACAAACAACAGTACCTACTAAAATGCAAGCCCTAAACTGTGCATGCTCAGAATACACTCTTTTTATACCAGACATAATAACCCGATCCAGAACTTTGTATTTACTCTCAGAATGTGGACATTTTCTGCATGTAGGTTGCCCCATCAATTTCAGTGACGGACATCTTGACTCACATGGGTAATGAGGGAGTGTGGGGATGTGACTGTTCTCATGTGCAACTCCCCAATGACTCTACCACAATGAGAGGAGAGCTGATCTTGTGGTAGCAAGCATTTCTTGTTCCCTTAGCTAAGCAGGGTCCACCCTGGTTGAATATGAATGGGAGACATGATGTGTGAGCTCTGTAAGATATTCCCCTCAGGGGATAGAGCTGCTCTGGGAAGAGCAGGAGGTTCCAAGTTCCCTCCCTGGCATCTCCAAGATAGGGCTGAGAGAGATTCATGCCTGCAACCTTGGAGAAGCCACTGCCAGTCTGGGTAGACAATACTGAGCTAGATGGACCTATGGTCTGACTCAGTGTATGGCAGCTTCCTATGTTCCTATGTACCTCTGTTCTGTTGTGTAAGTGGGATACAAATCCCCACTCTGTCCATTCTCCAGAAGTACTCTGGAAAAGAGGAAACATGTCATTGACCCCAGCACCATGTTTCTTCTCTTCCAGAACACTTCTAGAGCAAGGGCAGAGTGGGACAACAGTGTGGATGCAGAGGGATCAAGGGAGTTGTGTCTTCATGTGCTTCATTAATCAGAATGTCAGCCACTTGTAGTAACAGATACGTGAATGTATCTCATTGACTTGATTTCAAATGAATGAGGCAGTCCACACAGATGAGAGAACTTTGTGGATTTTTCAGGACACCTGTTTATGCAGGGAATTGCTAGAAGGAAGCGAATAATGGGAACTTATTTTGTCCTATAGACTAGAAACCTGCACCCAAATAATATCAGTGTTCAGTTCAGTCCCTTCTCTTATTAGTCCCTGTTCCCTCAGGCAATAGCCCTATTCTCTCAGGCACTGCTACTCCCACCCCCGCCCTCCACACCCAAGTATCCTTTAACTTCCCTTCTACTTCCCTTGGGTTGCTGTTTCTCATCCTGATCTCTCTTCTGCACATTCCTTTATCCTCTTTGTCTCTGGCTTTCTGTTCCTTAGCTTCCCTACCTCATGGTGTTTCTTTGCTGCTCTCAGTCTGCCCCACAAAACCTCTCCTCTCTCCAGCTGTGTGAAGTTTTAATCCTAGCCAGACTGGCAACTATGCTTATAGAACTTTACAGAAACTGGATTGAAAATATTCTGACAGCTTTATTCCAAAGCATTTGGAATGTTCGTGAACATACCATGACATGACACCAGCTTAGCCAATCAGTGTCACAGGCATCACTTTCACAAGCACAAGGGACATTTTTGTATGGGGTAGTATAAAAATGTAAGAAGAAATAATAATAACAAAAAATAAATAAATACAACATTGATTGACAGTATAAGCACCACTATTACAGCAGAACTAAACATTATGTGTAAGCTTGTGAAATAAAATGTCAGCAGCCACTTCTAGATAAAGTAGACTTTTTGGTTTTTTCTGTTTACTTATCTGCTTTTTTATAGTTTGATATTGAACATTGAGATACAGCAATGAAGTTTAATATGCACATTCAGAACACAATTATGCATTTTAAAATTGATATTGAGCAGCTATGTGCTAAGTATACCGGATGCTTGTAAACAATTTACTACCAAGTGGACTGGTTCTATAAGACAAAAGAATTAAACATCTGCACATTTGTGACATTTAAACTGTATGTAGATAGATCTTCACCTTTTAAAAAGGCATTATTGTTATGGCTCTTCTTATATTTGGCGCCACTTTGGGTGTTTTTGAGAGGAAAAACAAGCTGAAAGTCTTAATAATAAACAGAAACAAACATGATTTTAATACTTCAAAAAAGTAAAGGAGAACCTCGTTATTTGCTGAACCGTTATTTGCAGTTCTGTGTATCTATGGGTGTTTTATAGACACTTGTTTCCATTATCCATGGATACTAATGGATTAAAACCCACGTATCTGCTGTTCCCAGAGGGCCAGAAGTGACCGTGGAGTTAACTTCTGGTCACCATTTTGTCTTCAGGAGAGAGGAGAAGGAGCCATTTTGTGGCTCATTTCCTGGAAAAACCCCAGACATTTTTCTGTGTTTTTTTGTGGTTTTGGAGGCCATTTCATCCTTTGGAGGGCATGCCTGGGCACATGGGGGACCCAAAGAGCACACTATAATAGTTTGGGGCAGTTCGGGGACTTTCCAAAACTTTTCTCTCCGCCTTGAAACCTAATCCCTCTTTTCCCATAGCCATGAGTAATTAGGTTCTCCTATACTGTGAAAAATACCAGGAAAAAAATGTGTTTAAAACTTTCAATTAAGTCTGTTGAACTTAAATGGTCTTAACATTGGTTATGCGATTACCCTTGAAATTTTAAACAATTAATGGACACATTCACTATTATTTTATAGGGAATATTTCTAAGGGTATATCTTAAATTGAAGCTGCAAGAAACAGTGTGTTTAATGCAAATCGAATGTAGTTTTCCTTTTCTTTTGAATACTTGACTTTCAAATTTAACCCTTTGAGAACTTTGTCTTTTTGAAATTCAGAGGCTGTTCACTTGAGTAACCCTACCCAACAGTAGGGTTGGTTTTGTGATGTTCCAGGATTGAGGCTGATCCCGGTGCTGCCCTCCCAGGTAGCCGGGGATTTTTACCTGACTGTTAACCTGGGTAAACAACCCAGGTACAGGTTTGTGTGTATGCTCAGGCTACACACAGCCTAGGCAGACAGAGAGCCAGGCACATAGAGTGCCCTACTTATGACAGAATCGCTCAATGCACCATGCTCATTGTGTGGTGCATTGTAGGATATCTTAAGGCTGGAACGCATATTCCCAGTCTCCAGAATGCTGCACAACTCTCAAAAGTGCCAGTCGTGTGGGCGCACAAGCTGCGTGGCCTGGGACCACACTGGATTATCTGGAGGGAAAATAGGAATGACCTCTCAGTCCAGCATAGTTTGTCTAAAATTTAAACAGATCCTTTAATTCTATTTAACACATCTGGCACATGGAACACAATATCAGTAACAATTTCCATGGACTCTGTATTCATGGCAAGCCACAGATCATAACAAGAGTATGACACAATGAATTATGAATCCATAAATTCTTCCATTACAATGGTATCATTCCACCATACACACCCCCTTCTAGGGATGTGCATGGAACCGGGCAGGGGTAGTTCGAAGGTGGGGTGTGTGAATCTTTGATGGCAGGAGAGGGTACACTTAACCCTCCCTCTGCTTTCCTCCTGCCAGCGCTCCATTTTTGTAGAGTCCATCGGGGAAGCAGTGTACTTCCCTGCCACCCTGTTGCCCCCTCTACTGGAAGTATCTGACATGCCTGTGTGCGCCGGACACAGATGCGCACATGTCGCGCATGCTGTGTGCACACCTGTCTGCAGCGTGCGCATGCCCGTGCCCGATAGGAGGTACACTGACACCCTGATGGGCTTTACAAAAACGGAGCATTGGCGGTGGCGGGAAGCGGAGGAAGTGGTAAGTGCACCCTCCCCCACCCTTAAAGATGTACCCCCTGACTTCGAGCCGGTGGAACCGCCCGCCATTCAAACCAGTCCAGAGGCCCATCAAGGGCCTCCGAAACGGTTCCTTGCACATCCCTCCCCCCTTCTGGAGATCCATATCCATTCAGATGTAGATTATTGATATGTTCTTCCATACATTTTATAGAGGATCTGATTTGCATTTACAAATGGATATATTAATGAATCTCCTGCTACTAGTTAAATTCATAAGGAAAATAGTGTGGTATTGTGGAAGAGCTTCATTTATGTAGCAGAGCTCCAGTGCCTCAAACAGTGATTAGTCTTAGTTTGGCTGGGATTCAGAGAGCTGCAAACCCATGGTTTGGCAAAACCTTCCACCTCCAATCTACTCTGAAGGTCTGTGAAGCTTCCAGAACAGTCTGTGCAAGGGATTTCTTCTAGAAATGGAAACTGTCATTCTTAGCTTTCTGTGTATGAGAGCACTTTGTACACATACACCAAGCCTCTAGATTCCAGTATTCATGTGAGCATATTATATATAACTAGACAAACTGGCAATCTTTGGTGTTCCTCTAGAATGTGAACACAACATTCCATGTATAAGAATTATGTCAACAGAATGATTTGCATTTTGTTCCAAATATGTCATAACTAAAATATATTGTAGGTAGTACTGCCCACATTGAATCTGTTATCCCTTGTGTCAGCAGCAGTGTAGTTAGATTCACTAGTAACAACTTGTACAAACTGCAGGGGGAAAGAGAGATACCAAAGCCACACAAATATATCTATTTAAAGAATTCTTTGAGAATTTCAGCAGCAAAGTTTGCATGCTACTACTAAAATTCACTTCTCATATCAGTTCTGTGTTTTTCATTGCCTGGATAATATAAACCACTTTCTTCTAAACAACTTTGATAAGTGGATAACTTGCAGTACTGTACAGGAAAAAACAACCACTAAAGTTTAAATTTAACTCACAAATACAACAAATTTAACCCACAAACACAACAACAAATGTGAAACACCCTTTCACATTTTGTACTTAAACAGCTTTCTTTCTTTCTTTCTTTCTTTCTTTCTTTCTTTCTTTCTTTCTTTCTTTCTTTCTTTCTTTCTTTCTTTCAAGCATGTGGTCATCAGAGGAATGATTTCATACATGCAAAAGCATTTTAAAGGTGAAACTGCATATTTATGCTATTAGTAAGCTGGATATATGTGGGCTGAAAGTTATTGGGTGAGTAGATAGTCAGTTTAAAGCCTTAGAAGTTAATTATTAATGTCATTTTGTCAATCTCGTGGGTGGTGGTATGTAGAATTCCCTAGATTTACGTCAGGAAATGTGACATTTTCATTCATGATTTGGAATGAAATCAGAGAGAATGGTTGTCAGATCTTTAGATGAAATAAAACTGGGAGGTACTGCAAATAACAGATTAAAATGCAAAAATTATCTTGACAGAGAACAGTGACTGAAAAACCATAATATGAAATTTACCGCCCCTTCCAATTTGGCCCAGGGCAGTTCACTCCTGGAGAGTAAGTCCTTATAATTAACCATCCCATCTTCTCCCAAAAAGTAAATGCTATTTTGGGTTTTATCCAGTACCAGAATAGAGGTTATGGTTCATATAGAATATTGTATCTAGTTAAAACATTTAAAGACAATTGAGGGAGAATATCATGACTTGCATCTACGGCTGGTTAAGACATAATGACAAACCATGGTTTGCGATTATGTGAACAAGCCTTTAAGAACTGTCCTCTCGTGTCACGATTCCCTCCCTCCATTGATTGATTGATTGATGAAGTGCCATCAAGTCTGTGTCGACTCGTAGGGACACATAGATAGATTCTCTCCAGGATTATCTGTTTTCAACTTGGCCTTTAAGGTCTCTCATTGGTGCATTCATTGCTGTCCACTTTCCTTCAACTTTCCCCAGCATTATGGACTTCTCAAGAGAGCTAGGTTTTCACATAAAGTGCCTGAAGTATGATAGTTTGAGCTTGGTCATTTGTGCCTCGAGTGAAAATTCTGGATTGATTTGTTCTACGATCCATTTGTTTGTTTTCCTGGCTGTCCATGGTATCCTCAAAAGTCTTCTCTAGCACCAAAGTTCAAAAGCATCAATACTTTTTCTATTTTGCTTCTTCAAAGTCCAGCTTTTGCATCCATAGACTGTCACAGGAGAAACCACTGTCCGAACGATTCTAACCTTTGTAGGTATAGATATGTCACAGCATCTAAATATCTTTTCCAAGGCCTTTATTGCAACCCTACCAAGTGCTAGTCTGCGGCGTATTTCTTGACTGCTGGGTCCTTTACTGTTGATGGTCAATCCTAAAAGGCAGAAGCTATCCATCACTTGTATGCCTTCATTGTCAGTTCATAGTTTGAGGCAAATCATAGTTTGTCATTTTATCTGAACCAAGGAACTATGGCTTATGCTTGTCCTGCAAACTACGACCATGCTTTGATCCTGAGAGTTGTTACAAGCTTGTTTACATAGTGCCAAATCATGGTTTAGCATGACATTTAGGTTAAAAAGTTGTCATAAAAAGAGAGAGTGAATTGTCCTCCCATATACTGAATGTTGGACCAAACCTAGAGGAATTAAGTTGCTGAAAGATGGCTTGTGAATTAAATATTAGGAAAAGTATCCCTTTGTATAATAGTGTGAAAATATAATAGAATCTGAATATGTAAAGATATCTTAAATCTAATATTTTAGTAGTTAGTTAAATCAGTATTAAATTTAATTCCATCTTCCTGGTTGCCTGCCCCACAGGCTCTAAAGTTCTCTTACTGGTCTGTTGCCTAACTGCCAAGAGCACCCTCCTCTACCTGGTGTCTTCCTTGTTCTATATGAGACTGTTTCCAGCCTAACAATATTACCATGCTTGTTTGGATCTGTGTCTTTTAAAATGTTGCACCCAGTTGCATGTCTGTGACTGGACACCAACTCAGGCTTTCTGAGCTAATTCTGCTTTGAAGTTTGGGGAATTACTCAAATGCTAGGGAAACCTTTTCCCTTCTGCAGCCAACTCTACTAGCTGGAGAAGCAGACAGTTATCTATCCACTAGAGTAGGCCAGGATTAATTAGCACTGAACCGGCAAGCATGAATAACTTCAGATCATGTCCAGACAGTGAAAGGTATCAACCCCAGAGAGTCAGACAGAATCGAGTAGCAAAGAATTTCCAGAGGAAAAACTTAACTAGTGGGACCAACAGAGTCAGATGAGAATGGGGAGTTGCTCTTCCTCTCCCCATTATCTAGGCTGCAACTTTCCAAAAGAAGCACAGAGAGAAGTGTCATTGGCTCCCAGGGTTCTTTTGAGGGACTGCACCAAGAAATCAAAGGGGAGGGGGGGTGGAAGGGCTACTCCCAACAGGGGGCCCTCTGATCCTGCAAGTCCCCACTAGGATTGCCCTTCCCCCGCTCCTCACGTTTCTAGGTCAAAAGCAGCCTTCAGAAGCACCCATAAGACTTTTTTTCTTGCTTGTCTCTGAGGGCTGCTTTTGAAGTGTATCCTGGAAATTAGGGGTGTGGGAGGAAAAAAAGCATGCCTTGAGAATGCCTCTCCTCCCACTTTTCCAAAGAGCAGCCCTTCAAAAAGAAACTTAGTTGCTGAGGAATCATGAGACATACCTGGTCTTTTCTCTTCCAGAGCAGAAGAGCCAGTCAACAAACCACTTGCCTTTCAGACGGCTTGGGGTTGAAAGGGAAATATGTTTATTCCCTTTAGTTTTAATCTCAAGCTGCCTGAAAGACAAGTAGCTTCCTGGCTCTTCCACTTTAGGAGCAAAGAGTACTTCTCACCTACCCTCTTCTGCCTCCCGTATGGTCCCAGGTAAGGGCAGAGGATGGGGAGAGAGCAGGGGTTCTGACAAAATGTTGGAATATGTCAGAGTTCTGGTCCAATTTAGCAGTTTTGGTGGGCCATGAAGGCCATATCAGATCAGTCTTACATTTTTCAGCATTCACAGGTATGTATCCCACAATAACATATTGTGAAAAAGAGCTAAAGCTTGCATGTGTTCATGGTTTCTGGGGAAGGTTTGTTCTACATTAGCCAGTTTTGCACATACAATCTGTACTGGTGGTCTTTAAGGTTTTTTCTTCTTGTTTTTGAGTTATTGTACTCAACTTTTTTTTTAACAAAATGTAATTTCAAGAGATACCATTGCAAATATGTAGCTCTATCATTTTCAACTGTTCAGAGTGCATTCATGCCTCAACATTTAAATACCAGTGTTTTACACAATGAAGTGTTGTTTAATACAAATGTATGTTAGATAACTTCCTAATAGTATGGCACCCTGGGCTAAATGAAACAGCAATCCAAGCAATCAATATTAAGTGTTGAATTGTATGTGCCATTTTAACTTAGCTGTGTTAGATTTTTGTGAATTTCATCAAGTATAGTAATTAACACACTCCGTCTGCTGTATTTCATCAGGTAGAATGTCCTGACCAGCAGGCTTTTGCACAATCTGTTATGGATATTTATCTGAGGAAGTGCAGTTCACACTGAATGCAATATCTTTCACTCTGTGATCTCCGCTTTGGTAGTTTTTCTTGTCATGCAAAAACTTTTATCTCATTTAAAGAGCTACAGATGTTTGAATGGTGGGTCTTACATTGTCTGTCTTCCTAAGGATTTTTCATCCACATTCACTCCTAATCCAGCAGGTGCTCCTAATCCAGCAGGTGGTATGCATGTGCAAGGCTGCTTCCTCACACAAGTCCCTTTTTTGGGAACACCTGTTAAGTAATTATCTATTTATGTATTTATTTATCATATTTCTATACCACCTGATATACATCTCTCTAATTATGGGGGTGAATGAGAACTATAGTGGATCTAGTCATCTAAGATCCCTTTCTTAGCCTCTCCAGTTAAAAGAAACTCATGTAACAGGGCTAAGAAAACCCCTGCCCAAGACCCTGATGCCAGTCAGGGTTATAAATATTCGTTGTATTCTTAGGGTGTGCAGTACTGGTACAAAGCATTTACACACACACACACACACACACACACACACACACACACACACACACACACCATCTGCTCATTTCTTTTGATTGATTGATTGATTAAGTGCTGTCAGGTCGGTGTTGACTCTTAATTTCTTTTAGCACAAGCTAAAACTGACTGTGTGCCTTATAATCCTGGAGCCTGGTTTCTTAATGATCCAATATTAAGATTCTACCCCCTTTAGCAAACTGCAAAGGAGCAATCTCACAAACTCAGTGTGAATTAGTGATTTAAGGATAAAACAGTACATATTCTTAATACTTTTATGTGAGAAACAAGAGTGAACTACAACAAGAATACTTGCCTGCTTTGGGGGCACATATAGATGTAACCATTATATAGCTTCTAATGACTAGCAGGGAACAATAGATTGCAGATTTTGTGTGGCAGATCCAGAGTCTGTGATTGCTTCTGGCCTTCCTTTCCAGCAGTGTTCCCTGTAACAGGGATTCCCAGATGTTGTTGACTACAACTCCCAGAATCCCCAGCCAAAGGCCACTGCAGATGGGGATGCTGAGAGTTGTAGTCAACAACATCTGGAAATCCCTCTTAGAGGGAACAGTGCTTAACAGTTACTGATTGACATCCTGACTAAAGAAGTGCTTGTACAAACAAGCAATGTTGCAGAAGATCACATTGTTGTGGTTAAAAGAGGGTTGGATTTGTGGAATTACAATTAAACGCAGTCTGGAATGCAAGCTTCAAATTTCATGCATTATTGCAAGTACTTCATTAGGATGTCAGCCACTGGGACATATCACATGACCTACTGGGTGGGCAGGAGGGAAGGCTTCCCAAACCATGCCTTTCCCCCAGACAGTTGTCATTTTGTTGGTGGGAGTGCGCTTTGCACTCCCACGCAATCAGCCCTGCTCCATGCAGCACGGATCAGAGTGGATTGATCTGATCTCATGCTTGCCTCCATGAAGCCTACAATGCAACGTGTGACACATGTGCTGCACTGGGGGATTCCCCCAAGAAACGGGTGCTCTAGACCAGGGATTCTTAACGTTGGGTCCCCAGATTTTAGTGGACTTCAACTCCCATAATTCCCTGCCCCAGTGGCCTTTGGTTGGGGATTATGGGAGCTGAAGTCCAATAACATCTGGAGACCCAACATTGAGAATCCCTGCTCTAGACTCCTGTCTTTGTGTGTGGCCGGGCTGGAAACAGCCCATGCTTGCACATGAGCAATTAACTGGGGGTAAGGGAGAACTGTCTCCCTTAACCTCTGCTAGCATCCAGGTAAAGGTTAGGTGGCACTGCCCTGTCAGGATTGGGCCTGATCCCAGCCATTCTTATGCACAGCCTAACCCAGGCTGGGCATCCGTAGCTCAGATTAGGCTGTGCTTGAGAACAGCCTCACTACTTATTAAGTTGGTTGTGTTATTGATACAACATAAATGGGTCTGAAATTGTTCCTTACTTCCTGGGGAATTTATTATATTAATTCTCTTTCTTAATTTATTATATTGCACACCTTCTAAGGAACTCATGGTGACACATATAGTTCTCCTTTCCATTTTATCATCACAATGACCCTGTGATGTAGATTAGGCTGAGAGATAGTCATATAGCACACAGAATTCAAGAGCATGAGTCATGAGCACAAATACTGCAATGATAGTCCATCTTGTTTGAGTGAGAATTTGAACCGAATGTCCTCTAATCTAGTTCCACGCATTAAACACTACACTATGCTGGTTGTACCACCTCTGCTTGATATGTCGGACCTGATTTATATGTTACTTTTGTGCAGTGGCTGCCACAGCAAATGCACTCATTGCTACAATCTGTATTTCACAAAATGCTAATATGTATTAACATTTTAAAAGGAATAAATCATTTTGCACTCAGTGTATAAAAGTACGCTTCATGAGTACAAAATAATGCAAGAAAAGAAACAGGAGGCAACATGATGTACTGAAAGCCAGCTTGAATGAAAGACAAACAGAAATGATGGACAAGGAAGAAATGATGGTGGGGAAGAAGAGACAAATGCAGCAAAATCAGTTGAAAACCTGCATAGCAGCGCCCTAAATCTGTTCAGCTCATTTGAATTCTCTTTGTAGCAGCACTTTTGCTATCTCCTGAGGGAGGAACATATATCAGCTACATTAGTCTCCTGATGGTGTACATTTATAATTAGGTTTCCATTTGGTTGGGGAGGGGGCGGGGGAGGTGCTGATTATTCCACATTCACTCTGAGCAGTCATTGTCCTCTTGCAGCATTGTTTCTTCTAATGTTTTTTTCCTCTGTTCTGCAAATCAATTCACTGAAAATATTTGACATGAAGTGATGTATTAACTAGATTTCTAAGATTTCTTATATCACAGTTCCTAATATTTGTGAATAATCTCAACTTCCACCCTACTTCATTGTTGTATAAGCATTTTGCAAAGTTTCTTAGTTTCTGAGGCCCAGTCTTTCCTTTCTACCCTATGTTGCTCTGGTTGTCTTCTCTACATCTGTACCATTCCTTCCCTTTCTTTTCACCTTGCTCTCCAGTATATTAGACACAGTCTGTCTGAAAGGATCACTTGAACTGCTTCCACATGATGACTTACCACCAACATTCCACATCATATTGTCTGCCCATGTCATGTAAATATGTTCTACTGTAGTGCTTCACATTTTTAGCAGTAGCTGGTCCTCCTGACAGAGAGCAGAGTGATGTGATGCAGGAGTACATCATTGTAGTAACAGACCTGGACTGAACTATTATTCTGTGCAGGCCCAGCACAGATGGACAAGGAACAGGACCTGAATAAATCCTAACTCTGTAGAAGTGAGGAAGCAGCTTTGTCCTCTAGATTGAGGATTATCTGGTATATAGGAAATATAATAATACTTAGCATACAGCAATGTGCAAAGCACTTCACAAGGCTTATCTTGTTCTGATCCTTACAACTAAATATTATCATCCCCATATTGCAGCTGCGGAACTGAGATTAAGAGGAAGTAGCTTGCCTGAGGCCACGTAGTACATTCAGGGCAGAGGGGAGACATCCCAATTCACAGCTACACCAACTCTACATGTACCTGCATATACACTTTATGAGTGGAGGCTCACCAAACCATTTGGGATGTGTTTCCTTTGAGTTCAGTTACTGCTATTAGTAAACCAGAGTCCATTATGAAAAATATCAGAATACATCTAGGCAATTCTAAAAAGCTGTGCAAATAAAATGCACTTAAACTAGTCAAGCAATAACAAAAGAATTATCACTTCCTTTTAGAAGATTTCTCACATGCATAGGCCAGGTTCACATGTAATACAGAACCTGAAGTTTCCCAGCCCAAGATATGGAAGGAATTTGAAGCTGGCACTGCAGATGATCACATATCTCAGTTTGCTGGAAGTATCTGAGTTGAGCCAGAGGTATGCCCCTGCCTGGGCCTCCCTGGAGTTACACCCCCTGCCTGGATGCTGTCCCAGCTTCCTTTGTGCTGCCTTTTGACTGGTCTTTCCTACATCATCTGACTCGCCAGTCATCATAATCAAGCCATTGGTCTTGACTGCAAAGGGAGCTGGTTCATCCGGAATGAGCCAGAGGTTCATGACGAACATAGGTTCAGACATAGCACACATCTCGGGGAGCAGCTCTTAGAGTAGCTTCATACAACATGGCAAAAGCCAAACTGCCGGCTCTCGGAGCTCATTGGTAGGCCTGACTTTCAGTGGTGTGGGAGCAATATGTTCTTATTGGTTGTGTTGTCCAAACCCACCAATGTTGGCATATTCTACCCGACTTCCAGATCCAACTTCTGTAACCAACTTCAGTTCTTGGTTACAAATGTTAAGTCCTGAACTACAAGTTAGACAGAATATGCCGGCATTGGTAGGTTTGGAAGACACAACAAATGAAAGCATATCGACCCCAGCCCACCGGAAGTCAGACTCAACACGGAACTCTGGGAACTGGCTTTTTAGCTTCTGCCACATCATGTGGACCTGCCCATAGTTTAGCAAGTTTGGCAACTTTAAATCTTGGTTACACATCTAGGTTTGACTCTCAGGTTCTTTCTTGCCATGGGTTCAGACAGTCACAGGCAAGTTGGTTACTGACTTAGCAAGTAGGCTTATTATTTATCATTTATTATTTATTTAATATATTTATATGCCACCTAAAACTAATGTCTTTGGGCAGTTTCTGCATTATGTTTGAACCTGACCACAGCAAGAATAATACAGTATGGAATGTCAATGTGACTTGCTTTCTACAACACACAAGTTTTATAATGTAGAAAGGGAAATCTAGGAAATGATGGTTTTGGCTTATATTAATATGTAAAATATAACTGAAAAAAATTATATTGAGCTGTGCTAATTTTTTTCAAATTGAAGATACGGTTTAATAAATCCAGGTGCAATTAATAAAGTTTGCTAGTCTGTATAATACATTACCTGTATGTTCAGTTAGTCTGAAAAGAAACTGGGTCTTGTTAGTATAGCATCCAACCACTGATTGTCATTTTAATGTTAACTAAGGCGGTGGGACTACTATCCCTGGTACAGTGTGGGTTTTCATGTTATGCTGCTCAGGAACATGCCTGGCTTGGTGATCAAAGTTAACCCTTTAACTATGCTCACTGGGCTCATAAGAATAGACTTACTGTGTAAATCCAGGTGCAAGTTATCCACTCTTCAAATCCCAAAAGTCATGGTAGGTGGCAGGATTTCTATTTCTTCCTTAGTCAGTTTTGGACTCTTTCATTTTCTTCCTTTTATTTATTTATGAATTTTGAAGTCCATATTCATATCTTTTCACCTTTGATCTATATGTTGCTTCTGATTATCACCCACCCAACTCATCTGATTCATTTCATTTCTTGCCTTTGAATCCTTTCATTACTAATATGAAAGCTTCTTACAGCTTGATTTGTAATTGACCGTCTTAAGCATTTTCAGAAGATTCTAGAGAAAGTGCAAGATTTTCCTGAAAGTTTTAGACAGCAAGAGGAAGTTCTTAAGTGTAATATATGTTCCACAGTGGAACACAGCAAACTCTGTGCAGTGATGGACTTTCCTTTGTTAAAGGTTTCCAAGCACAGGCTGGATTGTCTTCATAGATGCCACAGCAATTTCCTCCTTTGGGCAAGACTGGAAGATCTTTCAGCCCAACGTTCTAAGAATCTATATTATGATTTCCTTATTGTGGCTCTTTCTTCCACATTCTCCCTCCTCTCTTATTCCTGGTGAATTTCTTCACATTGAATCTCTTGCTTAGCCTTCTTTTTAGCTTTGTTTCTACTACTATCAATTATTTTGCTCCATCTTTTCATTCCATGTGTTTTTTTATCTGCAGCCATAGGTATTTTTAGAGATCTGCTACTTTTATCCATGCATCAATGCCTATGAACCTATGGTAAGCAACTTCGCAAATCCTGTTCTGTTTTCAACTGTCTTTATGGTACCTTCCTATTCTTCTTCTTTTGGCCTACTTTCCTTCAGGAAAGCAAGTTTATGAGATCACCCAGCTTTGTATGTGTGCGTGTGTGTCCCGCTATCAATTTCGCAATGCCTTGACTGATTTAGACCAAATTTGATACAGCTGTAGGGACACTTTTCATGGCGTAGGTTGTGATTATGTCATCCACCCCAATTCCAGCTGGCAGACGTGAACATTTGAGGTGCAAGTGGGTTAACATCTGAACTGCCTGATTTGAACCAAATTTGGAACAGCTGTAGAGACACATAGGGATAGCTCAATGGCATAGTTTGTGATGATGTCATCCACCCCAATTTAGGATGTAGACATTTGAGGCACAAATGAAAACATTTGAGGTACAACTTGTGAACTGCCTACCCAATTCGAACCAAATTTGGAACAGTTGTGGGGACACCTCAGCAGTGTACTTTGTGATGGTGTCATCCACCCCATTTCAAGATGATAGATGCATGAATGTTTGAGGTGCAAGAGAGAACCAATTTGAACCAAATTTAGCAAAGCTGTAGGAACACACAGAGACAATTCAACTGTGTAGTTTATGATGATGTCATCCACGCCAATGAAAGATGGCAGACACATTAATGTTTGAGGCACAAGTGGGCTAACTAGTGAACCACCTAACCAATTTGGACCAAATTTGGTACCATTGTAGGGATAAATAGGAAGCCTCAGTTTGTGATGATATCACCTATCCCACTTCCAAAATGGTGGACACGTGAATGTTTGAGGCACAAGTGGGCTAACTTGTGAACTTCCAAACTGATTTTCATCAAATTTGGTACAGTTGTATTGACAGTAGCGCAGTTTGTGATGATGTCATCCATCCCAATTCAGGATGGCATAAAGTTTTGAGGCACGTGGGCTAATTTGTGGAGATGGTAATTATCAATTAAGATATTTGATAAAAGGAAAAACTGGTAAAAGAATAATTGGTAAAAGAAAAGCTGGCAGATTAGTTCTTACCAGAACTTGTTCCTTCTGCTTTCAGCCTTCTTTCTCGTATCATTCATTCTTCTTAGCCATTGCATCTTTTTCTACATTTGATTCTCTGTATCCCTTATCTTCCCTTGGTTCTTTCTTTTATTTCACCTAAAGCTTTGATAAAGTAGTTGAATTTTTAACCATATTTTCCTGCTATTATTGACTGTTCCTTCATCTTGTTCTCTGTTTCTTTTCTTCTTTAGCACCTATTTAATGTTCAGATATTGATGTTATTCTTAGTGCTGCTATCCTACAACCTGTCCTTTTAGCCCTTTATGATCTTAATTTCTTGCTCATATTATTTTTTCCTTTTCTATCTTACTCTTTTAAAATCCTTTTTCTCTTCTAGTTCTGTCTGATCTTAATACAGTGCTCATGCTCCTAACACTGTGCTCTTATTAGTTACATGACCCGCAGGAACATATTTACAACAGGCGCAGTGGGCTTCAGAGTAAAGGGGAAATTGCCAAAAATTATGCTTCCTCTCGTAGCACCAGTGCAGCATTGGAAGCACTGCTGCATTAGAACACCATCATTTGTCTGGTATTAGCCATAATTTTGCTCATTTTAGGAAAGTCATCTTTAGATCATTTGGCCCTTTCTAGCTAATTCTCTTTTTGTTAATTTATCTCAAAGCTTCTTGAGCAAGTTGTTTGTTCTGTTCTACTTTTCCTATGTATATGCTTGATTCTTTTAAGCCTGCTTTCTATCTTCCCACTCTACAGAAACTGCATTTTGTAAGATCACCAACAACTTATTTTACATTATCTACTATTCTTGTTTTTCTAGCTATTCCTTCTTCATATTACACTGTGGGTTATTCTGCTTTAGCTGTCCCTTTGTTCTTTGAGCTTTACTGGTTTTGTTCATTCTTGGTTTCAATCTTATCTTATTTCCAGGATCCATCCATTTTTAACTTCGTATTCTGAAAAACTGAGCCATTATTTCTAGAATGATTACTGTAATATTCTTTTACTTGGTCTTCGGCAGTTTCTTCTCCTTTAATCTGTTTTGAATTCTTCTGGTAACATAATTTTTCTTCTCATTTTGATTGTCTTTCTCTCTAACATATTCCTTTGCATTAGCTTTGATTATTCATTGTTAAATGTTTTCATGGTCTTAGGGATAAGATGGCCTACTTTCTCTTTATATTTTTTATCAGCTATTTTGTTTTTCAGATTTTTAAAAAACTTTCTCTCTTGCTATTTGTCATATATATATATATATATATATATATATATATATATATATATATCACACACACATATTTATCTCACAGTTCCATATGCCTGGAATGCTCTTCTACCATCAATCCAAGTAACTTCTCATTCTTTTAGAGGTTATTGAAAATTTTTAAGACTAGCTTTTTCTTCTTGGTTCTTCATGTTATTTCTAAATTACTGTAGGCATATCATCCCATTTCCATTCTGATTTGTTTTACTTGAATGTAAGCTTGTATGCAGACCATGTTCCTTTTGTACCATGCAGTATTAGTCTTTTTATTATTTTATTATTAGTATTTGTCCTTTTATCTTGCCTTACTGGCTCTCAGTATTGCCAGTTAGGAGAAATTAGAATACAGGGTTGATGTTTTTAACAGTTTACTTGTGGGGAAGGAAGAAATTTACTTTCAGAAAGATATATTTGCATCAAATAGATCCAGCTGCCAGTTTTAAAGAAGCATCAAATTGATGTCTCAAATGTTTTACTATAGCATATTTTAGCTGTCCCTTGCTATATTAGAGGCACCAGTTCCTCCTTCCTCTCTGTAATAAAGAGAAAGAATAAAGTTGTTTGATTCTGACTCCTGACAAATGAGCTTGGAAGTATGAGGTCGGCCTCCCCAAAGCTCTGTTCTGCTTCCACTCCAAATGTGTCCCATGCTTGAGCTAAGAGGTCAGGTGAATAGTGTGTACAGGGTAAGAAGCTTAAAAACTTGTGCAGTAGATCTACTTATGGAGTCATGAAATGGCCATATGTGGCCTCCAGCTATATTGTAAGGAAACATTACTACCCTACTATAACAGCTTGAATATCTAGGAAAGTGGACACATTGATGAGTTTTGCACAACTGTGTGACCAGGAGCTCTGCACATACTTAGAACTATCACACAATACAATTTAAAGAAGTTACCACATGAGTAATTATTGACTGTTTCTACCCTCAGAGTGCCCGTTCTACCCTTCTCAGTCTTATGAGACACAAATCTCTTTGTCCTTGTGCTACTTTTGTAAGAAGTTAAGGTCAATGTGAGAAGCTTCTGAATTTTAATTACAAGTAGAATGCTTCCATGGGGCCCTCCTCTAGGAATTCTTAAACAAGCTGTGGAAGATATGACCTATCTACCTCACTTTTTCTGGGAAATGCCCCCCCCCCGCCTTTCAGATGCTTCTGTAAAACCTTATTGACCTTAATTTGTCTTAGAATGAAGCTCATCCATTGATGACATAAAGTGATGTCTTATATGTGTTATCACACAGCAGTAATCAGAGAAAGAGCTTTCATATCATTGTGAAATACCTGAAATACAATATTTCTCAATATATATATTTTGCATTAATGTTTAAAATGAATGGAAATGAAAACAAATGAGCTGCACTCATTTTAAGTAATTTTTGTATTAAAACAGGAAGCCTTTTTTCAATCTCTCTGAAATCTGGCAGGTCTGATACCTTAAGAGAGTAGAAGAATACCTGAAAATGTCCTACCATTTGAAGGAAAACAGTGGCTGACAGCCTGGCTAATTCTGCATTCATGCTTCTACGGTAACAGCAGCACACACTGAGCACTAGCCTTCACACTTCTGAAGCATAGGCGCTCTTGTGCAAGAACTCAAATATTTTCACAACTTTCCCCATGCTCCTGAAGCACTCTTGTTAAAAACAGAAACATGTCCTTGAGGAGCATGTTTCCTCTGTGACACAGCATGACTATTTTTGGAGCTTTCCCTGCACTCTGGAAATTATCTCTTACCATGGAAACATGTCCCTGAGGGACTTAACACATCATGCAACTTAGCACATCTGGATAACACAACATCCATGTGCTAGTGCACCATGATTACACGGGTGCAGCATTACTCTGGATATCAGCCAATATCTTGTGTGTCTGTCTGTGTCTATAAAGCTGTTATGTAAATAAATAGATGTATCCCCTACAATCTTTCATGAGCCCTGCTATTTTAATTCATTTATTGTTAAAAATGCAGAGCCAGGCATTAGTTATAGTGATCCATTTTTTAAAAAATAGCCGTTTAATACTTCCCAGGCACTGCATTCCTACGGAAGGTCTTTTTAATGGCTAGACTCACCTGTCTCTTAGGGTGGAAATGATGTTTTTGTTTACATGCTGTAATAGATTGATCTGAAGCAGCTAAAAATAAAGGCTATATTTTGTGCAATAATCATTATTACTGTTTTTCTCTAGAAGAATTGAAGGAGAGTTAATCTACATATTACTCAGAATGGGAAGGTAGACTGACGTGGTCAGACAGTGGAAAACTGGATTCTGTTGTAATTGCAAATTTTAAACAATGTGAAGTGTAGGAGAATGTAGAAAAATAACACATTGGGGAGAATATATGTAATAGAGAAGATATATTAGTCTTCATATCGAAAAATAGCACACTGGAGAGAAAGATGAGAATTGTTCTTTCTCTGATCTTCTAGTTAGTGTTTTTGTTTAACATGAGGGAACATTCAAATTATAACATCTCACTTGTAGTCTGAAGTGGTATGGTCTAAAATTCTATATTTCATTCTGCATAATGTGTACTTAAACTCTTCTTCTTCTACTACTACTAGTACTAATAGTAGTAGTACTGCTACTACTGGTAGTAGTGGCTAGTAGTAGTACTGCTAGTAGTAGTACTTATATACCACTTTTCAACAAAGTTCTCAAAGCAGTTTGCATAGAAAAAATAATGAGGCATTTATTACCTAATTAATTAATTATTACCCTGTCCCCAAAGAGCTCACAATTAAAAATGTTTAGTTTGTCTTTTTCTGTTAAATACAGTTTGTTTTGTATAAGATTGTATCTTACAAGAAAATTAGTAATCTGTATATTTTAATGTTTTATACAAAGTAGTACAACAGTACTGTTAGATATGACAGACCATACTTAAATGTCTTTCTTTAAAATATGACATTTTTCAAAGACATGACAAACCTGAAGTTTAGTCCAAAATTTCAATATGTGTACTCTTCTATTGCATGCCTTTTTCATATTGAACATCATCCATAATCCAAATCAAACTTCCAAAACAGAACGTACAAGATATTAATTATAAACCTTAGACAAGGTGCTTCTGAAGTTCCAATTAATATATTATTGTAGGTATAGTACAATGTGATATTATATGCATTTATCTGCTGACAAATGTGGTAAATTGTCAAAATGACAAGTTTGATTACTTTCTTAAAATCAAGTAAAAGATTGTTTTTTAATGTGGTTGTGGTGAAGAATATGCATCTTATACTCTTCATTCTGTCGTAACAGCAAATTCTAACAAACTCTAAGCAATTCTGAACTTTTAAAAATAATATATAAGGTTCTGATGATTGAATAAGTATTGCAGGTTTAATAACATATGTTCGTTAGTGGACTCATCTCAGTAGAAATTTTGCTCTCATTTACAGAGGGCAGATAGGCCTCTGTTTTTGCAATGTTTGCTTAGGGTTCTCTTACCTAGCTTTGAAGGGTTGGATTTTTGGGGGGAGCAAAAAGACTAGCATATAAAGATAGATTTATCTTTTAGGATTGGAGTAAGCAATCTGTTTAATTACTCAGCAGAATGGTTACAACTTGCACACATTAAGGCATCTGTCTTTTTATTATTATTATTATTATTATTTATTTTTATTATTTTATCTACAATATAAGAGAAACATAAGAAAAATAGAACAGAAAAGAAAGAAAAAGGGAAAAAAACTAATCAAACAAAACAATTACAAAGATTCTCATTACAATCTGTATGCATCCGCTTGAATTCTTTCCACCACCATCTCCACAATGAAAGATAAATGGCTGCAAAAACACACACAACAACAACAACAACAACAACAACAGTAAGAACAATAACAAAATTTGTGCACCTCTAATAAATTCATGTGAGCAGTAATTTGGTGGGCTGGCAAGTATGTACATGTCATGTTAAGACTTGGCTTCAGAACTAATTAAGCTCAGAGTCAAAATATTAGCTTGTTGGCGTGTATGCATTACATTGTTCCTCTTTCATTTTCTTTTATTATATAGTAGAGCTATGTACATCCCCCCCCCCACTGACCATCACCATCATGCTTTGCCCTGCGAACAACTGCTTCCTCGTAGGGGTGGGGGGCAGGAATTCTGAAGTGGAATTCCTATTTTTCCAACACGCACATCTCGATTGTGAAGAACCAAGGAACGAAATGTGAAAAGATTATTGTCATCAGTTTACATTGTGCCTTACAGTGCTTCATTAGCAAAAAGTGCTAATGCCCCAATGAGCTTAGAATCTGAAACAGATAGTTGGGAAGGAAAGAGGGAGATGAGGGAAAGCTAAGAGTAGGAAAGAACATTCCTTCATATACCAGATATTGCTTTACACCTCAAAATAACTATTCATCTATATTGTAGGTAAAAAGAAGAAACTTTATTTGCAATTGTACAGATCTGATTGTTCAAATTTTGATAAAGATGAAATTTCCAATAAGTCTACTTTTTTTCAGTTGTGTTATTCATGTTGACATGAGATTTTCACACAGATTGAATGCATTACTGTGCTCCATATGATCCTCGAATTCCCAATTCTTCCCTTGACAATCCTGTCTGTCTTCTGTGAATGCTTGTGGAAGTAACACATGTGCACTGAGTAGAGAAAGAACCCTTATGTTCACACTTTACTTCCAATTTATAAATGCTCTTGAATTAACAAAACACACATTATGTGACAACATGTGATGCTTGCTTTGCAAACCAACTTGCTCCTTAATGAAGCTTTGGCAGAAAATGCAAAATCTGGGATGTTAATAACAGACCAAGATCACACGATGTCCTGGAGATTAAAATGTTCCCCAAGCCTGCAATTATGTCAATTGTTAGCTCAATGTAAAGAGACACTTTTCTCCCTATCCTTTTTGAACAAGGTCATAGAAGAGCACACAGCAATTTATCTCAGCCTCTGAACCTAGAAATGTGAAGTTGTCAGCCAGCAGCGTCTGGCTATTTAATAACCATCTGGATGGGTTTCAAATCAATTGGCAAATCAATACTATGTGACAATTTTGAATTTTTTCCCCAATTTACCATCCACTGGATAATTAATTGTTTGAAGAAAATCCTGCTGGAGCCTTTCCCCCCAGTTTCCAATTCTCTGTATTATAAGTGAGAAGTTTTGTAAAAGACACCCATCAAGTTTGTCTTTGCTTATCATCTGTACACGCTTGTCTGCAGCATTGCTGGAGGTCATGATGACTGAAAAAGTAAATTAACATATTGTACATTGGCTTGCCTTTTCATCCTTCAATCAATGTTAAAAGAGACTGGAAAGAAAAGGATATTGCAATGGCTTATAATTCAGTTTCAACTTGCCACCTACACAGCAACAAAATATATTTTATAGCAATAACAGCAGCATTAGAACAAACCTATACCAATAGCAGCAGCCACAACTGTGGTCTAATTTTGCTCTAAATGCCACCGTAAACAGAGTGCTGACAAATTAAAAACAAAACAAATAGATCTTTATTGATATGTTTTACTTTGCTGGCAGACCAGAGCAAAGGTTTTCTGAACATTTAAAAGATGAAAAAGGTGAAGAATCCCAGAAGCGATTTATCTTGAAGCGAGATAACACTAGTATTGATAAAGAAGACAATCAGGTTGGTTCTCGGTTTGAGAGATGCTGAATTTTTTTGTTTTGTTTTGTTTTTGGAAGTGGGCTGACTGATGTTCTTGATGTTCTTTTGTTGCTGCTGCTGCTGCTTCCCTTCCTGCTCCTATCTCCCTCTCCTTCTCTCCAGTTTTTGGCGCACAGTGGAATAGCATCGAACTATAAGTGTGTATGTTTCAGCAGTAGCAGTTTGCATGGGCAGTTTTGCTTGCCACAGAAAGTTCTGCATGTTGAAGGGCAATTTGGAATGTACAAAAGGCCCCAAACTGTTGGGAAAACTTTTGTCAGCTATGTTTTTGCAAATGTCTTTGTAACACTGCCACTTGTTTCACTTCTTACAGTCATATGAAGCTGGTTGGAAATTAAGGAGGACTAATAAGAGTCATAAAGGGAGGAAGTTTTTACAATGAGATCAAATTGATTTTGCAACAAATGAGTTATTACTCAGGGGAAAAAAATACATGTTTCCGTTTCCCCCACCACCAAGTATTATTGTACATGTACATTTATTTGCTTGATTTTGCATGTTTGTGGCAAAAACCTATCCCCTCTGTGTGCTGCTTGTCATGTAACTCTGCATTATTAAATATATTCAGTTGATACATGCCAATATACAAATGGGTCAAGAGCTGTATACCTCAACAGCTTTTAAAAAAAGGTAAAAAGCAAATGTTTTGCTCAGAAGAGCATTTAAAATCTAATAGAAATACATGCAGTCATTCAAAACAATGGAAAGGCCTCAAAAACGTTTTTGATTCTGGAATAGCTTTTATAAGAAATGCTCTAAAGGTAAGATAACAAGTATGTTTTCACTTCAATTTTTGTGACTATGGCAAATTCTGATGAATCAGTCACTCAATAGCAGAATACCTCGCTTTCTCATAAGTTGGATAAAGTACTCATTTCTTTCCCATTTCCCTCTGCAGCTCCAGGTTGCTTTACTTGGCACATAATATCATAGCTGGCTCTTGAAAAGTGAAAAGAAAGTTTAGAGAGCTGATACTGTGAGAGAGACCAAAATAAGCATTGTGAACAAATACTGGGGGTAGAGGTGCAAGAGCATTGTCATTAGATTCTAATTGAAAATACAGGGTGTTTTCTTCCCTATTAAGTGCCTTAACACATTTTGCTACTTTCTGGTCTACGGAGCATTCAAAAGTCTATGTTTTCTCTTGTGGTTTCAATAAAGGCCTAGGGATCACTACTTGAAGGGATTACAACTCTTGTGCAGAATATTCTCAACAGCATTTTCCTCCTCATCAATGAAACCTTTCAGGCTTTTTCAGCCTTTAATGCCACTATTGTTTTCTATATATTTTTCCTTCACTTCTTAATAGCTCCATCATCAATACCATTTCCCCTCATTAAATTTCAGCAAAGTTGAATAAATCTGCCCCTCTCCTGATCAGTCAGGAACGAAACATAATGGATATGAGGAGCCTGTTAGGGTTGTGCAAATTCACAAGGGCAAAAGAACCTCCTAACTCCACCTCATTTCCTTTTACATATAGGAACCATAGGCCACAGCTCATTGGTAGAGCACATGCTTTGCATACAGAAGGTGAATGTTAGCAGGGTTGGGAAAGATCTCTGTCTGAGACCTTGCAAAGCTGCTGCCAGCTACATTAGGCAAGACTAGGCTAGGTGATCCATAGGTCTCGCTTAGCATAAGACAACTTCCTATGATCACAAACTATCCAAAAGGCCAATTTAAACTAGACCCCGTATCATCTAGTCATGCTGTAGAATACATGGCATAATACTATGGTTCACATGCCACCTTAGGAATGAGAAAACACTATCATTCTCATGCCTCATTTGTTTAAGTGAACATTTATTATTCTCAGCTGACAGTTACTTAACTGCAGTTTTTAGCAGCTCAACTTATATAATCCTCCTGGTTTCTTTTTATGCTCAGCAAAACAGAATTCATCCATTTAGAGATGACAGACGAAGTAAATCAATTGAAGAGAGAGAAGAGGAGTATCAGAGGGTGAGGGAGAGAATATTTGCACAAGATGTGAGTAGTTGTTTTAATTGCCTCTTTAGTGCCATAACTTTATCAGTAGTCAGCCAATATTCTTGCTCTCTGAGGTCCAAACTACACATTATATGAAAAGCAAAGCTTGGCCCTTGCAAATATATATGCTAAAAATCAGCTACAAGGGCCTGATTCAGATTGGGACAGTGATGGGAAAACTCTTCCTTCCCTTCCCTGTGGCCCTGATCCATATTGGGGAGCCCCGCAGTTGCTTGCTTCTTTGGGAAATAGCAGCTCTCGTTGGCACCAATCTGAAAGGCCTCTCCAGCAGCTGTGGGTTTTTTTTTAACAAACAAAAAGTATGCAAGAGTCAAACTATGTGTAGGTTGGCCCTAACACTGTGGCAAGATTGCACTTTGTGGCAGGAGTCAGTAGAGAAAATTGATTTGAGGGCTCAAACTTTATATGGCTTTTTTGGGTTTGTTTCATTTTTGGAGAAGACAGAGATTTGGTAGTTTTCAGAAGTATGGAATAAGATTTGGTCTAACAGGGCAGGTGTGCTAGACTGGGCTGACTCTTGCTTGTTTTTATAAGTCCTTGTGTTGTGTGTTTTCTGTAACACTCTTCTGCTGAACATTGATTTAAATAGACACTCTCTTCTATCATATGGCTTGATTTAAATCAGTACAAAGTTGGGAATATCTTTTTATTTTTCCAGGTCTTTTAACTATCTAAATGGGGAGAGGGGGAGTGGCTTGGTAGTTGGTTTTTTAATAGGTTAAATTCACCAATGAGAGGGAAATAGATCAACTTTAAAATATGGCTGACATTCTGCATGGCAGAGCATTGATGTTAAGGACCAACCAGGACTGCTGCACATGTGGAAGGCAGCCGTGTGGTGTTGGCGCAAGAGTGCAGTTGTGCAGTGATTTAAAATGGCATCCATGCAGTTTCTCAGTACTATTTCTATTGTTTCAAATGGAAGTAGCATTGCACAACAGTACAGATGTTGTTTTAAGTCATTATGCTATTTACCCCTTGTAGAACACTATGGAACTGCCTTCCACATGTGCAGCAGTCCCAAGAAGTCCTTAACCCTGGTGTTCCACTGTGCAGAATGTTGGCCAGTGGTGGATATCCAGCCTTTTAAAGGTTTTAATTTGTAGGTGATTTTTAAATTGTTAAATTGTTTTAAGTTTTTGTATATAACTTGTTTTATGCTATTGTTAACCGCCCAGAGACGAAAGTTTGAGGCGGTGTACAGATTTGACTAATAAAGAAATAAACAGACAAATATATAAATAAATAACGAGCGCTGATGTTTTATAACACTGCATGTGTGCTACAAGGAAGGGATATATTTGTCAGTCTTATCTTCCCTCAGAAGTCGATTGTGGCTCCTGAAAATATGTCCCTCAGGATACGTAACCCTCAGGGACCAATTTCGAGGAGTCACAGCTGGCTTCAAAGGGAAGGTTAGATTAACACCAAAAAATGCCTCTCCCCTGTAGTGGGTGCAGCATCACTGCACCAGCAGTTTGTTAGGCTGAATGTCAGGCAGTATTCTTAATAGCCATACCACCTAAAAACAAAGGACATTGTACCCTGGAAATGGACTCACCATAGAGTAGCCGTGCAACCTAACTTTTTTTTAAAAAAAGATGCTGTATGAAAATAAACATACAAGCACATAAATAGACAAGCAGCAATACATTTCATATATATGAGGTGAGGCAGACAATCCACCTGAAGCATGGAGGAGAGGCAAAACGGACAACAGGGCAGCTCCAGGTTTCTGGAGGCCTCCATCAAGCTTGGGAGACACTCTAGCACCATCGCCACCGCCACCACCACACAAAAGCTGTAGGCATAAGGATAGTTTAAGCCAGGGATTCTCACCGTTGGGTCCCCAGATGTTATTGGACTTATAATCCCCAGCCAAAGGCCCCTGGGCTTGGGGATTATGGGAATTGAAGTCCAATAACATCTGAGGACCCAACGTTGAGAATCCCTGGTCTAAACAATTAGCAGTAGACCCTTTTGAAGGTCCAGGGTCTTTGGCAGCTGCCCAATGATGCCAACCTCCAATGCCAGCCCTGAAAGCCAAGCTAAATAATATCCCTGTCAATTGCATCATGAAAAGCCTCCTGCTCCAAACCCCTGTTTTTAGATATATCTGTATTCATCCTTTTATAGATTTTGACATTGCTGAGGATACTGGAGGAGCAATAAAAAAAGTAATCTCAGAGAATAAACATTTTGATTGCACTGGGGTTCCTTGCAAAGTGAGGCATTCAAACAGGCAATCCTCTCCTATAAAAGGGCTAAGAAAAAGAACTCACCTCTCCCAACTTTAATGAGAGCTCTACTTTAATGAGCGCATCAGAAGACAGGTATGTGTGAATTATTGATAACAATGTAGAGCTAGTGTCACTTTCTCCCACATTTGCTATACTGTTATACAAAGCATAAAGAAGAGAGTGTGAGCTGGATATAGTTTTGACTATAAGAAATACCACAAATATTATTTTATGCCCCTGCTAACTGGGCAAAGAGGCACCTTTTACTGTGGTGATTCTCTTTATTTAGCAGGGGGAGAGTAACTGGCCCTATCCACCCCCAGCACAGTACTTCCACTGACTGTTGCTGGTGTCTATCTTAGGTTTCGTTTTAGAATGTGAGCCCTTTGGGGACAGGGAGCCATCTTATATATTTACTATTTCTCTGTGTAAACTGCCCTGAGCTATTTTGGAAGGGCGGTATAGAAATCGAAGAAATAATAATAATAATAATAATAATAATAATAATAATATATGGGGTTCCATGCCATTCTCCTACATACATCAGGAAAGCCCATTGATATGCTACTGTTTGAAATAAAAACTGCATAACAGGGTGAGATATGTTATATACTATGTATTCATCCTTACTTATATGAATTTTCACTAGAAATAGTTGTTACATGAAAGGGACCTTGTCAAGAGATTGTGGACCACTTCTTACATTACATATTTCCTACATGGTTTCACATGCAAACTGAGACATCTGAATATCCCCCCAAATATTTATACACATGGAGAGAAATTGAAACAGTTTTTTCAGTTTATGTAAAAATGCATATTTAAATAAATCATATTATGATTTATGCAAATGTGCATTTTTACACTCTGGAGTGTAAAAATACCCTGGAGTTCTACTTCTCCCTTTTGTCTGCAAGCAAATTTGTGAAGTATTTTATAAGCCAGACTCTTGCTTATTGAGTCTAACTAAATAGCTACACAATGAATTGTGTTTGACAGTGTCTTTTTAAATTAAAGCTATTTAATGGAGTAAGAGAGTGTTTTTTTGTTTGTTTTGAGGTTAACCTTTCCTAATCTCTGATTGGCCCTGGTTTCCAAGTGAAAATGCACAATAAATAGGAGTACTGAATGTTGTATGTTGTTTGCTTTTGTCATCCTTTGTCTCATTAAGTAACAGATCTTGTTAACTGCATTTTGGAGATGCTTCTCTCAGTTTATGATACCAAGCAGATTTTGGCTTTATGGAATCTCAGGGCCAATTGATGTGAGAAATTTGTCAGTGTGTAGTTACAGGCTTAAGTTTACTTGTGAGTAACAGTAATGCTGGTCTGCAGTTTGGATCAGGATCACATTTTAGCCCTTATTAAGCTATCTTGTTGTTATCGGACATTAAATGCATCAGAATGTAGTTACAGGCTTAAGTTTACTTATGGATAGTAGCCAAGTGGGGCCACAGTTTGGATCAGGAACAAATTGTAGAGATAGGGGTTATTCGATCCTATGTCTCTATGCTGCCCCGCCCCACCTGAAAACTGCTTGTTGATGATGTAGCTATTTGACCTTGTTAAATGGTGCTTTTTGGGTTAACCACTTGTGGGGTGTTTTCCAGCAGGAAAAAACAGAGAGATAAAGAGTTAGATTCCCCCTACCTGCAGTACCAATCCAAACAGTGGCCCTATGTGGCTGCTTGTCATGAGTAAGCTTTAGCCTATATCTACATGCTGATGCATTGTATAATGTCTGTAGTTTGACCTACAGTATGGCAGCCCCATAAGGTCAAACTAGATTATGCCAGAAATTCATTAAAATTTCTCAGTGACATTTATAATGAAAAACAGCCATAGAAGGCTGCTAGTTAGAACAATGGAAAGGGTGCTTTACCCTTCCCCGTCTTCTCATTTGCCTTCCAAAGCTGCTCTCCCCACCCCCCCACCCCCACTGCAGTTTATACTAGGGCTGTGCATCATGTCCGATCCGACAGTGCCTGTGTTGGATTGTATCAGATCTAATCGGACAATATAGCACGGAGCCGCTATCATGTCAAAATAATCAGAATACAACTCTATTCAGTTGGATTTGCTGTTGGAATTGTCAGATTTATAAGTGCTCTTTAAAGCCCAAACAATGTTGCCTAAGTGAAATTATTTCCAATGCTTTATTTGGAAGATGTTGAGGGGAGGAGGGGGAAGATTTTGGAGCGACATATCAGTTTTTGGAGTGACCTTTAGCAATTGATCATGTCAATTGTTTAAGTCTATTGTCTTCAAATCACAGTGCTTGTGAGGAAGGATGTAAATTGCTTTATTATCCCTGCTCAGTTGCTGTTCACATTGTTCTCTTCACTTTAACTCTGTTTGGAGAATGCTGAAAGGTATTCTGTGAAAACAGAAAAAGAGGGAGGAACTCTTTTTTTTATCTTCATCTTATTTGTGCTCAGTGACTTATAACTTTATGTCATAAAAACAAACCTATTATGACAGTATTAAAAACTTTTTTTAATTAAAAACCCAGTGCACCAATGTCCTTCAAACTCTACATACTTAATGTTATCACTATGTACTACCATCATGAAAGGTTTCTGCCTTTTCAGGAGTTATAACATAGGGTTATATACATAACTCCTAATTCAGGAGTTATAACATGGGGTGCCAGAAAGGGGGAGAAGTAGTCCTTTCATATGAAGGCAAGAAGCAATTTTGTCCAAACTTGACATGCTTAATGATCAGAGTGGGAGCCTCAAATCCTGCAAACATTGTAGCTTTCTGCCATAAATCAAAGCTAGTACAGCACTTGCACCAATGTCCTTCAAACTTCACACACTTAATGTACTGCCACCATGAGAGGTTTGACAGCTTTATGCCCAGCCATTCAGGAGTTGTTTTTTCCCCATTGGTCCCCTTAGGAAATTCAACTAAAGTCAGATACTTCCAACAAATTTGATAATCCTGCTCCCTGTGAAGGGGCATCATGCTGAATCTGGTGTACTGACAGACGTACTGACAGTCATACTGTCGGATCTGGGTGATGTTGGATCAGATCAGACTTTTTCTCCAGTGCACAGGCCTAGTAGATACCAAGGTTGCTCACATGACCAAAGTGGCTGGGGGTAAAAACAGGAGCCTACCCGCCTTTCCTTACACAATCGGAGTCCGAACAGGGCTCCACCACCCATTCACTCAGACTAGCAGCACAGCAAGCGAGAGCGGGGGAAAGGAGTGAGCAGCAAGGTGCATAGGTAATGCTTTATTTGGAGTGCCAGGCCACTCCTTCCCCCTGGCTCTATGGCAAAAATGGCTGCCGGTAGCCCGAGCACCCACATAACCCAGGAGTGAGGTAGGAGGCACTCACTCATCCTCCTACCTCATTTTTAGCCTAGATAGAAAAGTAGGGCCACTCATGGGAGGAGCAGCAGGATTGGAAGTAATCCTGGTGTTTCTCATAATCAGCCTTACCTGGGTTAGCCCTGCGCTGCCCAGGTAGGGCTGGTCTTGAGAATGAGCTCACTGACTAGCCAAAAGAAAAATGAAAGAATGAAGAATCAAAAGAGGCTAGATGTCTTTTCTTAAATTAGCTATATTTGTTATTCTGGTGCCATTTTATTATGTTCTGTAAGCACGATTTGGCAGATCATTATCGTCCAAGAAGACATTGCTAAAACTGCACAATCTGTCCATCAGAAGAGAAGTTAAAGATTGTTTCATAAAACTAATGTTTGATTTAGTGAGATTTGCCAGCAGATAATCTTTTTGGATCATGTTTACCCTGAGACATTTTATTTATGATCAATAAATTGAATTGCTATATTGGTGATTTAAGCCAGTTTTCAGTTTTTAAGAGAAAATCACTCTAGTATTTTGGCTGTCATAACTAGGAAAATTAATAGGCACTTGAGATTTTCAATCTAGTAGAATGGCAAGAACAACTAGATCTATTTTAGTCCAAGTGAAACGGATGCCACTGTATATATAGCCACACACACATACACACACATATATATATTCATATATTCACACACACACACACACACACACACACACACATATATATATACCATGTATACCACTCTGGGCACCGTGGAGGGAGAGTGGGATATAAATGTAAAATTAAAATAAAATTGTGTGTAGATATTTTTCAAGGTTAAATGTGCAGATTTAGACACCAGGCAGATTTGGTCAGGGTTTCTGGTCAGGGTTTCTTTATTCAGTTTGCAAACTACTAAAATTTTACATTACGATTCAATAAAGGCATACAGAACTTTTTACACAGAAATACCCTGTACAGGTACCAGGCAGATTTGGAGCAGGGTGTTATCGATATGCTGATGACACTCAAATCTATTTCTCCATGATATTATCATCAGGAAATGGCATAACCCCTTTAAATGTTTGCCTACAGGCAACAGTAGACTAGATGAAGGATAATAAACTGAAGCTGAGTCCAAGCAAAACGGGTACTTATGGTAAGGGGTCACACTTTGAGGTCATACTTACAGTGAGGGAAATAAGTATTTGATCCCCTGCTGATTTTGTCCGTTTGCCCTCTGACACAGAAATGACCAGGCTATAATTGGAATGGTAGGTTTATTGTAGCTGTGAGAGACAGAATAACAACAAACAAACCCTCAAAAGCCCAGTGCCCAAAAGTCAGCGATGGATTTGCATTGTAGTGAGGGAAATAAGTATTCGATCCCCTATCAACCAGCAAGATTTCAGGCTCCCAGGTGTCTTTTCACTATATGCAGGTAACGAGTTGAGATGAGGAACACCCTCTGTAAGGGAGTGCTCCTAATCCCAGTTTGTTACAGTACCTGTATAAAAGACACCTGTCCGTAGAAGCAAGCAATCACTCAGCTTCCAAACTCACCACCATGCCCAAGACCAAAGAGCTGTCGAAGAATGTCAGGGACAAGGTTGTAGACCTGCACAAGGCTGGACTGGGCTACAAGACTATCGCCAAGCAGCTTGGTGAGAAGGTGACTACAGTTGGCACGATAACTCGCAAATGGAAGAAACACAAAATAACTGTCAATCTCCCTCGGTCTGGGGCTCCATGCAAGATCTCACCTCGTGGAGTTGCAATGATCATGAGAACGGTGACAAAGCAGCCCAGAACTACACAGGGGGAACTTGTCAATGATCTCAGGGCAGCTGGAACCATAGTCACCAAGAAAACAATTGGTAACACACTACGCCGTGAAGGACTGAAATCTTGCAGTGCCTGCAAGGTCCCCCTGCTCAAGGCAGCACATGTACAGGCCCGTCTGCAGTTTGCCAATGCACATCTGAATGATCCAGAGGAGAACTGGGTGAAAGTGTTGTGGTCAGATGAGACCAAAATCGAGCTCTTTGGCATCAACTCAACTCGCTGTGTGTGGAGGAGGAGGAATGCTGCCTATGAGCCCAAGAACACCATCCCCACCGTCAAACATGGAGGTGGACACATTATGCTTTGCGGGTGTTTTTCTGCTAAGGGGACAGGACACCTTCACCGCATCGAAGGGACGATGGACGGGACCATGTACCGTCAGATCTTGGGTGAGCACCTCCTTCCCTCAGCCAGGGCATTGAGAATGGGTATTGGATGGGTATTCCAGCATGACAGTGACCCAAAACACACAGCCAAGGCAACAAAGTGGCTCAAGAAGAAGCACATGAAGGTCCTGGAGTGGCCCAGCCAATCTCCAGACCTTAATCCCATAGAAAATCTGTGGAGGGAGCTGAAGGTTCGGGTTGCCAAACATCAGCCTCGAAACCTTTCTGACTTGGAGAGGATCTGCAAAGAGGAGTGGGACAACATTCCTCCTGGGTTGTGTGCAAACCTGGTGGCCAACTACAAGAAACGTCTGACCTCTGTGATTGCCAACAAGGGTTTTGCCACCAAGTACTAATGTGGGGCTACCTTTGTATGTGGTTCAGAAACTTCAGTTGGTCTAAAACGCAGAAGCTAGATTGTTCTCCAGGGTTTCTCAGAGAGACCATATTATGCCTGTTTTAAAGCAATTGCATTGGCTACCAATAGGTTTCCAGGCAAAATAGAAAGTCATTACCTTTAAAGTCATTACCTTTAAAGTCCTAAACGGCTTAGGACCGCTGGGAAAGCATCTTCTTCAGGATCATTCCCACTACACAGTAAGATCATTGAGAGAGTTCTGTCTCCATATGCTGCCAACCTATCTGGTGGTGACTCGGGGGCGGGCCTTCTTTGTGGTCGCTCCTGGGCTGTGGAATGCACTCCCTATAGACATTCATGGTTTAACATATTTACTAGCCTTCAAAAGACACATTTAAGACACATTTTTTTAGCTTGGCTTTTAGTAATCTTTGAGAGTTTTAAATGGCTGTTTTAACAGTTTGTTTTATTTTGTCTTTATTGTATTTATTTTTTATGAACCGCCAGAGCCTTTGGAATCAGGCAGTATATACATTAATAAAATAGAATAAATATACATTGAAATATTTCCCCCTCTCTCTTTCTCACTCTATCTGCATATAGAAATGTATTAACGTATGAAGAAAACAAACTAATCAGTTTCATCAAAATACACCAATAATTCGATTCATTGTCATCAAAAGGAGCTTTTTTAAAGTTAAGGTGAATAACTAACGTTTACAAGCAACTTACCATAACACAAATGTGACGATGAACCAAATGAAAAACATTAAGGCATTTTAGGCTGCAAAAGCATATAGCTACTTACATCCAATTATACTTTAATATTTTGAAGTGTTCTGTATACTTTAATCAATGTTCATGATCCTTCTGTGAGGAATAACAAAATATAGTTCTCTCCTGGGTCATGAGAATAAAATCAGCATAGTAAAGGGGTAGAATATTATTATATACTGTAGCTGTACCATTCAATCTCCTTTAGTCAAGTTTGTGATACTGATTTCAGAACTTATATAGTAAGTTGAAAACAAGCCTCTACAGATAAAGATCTTCTCTCTCCTCTGCCTCATATATTAACTTTCATGAATGTTCAAGTGAATCCACCTCCTAAAAACTGGAGGAGAGCTTAACATTATAACAAGATCTGCCATATCTAAAATTCCCAAATCCAATATTATAGTGTGCACTGTGCATATTACATTAATTAAATGTGTAAGTATGTAACAAAGATTGTTATCATTGCATAATTTCCATCAGGTTCTGCATCTGCCCATGTTAGGCACCAAAAACAATGTTTGAAGGAATGACTAGAGGTTTTATCTGATCAAATTTTGTTGATTGACAAGTAGCATTTTCCCACATTGTATGAGAATAGAGATAGCTACCTCCCTCCTTTATTAATATGAAGGCTGAAGACAGACATAATTTTAAAAGATCTGTGAAGACATTGCCAATTAGCTTTATATTGACATCTGACGTCATCTGTCTCTAGCACACTAGTGACTCACATACTAATATGTCATTCTTGCCCTTCTCACTCACTGAGCTGCCCAGTTGCTACTACTTCCTCCTCCTCCACCAGCTACGTAACAAAGTGCTCTGCAATTTGAAGAGTGTGATGAATTCCAGATGCCCAGTGAGAAACTTTCTCCCACAGCTCTTGTAATAGCTATTTGCAGTGGGGTACAACATGAACCTTTTATAGGTTTATGGAAGGGTCATGGAAGAGGTGTTTCTGTGAATTTATTTATTATTTTTAAAATGCATTGCTGTATCCTCCAGAGTAGAAATAGTCTCTTTAATAAATAGGTATTCCCTGGAAAAAAATTCCATAAAATTCCATCTCACACTAAAGCATCCATGTTTGCTAGGAATTAACCCTGGTATATTTTCCCCAAGATGTAGCCTAAAATTGACAGCACACACTGAGGCTCTACACACAATTGGTGTGTAGAGCCTCATAGGGTACTGCGGGGAGAGCAGGTCAAGCCCACTCTCCCCACAGACGATTATCAGGCTGATTATCAGCCCTGGGCAGCTGATCCGGCCACCCAAACGACTACCAGCTCCAGTAGTCCACATGACTACCAGAAGGGGTGGTGTGAATAGGTGGCCGCCCGGCCCCTGGAAGTCCCAGGATGCCCTGTGAAAGTGCGTAGGGCATTCTGGGGAGACCCCCTGAGGCCAGGAGGCTTGCTATTGCCTCCCGATCGGGGGTCTACTCATGAGTCGCCACGGCAGAGAGCCTCACTGTGGCAACTCACGATCAACTAAATGGGGTTAGCAGAGTGCTCACTTCACTAAACTCATTTAAGTGGGGGCAATTGAGCGGGCGAACTGCCAGGAGCCACACAACTCCCAGCGGTTCACACGTGCGAGGAAAACCAGGCTGGGCTCCCTTCGCCCAGTTTCCTCTGCACGTGTGAATAGCCTCACTCTCAAGTAAGGACAGAAAACATGTACATTTTGTTTTATATGTCATTTCATTTCAATTAAAAATTTGCTGGGAATAAATTATGAATAAATTATGCTTAATGCTCTCATAGCAATGTTCCTTGTGTTTTTAGTTTTAACTTGTGTTTAATTTAAGTTACCCCCACACTTCTGGTATGCCTCAAATACCAGCTTTGGCTTAACTACGAGCAGATGTTCTCACAAATAAAATTGAGCAGATTGGCAGCTGTGTAAACAGAGTGCTTTGGTCATTTAACAGATGATGTAGGGTGGATGATGTAGAACTGCAAAAGAAACACATTGAGGCTATTCACACGATGGGGCGAAATCAATTTCGCCCCATCGTGTGAACCACCAGGCTCGGCTGTGAGCCCGGTGGTTTCTAAGAGGGTAACCTGCCCAAATACCCTTGCCCTAAAACCAGGTTCGCGCAGCGAGTGCTCTGCAAACCTGGATTTAAAGATTGTGAGTAGCTGCGACTCTGTGCCATGGTTACTCATGAGTAGACCCCCGGAGGGGAGGTGAAAAGCTGCCTCCCAGCTCCGGGGGTCTCCCCAGTATGCCCTGTGCACTCGTGCAGGGCATACTATAGCTTCCGGGGGCTGCACGACCCCAGAGCTCCTCAGCCCCCGCTGGCTCCATCACGGAGCCAGCAATCGTGTGGGCAGCCAATCCGGCCACCCAAGGCTCCCTCCCTGCTCGTGTGCTTAGCCCGCTCTCCCCGCACACTCCCCAAAACCGGGTCTCACTGATCATGAGACCCGGCTCATTGGGTAACACTCTTTTGCTAAAAGAGGAATCATCAATAAAATAGTTAATTATCATCACATATGCAGTAAACAAATTGATGTAAGTTACAAGCTTCAAACTACCACTATAATATTCATGTCATTTCTTCAAAAGTACCCACAGAAGGTCAGATAATAAACCTTAGAACTGTCATTTTGATACTTAGATTCAGAAACTCATTTCTTTGGCAACAGAAGGATTCTGCAGTAAATTTAATTTGCTGGGGCTTCTGCAGTTGACACAACTAAGAATTGAAATTATAGCTTGATTGCTGTTAACATTGAAAAAGAAAACTCTTTAAGGCTATTCTCACAAGCAGCCTAACCCAGGCTAGGGCTAGCCCAGCCTGGGTTAGGCTGCTCATGTGGAGTGCTGGAATCACTCCCAATCCAGGCACTGCCACACCTCCTAACCCTCCTTTTTATCCTGGCCTTTAGTTGGGGTTAAGGGCACGAGCACTGGGGTCATGTGTATGCTGGGGCTGCATGCAGCCTAAGCATACACAGAATCAGGAGTCTAGAGTGCCCAACTCCCGGGGCAATTCCCCAATGCACTGTACTCATCATATGGTGTATTGAGGGATTTCTGGAGGCCAAGAAAACAAGACACGATCTCCAGTGATCTGCACTGCACAGAGCAGTGTGGATCATGTGGGTGCACGCCCACCCAAGGAAGGATCTACAATCATCTGGGGGGAAGGTAGGGCCATCCATGCCTCCCCGCCTCTGCCCAGTTGTGTGCATAGCCTTTTTATATGCATTTAGTTGAAAATCCAGCTCTGTTCAAGCGCTTGATGCATCATCATATAAATGGTTAGGCTGAGATATAACAAGAGTTACCCCTACATAACCTCACTACATTTGTGTTGCAGTTACAGCAAGTAGGCAAAGAATGCCAGGATTCTTGTGATATGGCCAACATTCAGGCAGGCAATAGGCCTTTGACTACTGGAGACATGTAAGAAAAGTATCCAGATTCAGACTCAAAGGTATATTGCCACAGCTCCTTGTTTCACCATTGTACGTTGGCCAGGCCAGGAACACCCTTAACTTCAAAATCACCAATCAGTAGACATGGCTGCGAGGAAGGTGTTGAAGAAGAATTTTGACCAAGGACTCGCCATCAAGTCATGACACCACAGTTTTGTCTGAACCCCAGGAATTTAAAGGTTACAGATTAAGACAAAATAAAACAAATGATAGTCATACAGAGCAGTCCCACACAAAAGAAGCATATTGCCATATACTAGTACACTTAACCACCACCTAATGGCGCAGCGAGGAAGTAACTTGCCTAGAGAGCAAGAGATTGCTGGTTCGAATCCCCACTGGTACGTTTTCCAGGCTAGGGGAAACACCTACGGTATATCGGGCAGCAGTGATATAGGAAGATGCTGAAAGGCATCATCTCATACTGTGTGAGAGATGGCAATGGTAAACTCCTTCTGTATTCCACCAAAGAAAACCATAGGGCTCTGTGGTCTCCAGGAGTTGACAACAACTTGAAAGCACAACTTTTATTTTAGTACACTGTAATTTATACAGTACACTGTATTTTAGTAGACTGTAATTCACTCTAATTACTGTATTACGGCAGAGTGACGGTAAAATAGGCCTCAGGAGTTATGCCAAAATACTACTAACTCCTCTGAAAGCTTAAGCCTTCGAGAGAGGCAACTGCCAGGGATGGCTGTTACCTCCCTTCCACATGTTCTATTTTAGAGAACGGGGCTTACCTCGTTACCTCTTGACTGACAGCTTCAAGAACCAATCTCCTAGGCCTACCACATTGCTTTGTTACAACTGTGCTATGTCACGTATTTGATTATTACTTTCAACACAAAGACTTTTAAAAGAAAATAAAATGAAAGCAGCAATCTGGTTGTTCAGCTGTGACTTTGTTTCTTGAGGTTAATTCTGTGTTACCAATCATTCTGCTGTTGTTAAACCCGTATTCTTCCTAGTCACTGCAACTTTTAATTTTTTTAAAATAAATGTTTCTCAAATGTATTTTAAAGAAAGGCATTGCTTTTATTATACTGCTATTATTAATTAAAGGTGGATTAATTAAGAATCATGATTTTTGCAATATTTCCTCTTATTTATTTATGTGTTTATTTTATTAGATTTTTATACTGCCTCTCCCAGATGGCTCTAGGCAATTGTTTTGCCAGAACAATCGCAGCAAACCCTTAGCCTGGATAAATTACCACAGCATTTTTTAAGACTAAAATCATAGGCTGTATCCTTGTCATGATAATGAAATACCAGCATTCCTGTAAGAATCTTGCTTTCGCCAAACTTGTCTATTTAGTCCAGCATTCTGTTGCCAACAGTGGCCAGCCTTATGCTGTGGGAAACTCAGACCCACCTTCCATTGATTTGCCTTTGCTTGCTTATTTATTTATTTAATCTAAATTTGTGACTATGAATGATCACATGTTGTGGCAATGAATTCCCTAAATTAATTATAAGTTTTGTTAAGAAGTCCTTCTTTTTTACTCTTCTGAATCTACCCATGATTGTTAATTATTTCTGTACACTAGATATATTCTATCCATTCCCAGCGTGGAATTAGCTGAGCTGGGGTTTCTGCTGAGGAAGGGTTGGATGGAGGCAAGAGGCCCAGGATGGATTCAGACCTTGGACAGTTCTGAGAGAGAACAAAGCCCTATTCAGACATTATGTTGTGTAGTTATGTTCTGAACTACATGTTTGAATGATTGCACATGTGTTCATTTAAAAAGTGAACCTGGCTACAGGCCCCCTGAAATGCAGGATACAGATACAAAGGATACTGCGTGTGAGCGCAAATGTGTAATTGTGTGTGTACATTCAGATTTGTCTCCTGCATTTCAGGGGGCCTGTAGCCAGGTTCACTTTTTAAATTGAACCTAGCATATGAATAGGGCTAGAGAGTGTGACAAGAGGGGTCAGAACAGAAGAGTCTGAGCTGCAAAGTAACATTGGAATAGTATGCAGTTCAGCAAATATATGACATCTACTGCTGATTTTTTGGGTTGCTGACTAGGTGGGATGGTTGGCCTCACCCTGTCTCTGAAGAAGCTTCTGTGGCTTAAAAGGGCTTTAGCTAATTTCATAGGTTCTGATTGAAGGAGCTTCGCTTCAGACTCCTGGGACTCCTTCAAGTTGGAGGAATCAAGGGCAGGGCTATGTATACTCAGGCCATGGAGAAAGTGCTGGAACTGGCCTCCCTAGTTCCACTAGTGCAAGGGATTCTGACAGAGGGGGTACATTCCGAGTCTTCTGCCACATCTCCAGATTGTGCTCAGTGCTGTGTGTGGTGACATATGCTTACTGAACTGATTAGACAAAGAGTTCTGACACGCAATCAGGTCCTGAAGGAAAGAGCATGCTTCCAAGAAATGACAAAAATGTGGTTTGTCCAAATGAATGAACCACCATATGCTGGAAAGAATAGCCATGTGAATTGTCTGTGATGTGAGGTGGTGTGATTTTCATAAAATAACATGGAATTGTTTTATGGAGAGCTAGAATCAGTATTTTTCTTGGCTGATGAGACAGATGGGAGAAAACCCTCTTTGGTAGTGGAATATAGTCAGAATAAATTATACAACACTTCCAGCCTACAGAACCTGGTCAGGCAGAAGTTTTGGACATGCATGTTTCCTGCATCTCCAAGCATATTTCTTTTGAGTGGTTTGAGTCCCTGGGTGAAGGATTATTAAAGCCAAAGGCAGAAAATAAGATCAAGCTAAAGCTGAGCAGGAGGAGTGGAGGCGTCTACTTATTTGTAAATGGATGTCTATTGAAGGGAGCATCTGATTGTGAGCTATCCAGGCCTTTTATGACATCTATCTTGTAGTTTTAAAAAACTATCATTCTCTGTATGTGCACTTTATTTTTTATTATGCTCTCTTAAATTTTTATGGTTGCAAGTTGGTAATTCTCATTTTATACTATATTTACTCATCTGTATAATAGTTCAAGGCCAACCAGTGAGTTAACCATGGCTGAACCCCAGATTCAACTCAGGCACTGTTTTCCAAACCACATTGTCTTCATATAGTCCCTTTCCTAGGTTCCACCTACGCTACTTAGAAAGTTGAAAGGTTATTTTATAGTTTGTTTTTAAGAAAGCACATTATTATAGATAAAACAGCTTGCATGCACACCACCAATAATAATGCTATGGGTATGAGAAATGTGGAACATTAATGTCAAAAGAAAATACCCCTCATCGGAGACTGCAGGAAGTTTTAAGCGTGTTCAGACTGTACAGCAGGCCCTTGAGCAAATGCATTTATGCATAAATATATTCGGCTTTTTGTCCTACATTCCCTTAAATTTGTGACTGGCAGGCAAGCGAGAAATTCAAAGGTAGTGTTAGCAATTGCTGTGCTATGATAGCATGAGCATTAAGCAAATGGAGCGTTGCATATAAAAGAGCAAAGTGAATCTCAACATGATAATAGCTAACTTGCTTCCCCTAAAGCTTCTTGGCTCTTTCCTTTTCTTTTTTTAAATAACAAGGGTAATATAATAAAATGTGTCTGTCTTCTATGCCATGGAGACCTACATCAGCACTGAGAAATGGATATTCCAGGAGATGGCATGGCCTTGTGCCAGCTTCTGCAACCTGAAGATGAACGGAGCTATTATTGAGTCTGTCCATAAGGCTGTAATGCTGATTACACTGATACCCTTCAAGATACTGAAGAGGTAACAGACATCTCATGCTTTTTAATAAGATATAACTTCTTAGTGCTTATGTACCCTTATGCCTGACATAAAAAGCAGCAATACTCATAAGCTATGTTTTTTCCAAACTTGGCCTTTGTATGCACATTTCAACTCTTGTAGTCATCTCTCACACAGATTTTCAAACTTATGTTCACAAGCTGTCGCCATTTCTACATCTAGCATGTATCACAGAAAGAATCCAAGAAATTTACACAACAAAAAGGAAGAATATCACCTCTCTGAAAGTAATTGTCATCAAAATTGGAGAACATCTTTTTTTAAAAAAATCTAGAGCTTTTGTGTTATATCTCAGAAACGTACAGATTAGATAATTAAATAGGATGGGCAGTTTAAATGAGAAAAAAATGAAGTGATTCTACAAAGGGGAAAAATGCATCTTATTTTTCATCAGGAACAAACTTGTGATTTCATTCATTCTCTATATATCCTTAAGACATTGCTTTCAGGAACAACAAATTGTCTCATGAATCAGCATTACTAATTCTTCCATTGTAATTTATATTTTGTAGGAATTGCTACCCAGAATTCATAGTACTAGCAGTAAATGAAAGTTTGATATTCTGGCACACCCTGTATATTTATTAAAGATCAACGCCCTATCACTGCTATTACCCAAACAATGTGGGTAATAATCAAGCCAATTGTCATAGCTTAACTTATTTCAACCAAGCAGTGTCAGTTTATACAAATAAAAGCTCAGTTATGTATGTTTTGGCAGAAGCCTCTAGAAACGAACCTTCAAATATTCTGTGATTTTTTAGTGCCTTTTGAGGAAGTCTCTTTCTAGTTGTCCTGTCAAAAATGGCACTGTACTCACTAAATGCACTTCTGTAGCACAATACTTTGATATGTGATGGCATTCTATTATTCTGTAGTTCCACATTTATGGAAGCAGCTGACCTGATAGCTTTCTTACTTCCCTCTCTTCACCCCCACCTCACTTTCCTTTTGTTTAAATTCAGTGCAAGTTTTGCTGAAAGGGGTTTTTTCCTTCCCCAAAACATCTACTGTTGTCTTATTAACATGAAACAGGAGGAAAATGAAAAGTCAAAAGTTAATAGGAATTATTCATAGGATAGTGATCATAGACTCATTTCTCTACATTAAAATACTTGCAATGATATATTCTTGTTTTTTCCAACTTTTAATTTTTGTCAAAGTCTTTTTCATCCAGTAGGACACTTTTCCTTCTTCTTCTTCTTCTTCTTCTTCCCAATTTAAAGCTACTGTTATCTTTTTCACATTTATTTCTTCTAATTTAGTCATAGAGGATTTTAACTTTTCTGCCTGTTTCAGCTTCACTTCCACATGGGTTTTACCAGCTCTGCATGATTTTCTTGCATTGCCCACCCGCTGCTTGGCCTCAGTCTAGAAAAAGTTAGGTATGTTTATGTCCCATTGTAATCAATAGTACTTAAGTTATGCCATTGATTTCAATGGGCTTTAACCATGACTAATTTTCTCTGGTTTGAGAAACTATATCTGGCTGGTAAATCTAATAACTCCATACCATACTAGGAAAGTGTCCCTTCTTTTCTTCTAAAAGTATACAGGTAGTTTGTATTTATCTGACCTCTTCTGAATTAAGACTTCAATATTTGCTAATCCATGAATACTGCTATTATCAGTTCCTTGTTAACAAACATCCCAACTTTCCTTGTCTTAGTGCTGCATGAATGCAAGCTCTTAGCCTGAATGTGGAAATTGATTCTGTTTTCAGCAGTTAGCATGGTAATATTACCTAGAACATCTAATACAATGCTTTTTTTGCTTTTCAGTCAGTTTGCTCCCAAGAAAACCTTTTTGTGGATAACAGGTAAATATAGATAGATAGATATATATATACATCCTGTTTAATAGCCAGAATTCATATTCTATTTTGAGGGGTGGAATTTGAGAGATTTGAACTGACAGTGTCCCAGTTTAAAATTTATTTATTTAGCAGGGGGAGAGTAACTGGCCCTATCCACCCCCAGCACAGTACCTCCAGGGACTGTTGCTGGTGTCTACCTTACGTTTCTTTTTAGATTGTGAGCCCTTTGGGGACAGGGATCGATCTTATTTATTTATTATTTCTGTGTAAACCTCCCAGAGCGATTTTTGGAAGGGAGGTATAGAAATTAAATAAATAAATAAATAAATAGCATGAAGTACATAAAGACATATGAGCATAACACTGCAGGAAGATGTTTTGCAGACTTTTTGTGTATCATAGTAAAACAAGAGATTATCCAAATAATCTCAAAATAATGGTACACTATCAAGTCACTTCTGATTTGGGTTTTTGCACCTGGTAAATGTATCTGCCTGATTCCTGCTGAGTATCAAAACTGGGGCCCCCAAGGCATTTTAATGCTTGATGTGGAAACATCAGATGGCACCTCCATCTTCACACCAAGTAACATGGAACAATTCAGTTGGAATTGATCCTGTTTAAGTGCCGTTGATATGAAATGATGTGAGGTAGACAGCCCAGGTGGTAGATTTCAGGTGCCATTAAGAGAAGCAGGATAGGAGATAGGCAGAGCTGATCCATGGGACCAGTGGAGCTGCAATAAAGCTCTGGATCAGCTCTCTCTTTCACTCTCGCTCTCTGCTTCTCTTAATGACACCTAAAATCTGCTACCTGTGGTGCAGATTTTACTTCATGGTCATTTTACTTCATTGTAGGACGACCTCTGAGAATCTCAGAGATCTTGAACTGCCAATTCTGCGCTTTCTCAGAATGCTCTTCAGTTGTGGAAAATAGTTATTCTTTCTCTAAATTTATTACTGAAAAATAATGGGGGTGTTAATGTTATCAGAACCTACTCTTATGTCACATTACTGAGTAATGTGCTCCCATAAATGCTTATAGCAAACATGTTGCTACTAATGCAAAAATAGTTTATCTTGGCATAGAATTAAAAAAAATTGACATAGATTTCCATCCCAAGCCCACATCTCAATATTTTTAAAAAAGGGTAATCATGGATCAAAATTATCCTGATAGTCAGTGTATTAAAGTTGTAATGTCTCTTACTGAATATTTTTTAAAGGAATATGATGATTTAAAAATATGGTTATAATAGCAGAAGTATCAACATCTTTAAATATCTTAAAATTTATTTATTTATTTATTTATTTATTTATTTATTTATTTATTTATTTTCTACTTGTTTGCTCCCCCACTCTCCATTTTTACCAGGCTCTTGGAGGACAGCATATGCAATGAGACCCTTAAGAAAAGACAGCTCTTCAGGTATGTATAATGTGTGTCATGAAATACAGTATTTACCTCCAAATATCTCACAATACACCATGCAATGAGTGTGGCGCATTGTGGGATACTCCCATGAGATGGGCTCTTTAGTTGCCCATCTGTGTCTGCTCTGATCGTGTGTTTATCTTTAGGTGCCCATCTGTGTCTGCTCATGATCTTTAGGTGCCCATCTGTGTCTGCTCATGATCGTGTGTTCAAGCAGCCTGGGCGAACACACAATCATGGAGCCGGGATTAAGGGCACACTCAACCTTAACCCTAACAGTCAGGCTATGGAGCTGGGTCTGGCAGCAGGGCAGTGCCAAGCAGATGCGTAACTACGGTAGGGCAGGCAGGGCATGTGCCCTAAGTGGCAGCTGAAGGTGGCGCAAAAGTGCCTGCCATGCCCCGCCCACGCCTGGCGCCCCCTCCAAAACAAACAAACAAAAATTTTCCAATTTTTTTTCCAAATTGAATTGGCGGGCGCCACTGGGTGGCCCGCTGCTCACCCATGGCTGCTGCCACAGCGGGCCACGAGTCACGAGAAAGATCTCCAGTCTGGGTGGGCTGTGCGCGGCTGGGGCGGCTTGTTGGTTGTTGCGGAGGGAGCTCATTGACTGGCAGCACCCCCCTGCTGGCCAGTTCAATGAATCAACGCCGCACCGCACATGCTCCTTGCATGACCATTTGGATCGGGTCTTGGAAGGAGAGAGAGAGCAGCAACTGCTGTGCTGGCCTGGCTATGGGTCAGGCTTTTGCGCTGTGCCTGTGCTGCTCAGTAGACAAAAGTACTGTTTGCTTCCTCATGCGTGTGCCTAACCCATTTACAAGTAAGTAAAGTAAACTACTGCTCTCAAAAATGATCACTGAATCTGCCTTTCGATCGTGTGGTGTGCTTCTTTCTGGACCCCCCCCCCCCGCCTGCAAATGTAAAGACTAAGAGTCCTTGGAGGGTTGGTGGGGTTTTGGCTGGGGTGTGCTGCTTGAATTGGGGTCTGGGGTGAGTGCATCACACACTTAAATTTTTGCCTTTAATTTGGTTGCCTCCCTCCAAACGCAAGCTGAAGTGGGGAGGGGTTTCTTCATTTTCCACAGTGCTCCAGCAAGCAAGACCTCCCTGCCTTGTGTGTGTGTGTTTTGGTGCTACTTAGGGCAGACAAAATCCACGTTAAGTCCTTGTTCTTCATCTTCTGGGTACAGAGCCCTGTGTGTGTGTGTTCCCCCACGTTGCTTCCCCCAGCGCCTTCCTTAGTAAGAAGGGTGCTGCTTTTCACGTTGCTTTCCCCCAGCACCTTCCCTAGCCCTGTGTCTGTGTGTGTATTTTTCCCTCCACTTTGCTTCCCCCAGCGCCTTGCTTAGTAAGAGGGGCGCTGATTCCTTAGCCCTGTGTGTGTGTATTTTTCCCTCCACGTTGCTTCCCCCAACGTGCAAGGAAGGGAGTGGCAACAGCAGTTAGGCTCCTCACCCTGAGCCACCGCACTGGAATGCGGAGAAAGTTTCCTATTTCTGTGCTGCCAACACACAGCAGAGAAAGATGAGCTCACAACTCTTTCCTGCTCTGTCTGCTGTTGTCCCAAACAGAATAAATCCTTCATTCATTCCTCTAGCTAGAGATCTCTAATCCAGAGCTTTTTCTTGGAAAGTCACATTCCTATATTGCAAACCATGAATCAGAGAACCTGATTTCCTCTTCCTTAAATCTCAGATACAGGGCATGAGTGCAAGATAATCAGCTGACTGCTTGGTTGGTGTTCTCTTTCCCTTGCCTGCCTAATGCGTTGAGTGGATTCCAGATTGTATTATTCTTATTGTAGAAATGTCAGTGCTAGAAAACATGCAGTTTTGCAACTTGGCACTGGCTTAGTTTCAAATTTCATGATTTGTTGTAAATGGTGTGTTCTAATAGCAGGGGGAGAGTAACTGGCCCTATCCACCCCCAGTACAGTACTTCCAGTGACTAGTGCTGGTGTCTATCTTATATTTCTTTTTAGACTGTGAGCCCTCTGGGGACAAGGATCGATCTTATTTATTTATTATTACTCTATGTAAACCGCCCTGAGCCATTTTTGGAAGGGTGGTATAGAAATCGAATGAATGAATGAATGAATGAATAAAACTGTGTAAAATATTTTCAAAGAGAAATTGTGAAAGGTGCATTTATTAAGGAGCATTAGAAAACCTTCAGTTCATACTATATAAAGTCAGCATTGAGAGTTTTTTTAAGGTTAGATAATCTTATGATACTTAAGCTTTATGTAACTTTTATGTGTTGTTAGATTTACATAGGTTTTAGGTGGAACAGCTTTGTCTCTTTTACCCGTTGTATGCTTAGAAGCATATTTATTTCTTTGCCCTTGATTTGGGAAGCCCTTCAACTAGAGCAGGGGTTCCCAACCTGTGGCACTCCAGACCTTGCTGAACGACAACTCCCATCATGCCCAGCTACAGTTTTTGTGGCTGAGATTATGGGAGCTGTAGTTCAGCAATGTCTGGAGTACCACAGGTTGGGAACCCCTGAACTATAGTAAAGTTATCTGAAAGATGGGTGTCAGATTGGGGGGGGGGCAATTTCAGTGCTTGCCCTAGGTGCTATTTTCCCTAGATACGCCTCTGGTGCCAAGACCTGTGTGGATTCCAGGGGTTCTCATGGGCAGCTAAGCTCAGGGCTTGGCTACTCATGAGAACACCCTTATTTAATAGAAAATGTCAAGATAAGCCTCAGATGATCCCAAATTAACCAACCTACCACCTTCCTCTCCACTCTAGCATTCATTTACCCTGCCACTGAAGTTTGGCTAATCTTCCAGGAGAGACTTGAGTTCATACTTGGCAGTGTCTCCAAAGTGAAAGAGTTTTGCCATTGTAGAAAACTCTTGATGCATCCAGGCTGTATGGACCTAGGGCACAGATGGTGTACTTTTGAGATTGATGGTTTATGTTGGAGAGCATGACTGGACAAAGGGAAGGAAGTCGTAATTTTTTAAAATGTAACTGCAAAGCACAGTTATATATAAGAAGATCACAGTCATTTCTCCTTGGTCACAGTGAAATTATAGCATCTGCCCACAATTTGATTACTTGATCTTGTCCTCTTCCTTGGTATTCATTTTTTAAATATGTTTAACAATTTTTTTGATACCAGTTGCTTCTTCAGAAATGTCTTAATCACCACTACCACCACAGCATACAAACAGAATATCACACCATCACATATTTCATTCAACCCTCGCGTTGAATAAGAGACAGGTAAATTGGGGAGAGAAGAATGTCCGCCCAGCTTGCAGGCACACTCTGCTCATGACAGAAGTGGACTTCTTCTTTTACTCCCATGGCAGGAAATGGGCAGCTCAGCGCACACAATAGGGATTTACAAACTGGGTTCTTTACGGTCTACAAAAGTTAATGAGGAAGCCCTTGTGCATACAGGAACTTTGTATATCCCCTGGGGTTCCCACATGTGCAAGGAATCTCTGGAACAGGGTTTGTGTTTTTAATAAAAGTAAAAGAAAACTACTTTAAGACTTCTGTGTGTTTTTAAAATACACAAATATATCTATGCACTATATTTCAATTCTGATATATTTATTTATTGGTCAAATATACATAGAGGTCATTCACATAAATGAAAACTGTGTTCCAATCAGGTTTGGGAGCTGTGTTTGCTCCTAATGTTTGATTGTGTGGGTGCACACAAGCAAACATTGGGAGCACACACAGCTCCCAAACAACTAGGTAGGAGGGCAAAGTGATTGTGTGAAAGCAAGGTAGTAATAAAACATACCCAGGTTTTCCTCCTACCTTGCTTCTACACAATCACTTCTCGCTCCTCCTACCTAGTTGTTTGCACCCACACAACCAAAAATTGGGAGCACACACAGCTCCCAAGCCTGGGTGGAACACAGTTTTCGCTTGTGTGAATGACCTCATAGTCTAGTCTGTTCAGGTTTGAGCTGCGTCTTCTGGAAACATTTTTTTTTAAAATTCCTTAAAGTTGCTGTACCTTTGGGATGTCAATATGTACTGTATAAAACTGTGAAGAAGTGGTTGTTATTTAAAGACACACTTGGCCCTATTCTAAGTTCATAAAGTTGTATATAATTTGTATATATGAAATTCAGGCTCCTGCTCTGTGCCTCATGATGAACACTGAAAAATAGAAAAGACATCCAAAATGTGTAGGCCTTAGATGCATGCTGTGAAATATAGTATTTACTGGACATGTCTATTACAAGGTAAAGGGAGTAGTTTTGTTCTGAGATGTAAGGGAAAAGGTTTTGAATAACAACTTGCAAAACATTTCCCCATTTATGGCAGTAAGATATTTATATAATACTATATAGTTTGTTACAATTTCTATTAATCTAGTATCTCCCATAGTTTGCAGATTGTTTCACTACTATTCAAGCAAAGAACCTCTATATTAAGGGGCTCGGAGTAATAATAAATAGATGTTTGGATGCAGGCATCATTGGTACAAGTGTTCCTGCAGGAAGGCATAAGTATGAGTAGCAAGGGAATATTCAAAATTGTATTGAGCACATAGGCCTGGAAAGAGGCAGGCAGGTAATTATGAGAGAAGTGGATAAATGGGCAGGTAATAGAAGGCAAGAGCAGAGGGCAGCTCAAAGTTTAATAAGGAAGGATAATTATAGCAAAGCAGAATTAAGAGGTTTAAAATTACAGCAAAAATCTTATTTGATGGGATATAGAATTAGAGAGATTCAATGAAGGAATCCAAGTGTTCAAAATGGTATGAGAAGTATTGAAGGGAGTTGAAAGGAAATATGTATAAAAGGAGATTATATATAATGTATCATATATATAATATATGAAAGAATCTGAAGGGAAAGATAGTGATCTTATAAACTAGTGATGTGTAACATTCATCTATAAAGATAGAGACTTATTACTGCTGCCCCCCACCCTTTATTTTATCATTAGATTGAATTTGAAAGACAAATGCAGGGTTTCTTGTTGAAACTGATATCACTGAGTGATTACTAGGAGATTAATTGAAGTACAGGTGGCCCTCGTTATCCACAGTTTCGGCACTTGCAGTTTTGCGTATGTGTGATCGGGCAATATATACCTGGCCTCGTTATCTGCAGTACACAGTTTAATGAATGAATGATTAGCTTTATTATGATCATTGATCAGATGTGTATACAAACAAATAATACTACATTTTGATAAGAATTCAATCATACAAAGTACACCAGCATAGAAGCCTCTTTAGCGGCATCTTGAAATTAGGGCTATAAGTTAGCTGTTGGCGGATCTTAACAGCAGTCACACAAAATTTGGCAACATTGTAGGTGATAAAAGGTTTCTTATCTGCAAGAAGGAATGTGGCATAAAATTAAGCAGTTCGGCTGGGAAAGTGTGATAGCAGGGGAGGAAAAAAACTACACCAACCATCATTATAAAAAGGGCAAAACAACAGCACATGGTGGACAGATTGGACCTCACCTGAACCACAAGGGCAAATCTGACTGGCCAAAGGAATGTTCAGAAATCTTCCAGATAAAACTGCTGATGGTAAGGCATCATATCTTGCTCTGAGAAACACCCTGTGATGATTTGGTAGAGAAAGTGACAGTAGGTAGCTAGCAGGTTCCTGATTAAATTCACCAAGGCACCCTCTTATGGTCTTCGAAACAGAGCTTTAATCATTGTGGTGTTCAATGTCCAAGATCCTCTGTGAGGATCTCCTTGAATTGATTGTAATCTAATAATTATTTATTTATTTTGGTCATAGACCAGTAAAATACAATAAAATAAAATAAAAACAGATAAAAACAAAAATAGAAAAACAATAGAAAATTCATTACACCATGTGAGTCCACATTTGACATATTATATAACAAAATTTAGCCACCGTATATACATCAGAATTTAGGTTGGTAAGCAAGTAATTTAAATAAAATTCATCTTGATGACTAGGGAAATTATTCAAGAGCGGGGCTATTAATTTACATCTTACTTCTCTGTAGTGATCACAGTACAACAGGACATGAGCGGTTGTTTCGATATGGCCAGATCCACATGGGCACACTCTAGATACACTTGACGTGCCCGCGAATCTTCCAAATAAGACCGCTGTAGGTAGAGCATTTAGTCGGGCGAGAGTAAGAGCTCGCCTGAATTTTGGTATCAAGATACTGCTTAAATATGGAGCTGGCTTAATCTCAATGTTCTGACGTAATCTAATTATGACAAATATTCATGAGGAAAGCCAAGTGATAGCAATTTGCCCAATAGTGCTTGTGTCCAAGTGGATTGAAACTTATTGGTCAGCATAAGAGGGATGAGCCCCAGAGGGGAGAAATGGATCTTGAGCCAGTAATTGAGGATTAAAATCCATGCTTTTGTTTCCACCCTCTGTAGACCCGTTTCCAACCTCAACACTGCGTTGGAAATACATCGAAGGGCCCTAAATACTGCGCTAATAAACTTAGACTGGATGGTCACCAATGGTCTATAATAAGGGTAGGGGCCCAATTGTGCACCATATAAGAGTTGGGCCAATGATTTAGCAGCAAATAGCTTTAACAGTGCAGGAATAACCTCTCCACTTTTGGAGCAAAAGAATCTTAAATGTTGCTGATGCATGCCATCTGCATACAGCAGGATTGGAATAGCTGTGCCCACAATAGTCAGGAGATGTAACACTGGATCGGAGAGCTTAGGCTAAGGTATTTATGTAAAGATTGAACAGGGAGGGTACCAAAATGCACCCTTGTTTAACTCCTTTGCTGATAGTTATTAGTTGTGAAAGAGAATCTTGAAGGTTACATCTCACTCTTATGCTAGTGTTCTCATAAAGATTCTAGATGAGAAAAAGTAAATGCCTATCGATATTAGTGTCCCTGAGTTTTTCCCAGAGGCATATCCTTGAGATTGAATCAAAGGCTGCTTTAAAATCTACAAAGGCCACATACAAAGAGGATAGGTTTGTTGCTATATTTCTCAGTCAGATTGCATAATACCAGGGCATGGTCCATGGTTGAATGACCTGTTGTAAAACCAGCTTGTTTGTCACCCCAGATACCTTCATTCTCTATCCAATCTTGCAACTTCCAATCTAAATGTGAGTAAAGCTTATTCACAACAGTCAACAGGCTAATAGGGCGATAATTGGCAGGATCACATCTATCCCCTTAAAAAAAATAAATATGGCTACTATTATGGCTATGCCCCAGTCTTCAGGAATGTACCCAGTTTAATCTATACATGTGAAGAGAGCTGCCAGCACAGGAATCCACCATTCCGCATTAAACTTAATCATTTCAGGAGAGATGCAATCACAGTCTGAGGCCTTCCCGACTTTTAATGAATCAATAAGCTTCTCGACTTCGGCTACTAAAACATATGGCCATTCAGGAAGTGGATCATTTTTTAAATCTAATGGGACTGGTTCCTCTTCCTGAACTGCATGAAGAGCTCTAAAATGTGATTCCCATATCTCCATAGGGAGCTGGCTGGTCAAATGGGAGGGGTAATGGTCCGAGCAGCCATCCCCTCTCTGACCGTAGTAATCAGCCGCTGCCAGGACAACCTTTGAGGCTCTCTTTTCTTAACTTTGAGCAGAGATTTATATTGTTTTTTCAGGCCTAGTAATGTTGAAGGAGTTGTACATTGAGGGTCTTGTTGGTATAATTTATAATGTGTCACTTACTCCTTCTTGGCAGCTATACACTCCGGGTCATACAAACCTCTAGTCTAGACCTACCTGTTGGCTGGGAGTTATAATTAGTTCTTTCCCGTGCAAGATGATCTCGTATCATATGAATGAGTGTCCCATAGTGTCCCAGACATATACAAGTCTGATCTCTCCCTTTATTAACTCATCGTGGAGTCTCATCATGTCATCTGTGTTTAACAAAATATCCATAACTTGAGCCCATCTCTCATCCCACTTAATCTGTACTTCCCCAGCCACCACTTCCAAAGCAAAACTGAATTTATCCTTAGAATGAGATGTCCCAGTGGGCAAATTAGTCCTTAAAAATCCATGGGAGATTATTGCTATCAGGGCAAGAGTCAACCGCCATTTGAACAGCACAACTGACCAGGTTACGGAATGTGAGCCAGTAATCCACGGTTGACATCCTGTTCCCGGACCATTAGGTCATGGTTTCATGTATCTGCAGTTTTCGGCAGCACAGTTCTGCCCTTACATGGTCGTGCTCTTTTTGCTTGTGCTCATAGGTTGTGAGAGAAGTTTGGAAGACGATGGTGGAGTGCTTTGGTCTTCATGTTTAGAGTTTGTTGTACTTTTAAAAGCCAGCTTCAGCTGTCTGTTTCAGTTTCACAGCAATATTTGCAAAAATGAATCATTTGTTTTTGTGTTTCTTTGGTTATTTAGGGGTAACAGAGATGGCACAGGACAGGCATCTGGTAGTCGGCAAAGCAGTACAGACAATGAATTAAAATGGACAGACTACCAGAGGCCATGGAGCAGCACAGACTCAGACAGCTCTAATCGTAATTTGAAGCCAGCCATAACGAAGACAGAAAGTTTTGGAGGAATAACTGTTCTCACAAGAGGAGATAGCTCATCAAGCAACAGGAGTACCGGCAAACTGTCTAAAACAGGTAGCTAGTACTGTATTGGGTTTGTCATATAATTCCCTACTTAGCATGAGTATTATGCACATGAGCCTGGCTGCAGGCAACAGACTGTGCAGTATATCACAAGTGCCACATGCCTCATATCCATTCATGGCTTTAATGATGCTATAGCATTCTGCAGGGTAAAAAATCTGGCCGTAGTTGAATCAGGAATGTATATTTCATCTGGCACAATGGTATCAGAATATATATTCCATATATTTGCTTTCCGTGTACAATTCTGTATGGGGGAAAGTTGTATTTATTTCAGACATCTTTCTCTATGCAAACCCCAACAGTCTGCTTAGCCAGGGCTAGCCATGCCTACAAATGAGGTGTGGTGACACAGCCACCTTCATAATAATGGGGAATTTCAGCAGCCCCATAACTCCACTTGAGGGGCACCAGGGTGACCTAGAGCGGGGTGTGGTGTAGTACACATAGGGTGCCAACCACCCCCAAAACAACAAGCCCATGGGGCACTGGGTTTTGTTGTTTCTGAGGTGTTCTTCTGAGAGTAGATTCTATGGTAGGAAATGAGAGTGGATTCAAAGACAAACATGGGCTTGTGGGTTTGTGGGTGGTTGGCATCCTATGTGCACTACACCACCACTCACTCTGGGCCACCCTGGAGCCCCACAATTTGAGTTATGGGGCTGTTGAAATTCCCCATTATTACCTATGGGGTAAAAGCTTCAACTTCAGAAATTCTATTAAAAAATCACCCCATTCACCAATTTCTTTGAAATCAGGGTGGTAGCAGGTACCATTGGGGCACTACCACTTGACCCACTCTTCTGCCCCTGAAACCTCTTTTCTGCCCCAAATCTGCCCCAAAGACATGCCAAATTCAAAAAAAGTTGGGAAAGCGCGGGAGGGGTAAGTAAACTCTCCCCTGCCCTTAATGGAACCCCCCACCCCAATCCTTCCGAACCGAACCGCCCCGTGTCCGGACCGGTCCAGAGGCCTGTAGAATGGCCTCTGGATCGGTCTGGGCACATCACTAGCATTCAGTGCCTTGTTGCTACCAGATATCCAAAGCCATCTGTGCTAATTTAAGTAAGTATCCTATAGCCATCAATAGTTGAGAATCCCTCAACTATTCACTATGCAAAAGACTAGGGGAAAAGTAATCTCTTCATATGATGGCCTTGGCATTATTATTAATTTATATCCAACCTGATCAATAATTCTCCAAGTGGCTTAAAACTAAATAAGGATCCCATAAAAACACAGATACTATAGTGTGCAAACATATTAAACCAAGTTAAACTGCCAGTCATACTACATTAAAACTTTAAGGTGCCTGTCATGCTACCTCCAGTTCTTCTAAAAACCAAAGTTATTAACCATTCTCTCCGAACCTGAAGTGGCAAAATGCACAGATTTTGTATGCAGAGGACAGAAAGCCAACAACTGTGGAATAGGGTGAATAGAAGTGGCTCTGCATTGACTTTGGTTGTACTCAAGGAGCAAGCATATCCATCAAGTGCCATGACTGAATAATAACAGTTGTGAGGGGAGAGAAGGAATAAACTCTATGCACCTGTTCCTTCCTCCCACCCCCTTCAGTCTCTCAGAACTCACCCCTCAGTCTTTTGGCTTTCCAGTCAATTAGGGATGTGCATGGATGACGATTCGTGCACCGATTTGAAGGGTCAGTACAGGCACATTTAAGAGCGAGAAGAGCAGGTCTGGCTTCTCCACTGCTCGCCATGCTCCCCAGCACCCCTTGTGCAGCAGCAGCACATACAGTCTCCAAGCATGCATGGCTGCCATTTGTGTGGTCAGGTTGCTGACCACACAAACCACCTCCAAGCTTGTTCAGAGGCCATGTGTGTGTTGCCACCACCACACAAGGGGTGCTGGGGAACGCAACACCACAGCAGGAAGCTGCAGTGAGCAGAGGAGGAGCAGGTACAGACCTGCTCTCCTCACTCTTAAAGGTGCTCTAACTGACCCTTCGAATCAGTGCATAATTCATGCACATCCGTACAGTCAGTATGCATGAAAGAGATGGATCATAATCAAATCTTTTTATATGAAAACTTACATAACATGTTTTGTGCTGAAACCAAGTACCATGAATCCCCCCCCTCTGAAGAGCTGCAATTATTAGGGGTTATCCTCCGTATATATTCAACTAACCTCTAATCACCTACAAATGAAATCTCTTATGACACATTTAAAACCACTTCAGTTATAGTAAAATATCATGTTCAGAGCAGAGTGATTAGAAATTTTGAGTGCTCTGGGTATTTTTGTTTGTTTGGCTGTTTGTTTAATCTGTATGATTTTGAAAGCTTTCAAGACCTAGGAAAGGAAAAAGGCTGCAGGAACTCAATAAATGAAAAGTGCATGGGAAGAGGGAAGAGTGAGACTGATTGTCAAAACAAACTTATACTTTCCAACACCAGAACATAAAGTGAAGTTGTCAGTCAGCCTGAGGAAGTCAGAAGAAATAAGGCTGTGGGGAAAAGATTCAGAAGCGATTACCAGCTGAGAAAAAAGATTAGTCAAAGTAATCAAAAATATGCACCCTCCTCAACTTGTACTTTGTGCTCCAGGTGTTGCAATTTTATACCATTTCTGCAGGTGGTAGCATATGTTTCTTGTGCTTGTTGGGTGGGTGGGGGGGATATAGGGCACAGTTCAGAGCTTTCGTTTTTTCCTTACGTATACTGAATTCATTTAAAAAAGAAAGATTAGATAGATTAATCTATCTGGCCTTCCACTGCTCTTAAATTGTTAAAGAGTCTTTGATGTTTGTGAACCGCCCTATTTTGTAAGGGCGGTCTAAAAGTCGAACAAATAAATAAATAAATAATGATGGATAAGGAATCTCCCTGATTAGAGGCAGTATACCTCTGAACATCAGAAACTCAGGACAAGCTGTGGATAGCTGTCCCCTTCGTATCCTGCTTGTGAGCTCCACAGAGGCATCTGTTTGGGCTCTTGGAAACAAGGTGAGAGACTAGATGAATGTTTTTGATGTGACCAACCAAGAACATTTCTGACCACGAAAATCGATTTATTACACATCCTTGATATTAACATTGAAATTAATGGGACTTAAGTTAGTCATAACTAACTTGTCTGATTTATTTCATTGGTGCTTAGTCATGACTAACTTAGTCTGGATGCAACCCATAGGATATAATAAATTATGTCAATAAGAAAACCTGCCCTTGAGAAAACATAATAGATTTCATCACTCATAGTAGGACCAAAATTGTGTTCAGTGTGATCGTGAATTATGCCTAGTTTTGTGGTGGCTGACATGACTCTAGCAGAATTAATTGATTTTCTTGATATCATTTGAATCTAACACAGAAGTGCCAAGTCATAACCAGTTTAAAACATCTCTAAATGGTCATAGAGCTACATTATCAGCAGACTCACATGATTTATCTACTGCTGGACTTCATCACTTTAGACTGCAGGTGAGATAGGGGACTGAATGTTTGTCTCACTATAAAATGAGTCCCATTCTAGGCTAACTACTTTTGTATGCACAGAGAACTCTTAACATGGGGAAACATTCAAACATACAATTCTTTCACCTGCAGCCTTCTATAATACAAATGCAGAAGCAGATATATCACACAACTACTAATCATGTGTCGTAACTGTGAGATTGAAGGATGAATGAAAAAAATTCTGCTGATTAGATTAGTTTTCTCCCAAAACATAGCTATGGAAACTAGTATACCTCATCCATATTAGCCTTTATACATCAAATATTTTGACGCAGACTTCAGCTTATGTAGATAATCTATGCTGTTATAGGTAGTCTAACTCAGATAGTCTATGCTAACATTTTAAAGAGGAAAAAGCATTCCATGGTTAATGTACCTTGTTCTCTTGCAGTTGTTTCTTAAAGAGGTTACCCCCCAAAGAAGTTGAGATTTTATTTTAACCCTGTTTTAAAGCATTTTTGTGTGTGGAAGCATGTGGATTCTCCCAAGCCTCAGGGACTTAATTTGGGGAGACACTGACAGCTGCAGAGAAAAATTAACACACTTCCACTCCTAGCATGAGTAGAAGTGTTCCCTGCACAACTCTTAGGATGGCTGCCTGCCATTGTTCTTCACAACAGTTGCTTATGGTGATTTTGTCTTTCCTGGCATCGGTATTTGCTTAGGAAACTGTATGATGGCTTATGGGGAACTTTGTCCTTTTTTTTGGAATAAGAATGGTGAGATATTAGATGGGTCTGACATATTTATTTATTTATTCAATGTATATATTTCCCTTCCTGAAGTGACTCAGGGCAGTTTACACTAAAATAAAACACAAAGAACAAAACAATTAAAATCAAGAAATATTCTCATTAAAAATTAAGGGTAAAACTAGAAACATCACTCTGTAAGTAACATTTTAGTGGAAAGCTTATGGACCACGATCATCTAGAGCGAATTGCATCATCACAGAGTCTAATGCCCAGTCAAACAATGCATTTTGTACACTTGCAGATGTTCTTTTAGCTATCACTGCTCTTATATTCCAGTACATAATAAGAGGAGGAAAAGAGAGATAATAGCTCAAGATTGAGCTAATGAATAAGATAGATAAGCACTAATAGTTCCATTAAGCTGACAGATTTACTATCAATCAAATTATTTTGCTGCATATAGTTTTCTTAACAGTTTGATGAAGTCCCCTCTATGTTTATTCAAATTTTGGTCATCTCTACAAAATTCATCACCCTGAATCTTCTGCTTTAGTCCATATTCTCCAAAGCTTTGCTCTTTACAAAGTTACCAACAATACAAAGTCATTGAAAATAACCAAAAAGCTCTAAACATATTACGTAGCTACATTAGTACTTTCCTGTCTACCACATATTGTGGTCTTGATAAAAAAAAAAAAAAGAGAGATCCATTTTAATTTAAAAGCATAATTTCTCTCTTGCCAATAATATGCTACCTGTTGCTCACATATTATGAGCTATAATGGATATAGAGAGCTGCATTATTAAAGCTATAAATCAATATTAAGGCTGGAAGGCAAAGTTAATAATTTAACAAGTCACCAGAGCTACACTTGGCAATTTATGACATCATCATAATATTCAATTAGAATTGTGTAATGTAATAGATCTGTTGAATTGCAGTGTTCGCATCATTGGGAAAGAGGGTTAATGGTCACTAAAAATATTTGGGTTTCTCCCTCCTCATAAACATTTTTACAAATTAGACCTCTATTAGATGGTCTGAGTTCTAACACGTGGTAAACAGTGCTAGTAGGGCAGTTATAACCAACATGAGGGATAACTTTTGATTTGAATATTCAAATTAGGAAGGATGGAAACATCATATTCCACCCTTTTATGAGGAACAGCCAGGCTAGTCTTGCACTAGGAAAAATGCGGTTGCACTAAGATATAGCACATGGTTGTTACATTAGAAAATTCACCTCTCTTCCAAATTAGTAGTTGTGCTAGTGCAACATCATCATCATTATTCGATTTCTATACCGCCCTTCCAAAAATGGCTCAGGGCGGTTTACATAGAGAAATAATAAATAAATATGATGGATCCCTGTCCCCAAAGGGCTCACAATCTAAAAGAAACATAAGATACACACCAGCAGCAGTCACTGGAAGTACTGTGCTGGGGGTGGACAGGGCCAGTTACTCTCCCCCTGCTAAATAAAGAGAATCACCACGGTAAAAGGTGCCTCTTTGCCAAGTTAGCATGTTACAATTGTTGAGCATTCTCTCTTGCACAAACTCATATATATTATATATTATATGCAAATGAGGAACTCGGGCAATATCCTGGATCCAGGACTCCCCCCCCCTCTAGTTGAGGGACAAGATGGACAATCCAGCGGATTAGGCAGGGTAGAAAGAACCTACAGCCCAGATTCCAGGTTGCCTGTGCTACTGGAATCACCCACCACCCCAGGGAGTACCAGAGCCTCATCTCCGCCAGAGCCTGAAAACAAGGCTCTGCCTTCACTCTCTGACTTGGAGGAGTCCCTCAAGGATCTTCCAGCCCAGAGGTCCCCTCGCACTGTTGGAGCCTGGACTCCAGCACTTTAATGGCAAAGCCCCTTTGAAAAGCAGAGCCTTCCCCAGGGAAGTGGCAAGGCCAATGCACTCCATAAAAACCAGCAGTTAGTTCCAAGCACCTACTGAAACAACATCCATCTTATGCTCTTGTACCCAGCTGCCTTATTCAGAGATATTCAAGATCCCGATCCTTTTCTTCTGGTGCTTCCCTTGGGGCTGAACGAGGCCCATGACCCTCCTGGATCCCTGCCTTACCCCCAGTTCAACCTGGGCAGGATGCATGCATTTGAGTGGTCCCTCTTCTGCTAGCGGGAGTACAACGCTTTGTGGAGCACTGCAGACTCAGAAACTCCTCCTGTGATCACTGTGGGTTCTACCCTATGAATTCATCATGCAGAAGTTGAACTGAATGTAATTTAACCAGCAGGTGGTGATTGAACTGTGTCTGCATTTAAAAATTCACAGATTGGTGAAGATGCTAAGGGTTGACAAACATCAAGTACTATACATTTCGACTGGTATTTTTTACTTTGAATTCAATATCAGAGTTTTTAAAAATTTGAATAAGGCATTTTGATGGGTTAACATTTTTATTGAACATGATCTGATATGCTAGGCTCAATCCCCTGATGCACCAAAACTCTGCCAGGCTACATTCCCCTGACGTGCCAAACACACATCAGACTCTATTCCCCTGAACTGCCAAAAATTCACCAGGCTTCACCTCCTGACAGTGAAAGCCCTGTCTCTGGCTCTGCTCACTGACCAAGTATTTTTAAAATCACAACTTGGCAACTCTAAATATGCTACTAGCAGACTGGCTTCACATTTAAAATTTTAAAAAGAACCACCAGGATCTCTGCTAATGAAAAGCAGGAGAAATTGCTGGAAATGGTCTGTGTGCTGGATGGCACTGAGTATAGTTTGATAACAAAAAGGGAAAGAGAAAGTATTGAAACTGCAACCGTTTGTCTCCAGCAAACCCTGAAAATAAATGAGCTATGTCATGTGGGAAGGTGTTTTTTTGTTTTTGTTTGTTTTTTAAAATAAAATCAGAAGACTGACATTTTCTGGTAGATGTCATAGTGAAGCACAGTAACAAACCATTTCCCATATGGAGCGGGGAATGGGGTGGGGTCGGGGGGAATCCTGCAGAGAGCCAAAATGGCTGCATGGGGTACTAAAAACTAAAAAGTGAATCTAACATGAGAGGATTTTGGAATAGCATAGAATTATCTAGCATAAAAGACCCAAAGCAGGTTTCAGCTAGTGCTGGATGTAAGAAACAAAAGTGGGTCTCAAGGGGTATTAGAAGCAACAAAAAGAAATGTTACTGATTACATTAGAGGAGAAGGATGAAAAGATGATGAACAAAGGCAGGACACATACCTTGCTAGAGATATTGTTTAGTATTCCGATGTAAATGAGCAATTGACAGATCTTTGTATTTTGCTCAGTTAACTATAACTTTGAAATGGAATATGTATGTTTTAAAATGTTTGCTGAATAAGCATGTCAGCAATGTTGATTTCAAATACTGATTCCAGATTTTCAGTGTTAAAAACAAAACAAAACTTGAAATTAAGCATGTGGATAGAACCAGGGACAGCAATTTATAGAAAAATATTTATATAGAGTTAGAGGTGCTGGTGGTGGTTGGCACTTAAGCACAAATATTATGAATATTTATATAGCACTAAAACATTATTATTATTTTATATAGCATTCTCAAAGTAATTTGGATAGAAAAAGAAATAAGATAGTTTCCTCCCTCAAATGAATACGGTGAATATTTATATACTGCTTTTCAACCCAAGTTCCCAAAGCGGTTTACATACAGAGATTGATTAATTAATTAATTGATTGATTGAATGGCTGCCAGTCCCCAAACGGCTCACAGTCTAAAAAGGAAACATAAGACACCAGCAACAGCCACTGGAAGGATACTATGCTGGGGTTGGATAGGGCCAGTTGCTCTCCCCCTCCTAAATAAAGAGAGTCGCCACTTTTTAAAGGTGCCTCTTTGCTCAGTTAGCAGGGGTCAAAAAGGGCTCATAGTCTAAAAACAAGTTAAACACGTTAGATACCAGCAACCGTTACCAGGTTGGATAGGAACAGTTGCTCTCCCCCTGCTAAATATGAGAATCACATCAGCCAATTAATTAATTTGCGTATTACTAATGGAAAAGAAGGTCTTTGTTGTGAGGACAATTTTTTTTATTTTCTTACCCTCCTAGAATATCCCTCTGCTGTATGATGGCATTATAATATAGTGCTAAAGAGTTGAGGGTCAGGACTAGCTCCGAGCCCAGAGCCTGAGCTAGTACTGCTACATGGATGAGGAGCAGGGCTCTGAAAGTGGCATAGGAAAAGATTGCACTTTTCTTTTCCTCTCTCCTGAAATTTTCTCATAGAAGCAGAGGGCTGACCTCATGATACACATTCTTCCAACCCTAATCCTTAGCTCCTAGGCAGGCTAATACCCTATTCCATTTTTATTTTTTCAGTGGATATTCTCAGCTACAATACTCTTAACATTCAATAGATTGTAAAAGCTCATAGTGTCAATTGGGCCGTTTTTGGGTAGGGATTTATAAATGTAATTTTGTTAAATTTACAAACTAAGATAGCATTGCATGTCTAGATAAAGGTAAAGTGTGCCGCTGAGTCGATGTCAACTCCTGGTGACCACAGAGCCCTTTGGTTGTCTTTGGTAGAATACAGGAGGGGTTACCATTGCCATCTCCCACACAGTATGAGATGATGCCTTTCAGCATCTTCCTATATTGCTGCTGCTCAATATAGGTGTTTCTCATAGTCTGGGGAACATACCAGTGGGGAGAGCCCCCCAAATATGTAGAAACCACTAACTAATTTATTTATTCCACTAACTTATTGTGGGTGTGGGTGTGGGTGTGCTTTATTTTGTTTTCAAACAGGTGCAGAGTCATCTGTGTTCGGTTAGAGTATATGATTTTAATCTCAGTGCATTTGCCATGCAGTGACCCAAGTAGAGTATTAAGTAGTAGAATTCTTCTATTAGTGACATAGGGCTGCTCCTGATACAATCATGTAACTATCTGAAAATCCATCATGGTCCAAATTACACCAGCAGTCTTTGGATCTCTGAATGTTTTGACTGCCAAAATTACAAGATTACTATTCGTGCAGTTGGAAAACAGATGAGCTTGGAGATAAACGAATTATCTGCCATGTGGAAGTCCTTTACTGGTGTGGATATTCTGTTCATGATTGTCTTCTGTTTCTGTTGATGTAACATCTATTATAGAAGACCCAACCAATTTGCTTTTACAGAAGAAATTTCCCCCCCTCTTTTCAGGTTCAGAGTCTTCCAGCAGTGCTGGGTCCTCAGGATCTCTGTCACGAACACATCAGCCTCTCCAAAGTGCACCCGTTGTCCCTGGAGTTACAGCCACCTCTTCGAGCAATGTTTCCTACACAGAGAATGGAATGTGTAGCCAGGTAGTACCAAGCAACACCAGCTATATCATACTTCCACTTGAAGCTTCAGGGATACCACCAGGAAGTATCCTGCTTAATCCACACACAGGTGAATGTTATAAACAGTTTCATTTTTATAAACATTTTTCACGGCCGATATACAAATTTGGATATGAACCACAATAAAAACTTGAATTGCCATTTCTTAGGAGCAGGTATTTTGAAGCTGCAAGTGAGACATCTCATCTGCACCTGGGGATCTTTTGTGTTAACAAACATATTGTAAATCTGGCTATCATAAATACAGCAGGCAGAAATTCCTGTGAAGTGTTTTTTTCAGGCCCTGCAACTACAGGAATTGCTTCTAGCTGAATTCATTGATATTTGCATGAATATTAATATATGTATGTATTAATATAATATATGTATGTGGGAACAATTAGGACTCCCCTTAAGTATGAATCAGCTCCTATTTACAACTGTATTGCAACTAAAAAAAATCAGTGTCCTATTTGCTTGAATATTTTCATGGGTGCTAATTACTGCAAAAATGTTGAAAGATTAATAATAAGAAAATGATGTTAATTGAATTCTTCAACTTATTGGGCAGATGCTGAACTTTGCTATTGAAGTGTTTTGTGGTTAGAGTGCTGGACTAGGCCCGGGGAGACTCGAGTTCAAATCCCCATTCAGCCATGATACTTGCTGGGTGACTCTGGGCCAGTCACTTCTCTCTCAGCCTAACCTTCTTCACAGGGTTGTTGTGAAAGAGAAACTCAAGTATGTAGTACACCGCTCTGGGCTCCTTGGAGGAAGAGCGGGATATAAATGTAATAATGATGATAATAATAAGAAGAAGAAGCCCCTGGGCTAGGCTACATGTATTCTCATAACAAACAGTTTTAAACATATTCTGTTATGATTTCCTTCCAAGTATCCTTAGAACTATAATTTGGAAGGGTACTGAGAATTATCTGCCAGAGGTCTTTAATTCTCCCACAGAACTCATTTCACATGATTTTTGCAATCGTGTTAAATGCTGGCTGCTTTTAGTCTATGCTGTAGCAGTGATGGGTGCCTGCCCATCACTGCACGGATACCCATAGTGCAACATGGGGTTTCTGGGGGCCAGGACAACATGTCCTGGCCCCCAACCCTCCGTGCTGTCTGGGGCAGTGGAGGATCGTCTGGGTGCGTGATCCACAAACATAGCTCCTTCCATGGATTTTTACTGGAACTTCCTCCCCGCCTGCCAAGCCCTTCTCCAGATCATGAGAAAGGGCTCCATGACAGCTAATGGTTTGTGTACACCCTTACATTCAAATCACTAATAACACTTAGTTGTTTCACTCAGAAGCCTGGGTGGTTATTAGTTTACAAGACTTAATCTGTTGGGAACTTTGAGTACTTGTCACACTTTCCCCCCTTAAACAGCATCCAAGAACATGGATTGTTATCTAATAGCTATGAAATGCATGAATTTGTAAGGAGATTTTTTTTAAGGATGAAAAGAGTCCTTTGTAGTTTGGTATGTAGATCTCAATAGTATAGAGCAGCAGATGTGTCTATAATTACAGTAGCTGATGTTGTAGTTAATAAACTAGAAACACATCAGGAAGATATGTTCGCACTGCAGCAGGCTTCTGAAATATGGGGGTGGGTGCACTTTTCACTTATCCTGCTTGCCCCAGAAATGCCCTGTCACACCCAAAACTATGTCCCTGGGGGCTGCACAACCATCAGGAACATATTTCTGGGTAACACAGGGCATTTCCATAAAAAGCAGGGATCAGAGAAAACACACATACACACACTGCAGCTAAGAAGGCTCTCTGCAGCATGAGCACATCTTCCTGCCACATATCCACTTCATTATTAGGATGTCAGCGACTATGTATTGAACTGCTCAAACATTTCAAATGGGGTTTGTTTAAAACGCTAGGTGCTGAAGAACATTTTTGTTCAGATAGCTTAGACAGTTTAAGTAACTGAAAAGCAGCACAGGTGGGAATGTAGTTACTTGAGCCATTTTGGAGGGGCAGTATACAAATCAAATACATACATACATACTTGGGTAATTTGAATCTGTTTTTACACTTTTTTTTGGTCTTTCACAGAACAAACAAATGTACAATGGATCTGGATCATGATCTGTTGCACTCATAAGAGTGAGTTTTGTGCCTATGCGGGACCATTTGGGCAGAATTGCTTACCCTGCTAACTGGGCAAAGAGGCACCTTTTACCGTGGTGATTCTCTTTATTTAGCAGGAGGAGAGTAACTGGCCCTATCCACCTCCAGCACAGTACCTCCAGTGACTGTTGCTGGTGTCTATCTTGTGTTTTTTTTAGAATGTAAGCCCTTTGGGGACAGGGAACCATCTTTATTTTTGGAAGGGTGGTATAGAAATTGAAATAATAATAATAATAATAATAATAATAGACTAGCTCCTCCAAGTGCTAAGCCCTGCCCTTTGCACATGATGCATTCTCTCAGTTTGGGCTGGCTAGCGTTTTCTCCTCAGTTCCTTTCTGACCACCATTGTGTCAGCACCTCAGACAGTTAGCTCCTTGGACCAGAACTGTTTTCTGTTTTGTTGTGAAGAGAAACCTAAGTATGTAGTACACCACTCTGGGCTCCTTGGAGGGAGAGCAAGATATAAAAGATGATGATGATGATGATGATGATGCAATAAGAGCAAAAGTAGAAAAGTCAACAACAAACAGCAAGTGCTGCCTTTGTAAAGAAGCAGATGAAACAGTGGAACACCTAATCAGCTGTTGTAAAAAGATCCCACAGATTGACTACAAACAAAGGCATGACAAGGTAGCAGGGATGATACACTGGAACATCTGCAAAAAATACAAGCTACCTGTAGCCAAACATTGGTGGGACCATAAAATTGAAAAGGTTGTAGAAAATGAAGATGTAAAAATATTATGGGACTTCCAACTACAAACAGACAAACATCTGCCACACAATACACCAGATATAACTGTAGCCGAGAAGAAAGAAAAACAAGTTAAAATAATCGACACAGCAATACCAGGGGATAGCAGAATAGCAGAAAAAGAAATAGGAAAAAAATCACAAAATACAAAGATCTACAAATTGAAATTGAAAGGCTGTGGCAGAAAAAGACCAAAATAATCCCAGTGGTAATTGGCACCCTAGGTGCAATTCCAAAACAACTTGAAGAGCACTTCAACACCATAGGGGCCACAGAAATCACCATCAGCCAATTACAAAAAGCAACCTTACTGGGAACAGCCTATATTTTGTGACGATATCTATAATAACCAACAGTATTGATGATAGAATTCAGCCATCTCAGGTCCTTGGGAAGGACTCGATGTCTGGATAAACTAACCAGTCAATAACACCTGTCTGACTCTGTAAACAAGAAATAATAATAGTTTAGTTTTCACATGCAACGACTTGGACTGGACCAAACAATTCTTATTCTAAATACTCTCAACTTACTTGAAACAGACAGATGGTTTATCAGTTATGACCTAGGATTGGACTCGGAACGGACTTTACTTCACATTTGAGTATTTTTTCCCATTATTTCTCTATCCTGTTATGGAAAAGAAAAAGACTTTTAAGTGCCGTGTTCGCTGCAACACTAAACTCCCATCAGCGGACAACCATGATTTGTGTTTACTTTGTTTAGGGGAAGAACACAACACCTCCACCTGTAAAACTGTTTAACTTTCTCTCATCAAATGAGAAAAAAATCGGGCTCTCTGGCTAAGAGCTGCCTTTTACGATGAAGCGCTCTGCCCTGGCACCCCAATGGTTAGATCTCTGATTGATGCTCACATGCCCTCAACATTGGGTATAGTGTTGAAGTCGATGTCTGGCACGATACCGAAGCCAGGGACTGCTGCCGTGCAGTCTAAATCCTCGATCCAAGCTTACATGGCAGCTACTACAGGCACATTTAAAGCGCCAAAGCCACCTTCTTATTCTTCACATAGTAAAAGGCATTAGTCACAGCATCGGGGTTCCAATGTTGAAGGGGTGCCACCACACAAGAAAAATTGGGAAAAGAGTGCATGGGCTGCCACTGAGGTGGCTTCCACTACGACCCGAGCTACTCCTTCTGCAACACTGCTCCAGTCAGCACCTACAACACCTGGATCACACCCTGCAACCCCAGAAGTCGTCATCCTGGATCGTCCCTCACCCACAGCTCAACACTGCGTCTCAACATCCACCTTCGCATTGAGGGTGCAACCGACCATGTCCTCGTCTACCCGGCATTGGGAGCATTCTCTCTTGCCATCTACAACACCGATACAATCGCCTTCTCCAGCAGCTCACCCGGCACTGCAGGCTTCGTGTCCTTCACCTGCTTCCTTTAGTAACAACAATGATGTGGAAGCCAGTTTGGGACCAGGCGATGCCCAGTGTCTTTTAAACTTGCTAGACTCTAGCAAAGGTACACCTTCGAGCTCAACCTTTTACAACTTTTTGAGCCACTGTCTCGACACCGAGGAGGACGGCATGACCTTCTCTACAATGAAGACACCAGGGCCTTCGACTTCTTCAGCCTTTCAGCCCTTCCATTCTGTGGCAAGCTGATTTTTGACACCGCAGCCTTCTAGTCCACATGTCTGGAGAGCTGCCACAGATTATGTAGCCACACAATCAATATTTATATACCTTTTTCAACTAAAGTTTCCAAAGCAGTTTACACAGAGAAATAAATAATAAAATAAATAATAAAATAAAATTGATCCCTGTCCCCAAAGGGCTTACAATCTAAAAAGAAACATAAGATAGGCATCAGCAACAGTCACTGGAGATATTGTGCTGGGGGTGGATAGACATCGACTTCAACACTTCCCCTGCTAAATAGAGAGAACCACCATGTTAAAAAGGTGCCTCTTTGCCCAGTTAGCAGGGGCAAAGCAGGTGCCTCTTTGCCCAGTTAGCGGGGCAAAGCAGGGACACAAAGTTTGATTTGTGAGGGGGTTGTGGAGATGCAGCGCAAACCTTATGATTCCCTGGACTTCTGTCGGATAACCAAGACTACAAACTTTGGTAAGCTTGACGTCAACTGTCAGTCAATTATTCCCCTGGCTACCCAAGTCACTCCTCCTCCGGACCTGCCTGCTTCAACTGCAACATTGGTCTCGACATCAACTTGGGTCACCTTGGGTTACCCCTCCAATTTTAGAGACTGTCATGGTACCAAAGCATCCTATTTTACAATCTTGCATCTCCACTCAGACCGTGGAGGTGCCTCATTTTTGACCTCAAACAAGTCAACCAACTCAAAACTGTAGTCCTTGACACAACTTCCTCCACCACTCAAATGGCATCGAATAAGAAGGTCCCTGTTCCTTCTGGACCTCATACCATGATGCTCACAGAAGGCTATGACTCTTGATTCATCTACATATTCGACCTTTAGTTCATCCAAACATCCTGATGAACCGCCTCTCAAAGTGGTATCCTCCAGTAATACTTCTCCGAATAAAGAGATGTGTTTGTACCATTGTCAGCTTTCTGAAATGGCATCGACACTTGGATTAGAATTGAAAAAGCAAGCTCAAGAGGTGGAGGATCCTGTCTACAAATTCTTCCGTTCCACTGCTTCAGCTGAGTCTGTTCACCTTTCCATGCTTATATCCAAGACTGATAAATCTGCATGGCAAACTCTACAAATTTCTGCTCTGACCTCCAAGCGTCTGGAGAATTTATATAGAATTCAAGAAGATGATTTCCTCTTGAAGCATCCCTCCCCCAATTCAGTGGCGGTGGATTATGCATCCTCCTTCAAATCCGGGAGATGACACACTACTCCAGGGGACATTCAGTGGGATCAAGAACATGCCTGCATCCCCATTACTGATGGAAGAAGTTTGGGCTCTCTTGGACAAGGGGGCAATATTGCCTGTTTGATGGACAGATCTGTGGCGGGGTTTTTACTCCCACTACTTCCAGGTCCCCAAACTAGATGGGGGATTAAGACCAATCATGGACCTGCAGTGGCTGAACTGTCATGCAGACATGTGCAAGTTTCGCATGGTGACATTGCAGAGCATCCTTCCTCTTCTCCACAGGCAGGAATGGTTCACAGCATTGTATCTCCAGGATGCGTATTTCCAACACTGGAATCCAGCTCAACCACAGACAGTTTCTAAGGTTCATGGTGGGTCACCACGTCTACCAGTACAATGTTCTGCCATTTAGTCTGGTGACAGCACCCCATGTATTTACAAAGGCATGGTCGTCATGGTGGTTCACCTGCAGGCTCAGGCCTAACCATTTTTCCATACTCAGCGACTGGTTCCTGGCAGGAAGACAAAAAGATGAGTTAGCTTTGCAATCCTCGACAGTCCTGAATTTACTCAAGGGTCTGGGCATCCAGACCAACTGGTCAAAGTCCAGACTAGAGCCTGTCAAGCACATAGACTACATAGGAGCAATCCTTGATGCACAGATGCAGTGTGCATTTCTACCCAAGGAACATTTCCTCTGCATCTAGGCACTAGTAACTTCTTTCGTTATACAACCCAGACAAAAAGCCCATGAAGTTCAGAAACTACTGGGCCTGATGGTGTCATGCAACTCCACTGTGCACTTGGCCAAGCTACATCTCTGGCGTCTTCAATTTTGGTTTCTGTCTGAATGTGGACAATGCGCAGATGCTCTTAACAGTTCTGCTGCCGATCCTTGTGTCCCTGCAATGGTGGACAAAACAGATCAACCTGCTGTATGGATTCCCCTTCAGGGTACCCCAACCTTCTGCCTGGTTGACGGATGCATCCTTATGGGGCTGAGGAGTTCATTGTGGGGATCTTCAAGCTCAAGCCTTTGGTCACCAAATCAACGCCAGATGCACATCAACTCAGACTGTCAAAAGGTCGTCACAGGCATCTGCCTCAACGCGTATATCGTCTCCTGCAAGAAAGAAGGCTGTGCCTTCCTAACCTAAAGACTCTGAACTGAACTTGACGCGTGGAGGATAGGCTCCTGAAAGACATCCTCCTCAATGACAGAAATAAATCTACACAGGTCAACTATTACTATATTATTATTATTATTATTATTATTATTATTATTATTATTATTATTAACTACAACAGCAAATGGAAACGATTCAGACTTTATGCTCATGAACATGGCTTCCTGACTCGTTCCACTATCTCCTTGGAGGTCTTGCATTATCTCACATCTCTAAAGCACCGTAATCAGGTCAGTGAATCCATTGAAGTTCAGTTGGCTGCTATTTCTGCTCACCATCCCGGATGGGACAGGAAAACCGTCTTCTCTCTTTCGTACTCTAAGAGATTTCTTAAATTATTAAACAACCTTTACCCACCTATCTGGCGGCCTACTGATCAATGGAGCCTGCCCCTCTTCCTATCAGCCCTGATGGAGCCTCCATTTGAACCCATGACTATGGCACTCCTAAGTCAGAAATGCTGGAAATGGCCTTTTCATTAGCTATGACATCAACTCGCCGTGTGATCGAACTAAATGCTCTTCAAATAGATGTCAAAAAACTTCAAAAAGAAGTTTCATGAGGACAAAGTGGTGCTTCACTTGGACCCTGGATTCAGGCCTAAAGTGGTCACTGACTTCCATATTAAAAGTGACATTGTCTTACCTACCTTCTTCCAAAATACTAGGACCCCTCTCATTTCCTGGATGCAAGACATGCTCTCCTCTTCTACTTGAAACATACCAAGCCCTATAGAAAGACAAAATGCTTTTTTGTAAATTACAAGGGTAACATGAAAGGTTACCAAATATCAAGACAGAGGCTCTCCCACTAGATCATGGAGTTGATTTTTCTGGTTTGCAAGCATCAAGAAGTGGACCCTCCTAAACCCATTTGAGCCCATTCTACTAGGGTCTATGCTACTTCTGCTGCCCATATGGCAGGAATCAAGCTCAGTGATATCTGCACTGGAGCAACCCGGTCCTCTGAGCATACCTTTATCAAGTATTATGCATTGGACCTTTGCTCTGCAGCTCAGGCCAATTTAAGGAGGGATGTGCTGAAAAGGGTCTTACCTTAGCATACTACACCCACCTCCAGACTGACAACTTGTTAGTCACCCACTCTTATGAATGCAACAAATCACGATCCAGATAAACAGGTTGCTCACCTGTAACTATTGATCTGGTAATGATCTGTTGCAGTCATAAGACCCTCCGGCTGGCTCCGCTGTAGTATGCAAAGTGACAACATGTACATTTGCAGAGTAAAAAAGACACTAATTACCTTGTAGAAATGTACTCTGCTTCCGTGCGATGTTTGAATTCCAATGTCAGTCCTCCAGGAACTGAGGAGAAAATGCTAGCCCTCCCAAACTGAGAAAATGCACCACGTGCAAGGGGCAGGGCTTAGTGCTTTGATGAGCAAGTCAATTCTGCCCGAATGGCCCCGCGCAGGTGCAGAACCCCGTCTTACGACTGCAACGGATCACTACCGGATCAGTAGTTACAGGTGAGCAACCTGGTTTTTTCCACTGAATGAAATATCTAAGCACTACAGTGTCCGTAAATTATGGATTGAGGGAAAAATCTTTTGAATTTATCCAGAAGCATCCCATTGAACTCAGAGGGACCTACTTCTGAGTAGGCATGCATAACAGTAAATTTCACTTCAACTGTCTAACATCCCCACTACGAACAACATGTCAAAAAGCCTTGTGGAGACTTAAAACAAGGTTTGTCCGCTCAGTGACAGATAATGTATGGTTGAAGTTAAATTTTTCATTCAGGATCCTTTAGTGTATGTATTAAGAGCTTTCCAGAAGGCAGTTATTGCTTGAAAGAAGATAGGCCTAGGTCATACATAAGACAATACCATAAGCCCTCAAAAAGACAGAAAGCTTCTGTCTGTGCTACTTTGCTATGTGAAGACAACAGCTAAAATCCAATTAAAACTCTACATTTTAAATATGTGATTAATAAATTAATCAGTCAGTTGAACTGACTGATGTGTTAATTCCTGTGTGGAATCACCAGAGACAGAAGGCATTTTTAGAATAAGATAATATAATCAGAGAGGAACAAGAATGGTGCACTTAAAATGTTATTAAGATTTTATAATCTATGTTCCTATTCCAAATTTGTCTTAAGATAACCAATGGAAGAAATGTGTTTCCCCCCCAAATGCCTGGCCATATCATTGCTTTGTGGGTTCCTCAAGGCAGCTTGAGGATTCAAAGTAAACATCCCATACAGCATGTAGCATTCAAAAGGCAAAAAGGTTTTATACAAGAACGTGGATTCTTGAAGATTGGCCCACTGCATGAAGATTGGCCCACTGTGGAGATGCTTGATGGGACCAAGAGTAGGGAATGTTTCAGAACTTGTGGTTGAATAACCTTGAAGGAAAATAATGTTGTCTAATGATTAATAAAGTCTTAAGAGCTCAGTAGCAAAAATATAATTGGTTGGCTTTATTGGGTATCTTGACACCAATAATCTGTGTCAGAACTTTGTGTAGAATATCCATGAATGTTCAGCAGAGTTATGTGCACCATCCCATATCTGATTTTGATTAGTATTATTATTGTTATTTTATTGTTATTGTTATTTTACTATTATTTAACACATGTATATACAGCCCCAAACGCAAGTCTCTGGGTGGTTTACAACAAAATAAGCATGTAAAAAGGTTAATACAGGTTAATACATTAATAATAATAATAATAATAATAATAATAATAATAATAATAATAATACATTAATACATAATAATAATACATAATAAAGGTTAATACATTAAAACAATTTAAAACTTAAAACAATAATATTAAAAACCATCAAATTATTAAAGCAGTTTGATGGTTGCTGCCTTCTTAAAAGTTACATTAAAAACTCTTGTTCCAGGTCAACCATTTGTAAACCCTGATGGTACGCCTGCAATATACAATCCACCCAGCAATCAACAACCAATTAGGAGCCAGCTAGTTGGACAGTCTCAGCAACCGTCTTCATCTCAACAGCCTGTGCAGCAACCACAGCAACAAATTACAAGTCACCTTGTCACACAGGTAAAAACAAAAGCTATAGAAGCTATATGGCAGCAGCTAGAGTAGAATCCTGTATGAGGAAAGCAGCTGGGGCAGTACAGCTGAGTACTACCTTACCTGCAGGGCTGACCCAACAAGGAACCTGAGCAGTCACTTGGGACAGCAATATTTTAGGAGAACCAATGAAGCAACACATGACACAATAGATGTATCCCATGATACCTTGCAATATGTTGCTGAGAACACCGGGCCAGAACTTTTAGATTCTGCCCTTGGGCCAGCCCCACTCACCTGTCACTCTCCTTAAAGAGGGTTTTGTTTTTTGCAACTGTCATAATGCTGATGCACAATACTGAAGCTTCGTACAGGCCCAACAAACATGTAGGGAGATGCACTTAGCGTTGATGGAGGCTACCACTGGCCCCTGAGCCTTACAATGAACTAAATCTGCCATAGCAACTTAGTGCACATGATAGTTTTTTATTTTTTGGATCTTTGGCATTCAGAATATCAAGTGAATCATTTCTCCTAAAGTTCTGTTCCTCACTCTCATGTAGAACAATCCACCTGTTACTCTTGTAAGGCTCACTTGTACAATTTGGATTGGCATTGTGCCGTACTGTGACTAATAAAGGTAATTTGCCGACTTTTCATAGGCCTACATGTAAGACTGCTTCATGAGCAGTACATGGTGCATCAGTCTTAGTGCCAGTGTAACTTACATTATTTGTTGCAGAAGCATTGTGATAATACAACTGGTATTGAGTTTGAGAGTTAGATCAAAAGAGGTTTTTGGCACCGGATCTAACAGGATTAGGACTGTAGCCATATAAGAAAAATTGCAGTCCTGAAACAACTATATTTGACCTATTGTACCCTGTGTTGTGTTAGCTGGAATATGTCATCTGTAATTCCAGGTTATTGTTTTGACCTTAGCTCAAATTAAGAAATGATTGTCTTACTCGAAGGACAATAACTGAATCTCTTCTGTTCTGCTTCCTTCTCACTCCAGCCTGTTCAGGCTCTGCAACCCTCTTCCCAATCAGTCCAGTATCCAACCGTTTCCTACCCTCCTCAGCATCTCCTGGCAGTGTCTCCAACGCAGCAGTTTCCTGTGGTACTATAGATTTTTATTACTCTATATGTGGATTTATCATTTGAGCATGCTTTGTTTTCAGGGCATGACTATTTAAAGAACTAGACGAAAACAGAACATACTTGCTATTAATCTCTTATACTCAGCAGTCATGGAACTGCTCCACAATTAAGTCCACAGTCCAGCCAAAAAATGTTTTTGAAAGTGGTACAAGATTTATAGCAGTGTTAGGCACTTTCCCAAATTGATGACCTATACACTATTTTAATGTTGTCAGCCATTGAATCTCCTGTTCATTTAAATGTTTGTGTGAATTTAGAACCTATAGGAAGTCAAGTCATTGGTCCATCTTCATCAGTATTGTCTTCTTTGATTGGCAATCGCCCTCCTGGGTTTCATTCAGGGGTTTTCCCCAGTCCTGCCTGGAGATGCCAGAGATTGAACTTAGGACCTTTGGCATACAAAACATGTGCTCTACCTTCCATACCACTTATTTAAGCTTCCCCTGAATTACTTTGTGTTTGGAGTGCATAAGGATGGATTTGAAAACTGCTTGAAAGGGATTTTTATAGGTGGAACCGAGTTGTAGGATTCAATAAGGTGTGTATTGGTGCTAAGGTGCATTGCATGAAACTTGAGCCTTTTTTTTAATAAGAAAAAGGAAATTTGGGGTTCCTTGGAGAAGGGAAACCTCTTCCTTCATGGTAGGAATGTGAATCCCATATGTACAGCTTCCACATTGCATGATGCCATTTGCAAATACACATTGCTTCACATTCAGGAATAATGGAAAGGTAGTGGAGAAGAAACATAGCAAAATAATAAGAAACAGAACACAAAGGTGCCTCTTTAAAGCTCAGCTCTTCCACAAAGAACCATGTTTCATTTTCAATTCTCAGGAACAAACCTTAGAATGAGGCAATGATTGCACCAGCTATTTGCAGTATATTGGTGTAGGGATACAGTCCCTTAAAGATAACTGGTACAAATATGTGATTCAGTAATCCAAACATCTTTCATTACTGAATCTTAACTTTACTGAGAGTTAAGTTAATTTTAACTCATGCTCTAAAAAGCATGGAAATAAGTCAAAGTGCCCATCTTAATTAACTTCCATACCATATAAACTGTAAAGAGTTCTTACAGTGCATTGTAGAGATTTATCAGGCACATCTCTTGGGAAGCTGGAAGAGGGAAATCAGGCACATCTCAAAGCTGCACCTGTTGAATTTTTGTCAGGCTGTATTCCTCCCCAGGTGAGAAACGTGAGCTGAAAGACTAGAGAAAAATGTGCGTATGTGGAGTCTCATTTCTAAAGGCAGCATAATATGCAATTGTACAAAGTCTTGACAGCTTTTATGATGCAGAAATTGACAGGTACCCTAAATTGCAATTTCTATGCTTTTTAGAACACAAGTGAAAATTTAAAGCATCTTATCTTAAATCGAAGGTTTTTCAATTATTAAAGTTCCACACTTTTTTAAAAGGAAAATTAGCTTTGTCGCTGTGGGAAAGAAAAGTGTAACAGTGGCTCTTGCCCATTCTGGCTAAGTAAAGCCTCCATATTCATAAGCAGTATACAGGATCTCTGATGAAGAAGGTTAATGTACAAAGGCAACATTTTAATTGCTCATATCAGGCAGTATACCTTTGATAGAACCTCCATGTTCAAAAGCAGTCTGCCACTGCATTGTGCACCCTTAAAAGGCCCCCTACCACCTCACCACAACCTCCAATTCCCTGGCAAGTCCCTTTTTACACCACTGCTGCCTCGCATGCCCTCCCAAGTCCTTTTGCTCCTTTGCCACAGCCTCGTGTGCCATCGCAAGGCCCACCATTACCTCATTGCTGCTGCTGCTTTTCATTCCCTCCATTTGCCACCTTGCTGCTGCCTTGAGCTTCCTCACAAGGTGCCTCACCATGTGCCCTTGAATGCTTGCCCTTGTACCCTTGTACATGTGCCCTTGTACACATGGTGGTGCCTCACCGTGTGCCCTTGTACGCTTCCTGCCACCTTACTGCTGTCTCAGTGGAGAAAGAGAAAAATCCCATCGAAGGAATAGGGGAGAGAAAGGAACATTAATTATAGAAGTGCCAACAGCTCCTAGAATCTTCATCAGGTAGCTATGATCAATACCAGGAAGTCAGTCTCTAGAACTTGACCCTCCTAACTTTGACTTCAAAGTGAACTTCAGAGCCTTATAACTCAGGATACTGGATGAAATCCCACTCCCCCAATACAGGATTATGCTTCAGTATATACCTGAATTTTTAAAAACATTTAAAGGACATTTTTAAAAAATTAAAGTTAAAAAAAATTAAGATGTGTTATCTGATGCCAAAAAAAGGTAGCCAACAGTTTTCTAGAACTTAAGGTTTAATTTTCCAACTGCTTCATCTCAGCCATTTTACATCAGATTTGCCCCAGATTTGGTGGGGTGTTGGCATTTATCACCAAGTTGAGGTCTGAAAATGTCCTAGCAGATTAGAGAAACAGTTTTGATTTTATGATGAGTAGAATGTTCAGGATTTATAATGGTAGAATGTTGAAATAACTTTGCCAGTATAATAAAGTAAAGGCAAAGGCAAAAAGGCTTATTGTGTCATGCCAAAGCATTAAACAACAAGATGCACAAATTGAATACAAAATAAATGAAGCACACTTGAAGAGGCCATGTTGATAGTGGAAAGCTGATTAAGCACCTGAAAGAGCTGTTCATCACAAAATTGCACAATATGTCCTTGACCATTTGCTGATGGAAGGGGTTACCTCTTTCTCTTAGCACAGGGGTATGTACGATTGCCTCCTGTCAAGTACAGTAACTTTCCTAATTCTTGTCTGATTGGACCAGACAGGCAGCCAGACCTTGGCATTTCCTTGCTCTCTGCCTAGGTACACTAGCCAGGCAACTGCTCGAGGTAAAGCTTAGGAGAATGTTAAGATGTAGTAGGGGGAAAGCTGGAAGAATTTGAGGAAGTGGAATACACGTGTTAGAGACTTGAGACATAGGGGTCCCCAAAATGCAAAAGTCAAAGTGCCCATGGGGCTAATTTTGACATGCAGCTTAAGCGTCACAGTTGAGTTATTGTTGATTGCAGTTGACATTTTAGTAGGCTTGATAGGATGGCATGCGGATTTTTTCTCTTTCTTCTCTGTTGCCTATTTTATTTTAGTTCAATTGATGTACTAAAAATCATATGTTGTCCCTTTAAAAGTCTTGTGGTAGCAAGTATGAGTTGTCCTCTTTGCTAAGCAAGATCTGCCCTGGCTTGCATTTGAATGGGAGACTACATGTGAGCACTGCAAGATATTTCCTTAGGGGATGGAGCTGCTCTGGGAAGAGCAAGAAGGTTCCAAGTTCCCTCCCTGGAATCTCCGGATAGGGCTGAGAGAGACTCCTTCCTGCAACCTTGGAGAAACCGCTGCCAGTCTGTGTAAACAATACTGAGCTGGAGGGACCAATGGTCTGACTCAGTATAAAGCAGCTTCCTCTGTTTGTAAGACAGAAGCAAAATGAACTCTTTAGAACCTAAAAAGCATAACTCGTTAGGCTTTTAAGTTGAAGAAACACAGAACCTTACAAAAATATGCTCTCTTTTCACCTAAGTATATCCTCTAGAAACATCTACATATAGTTTTATTTTTACTGGCAGTGCACAGCCATAGATTTACTTTTGTCCCCAAAATTTGATACTGCAAACCAGCCCATACTGGCAAACCTCCCCTCTAGCAGTTTTGCCACTGTGTCACCAGTCATTGTTTGGTCATCACTATTACTGTCCTCTCATTGTGTCTCCAAGTCATTTCCAATACCAAGTTGTCTTTCCCTCCTCACACAGCATTAACAGAATGCAACAGAACTCCTAGAACTGCTAGATCCACTATCTAATGAAGTGTATCGACTAGCTGAAGGATCCACTATCATTATCCATCTGTGGACTAGCATATTGGAGAGAGAGTCTGCAAACGTACCAGAATATGTTTTATCTGTTATCTAAAATCCTCTGAGGCCATATTATGAATGAGAATAATATGTAAAGAATGTATCACTTCTCCAAATTCAAAAATGGCAAATAGAGAAAATTAAAATTATATATATATATAATTTATATTTTGAATAAGTGGTAATGATGACTGCTTGCAAAAGGTGAATGAAGCTTGCAGAGAATTGTTTAAAACTTGCCTTTCTTTGGGAACCAGAAGACTGCTAGCACTGTTCATTGCCAAAGGTGAGGCCTGAAGAGGGGCAGCTTACTAATGAGATAAGAGGCAACCACCCCAGACAGCGCCTGTGCCTCAGGGCAATGGGTTGGGAATCCTGCTCCATCCCTACTGCCCGCAGGCATTGTTTCACCTGACTGCTGTATTCTGTATTGCATCAAATTATATTATTTTCTCAGACGGTGTCCAATAAAAATTATGTGATAAAGCTTGCATCATATCCATTTCAATTACCAACCTGATGTGATGCACAGCCCTATTTTAAAATATGTGTCTTCAGAACCAAATTTCTTCCTACATTCTAATGAACATGTTAGACCAGGGCTGCACAATTTTCTCTGGCCCTTCTGCAGACCTTAGATTACAACTCCTGTCATCCCCAACTATTGGCCATTGTGGCTGGGAATGACGAGAGTGAGAATTGTAGTCTAAAAACAGCTGGAGGGCCAAAATTGTGCAGTCCTGCATTAAGACAAATTGGAGCTTTTGTTGAGTGCCAGTCATGACAACATTGGGAGCAGCAATAGCTCTGCATGCATAACAGGGATTTGTATGAAGAGTTGTGCATGACATTGAAGTAGGTCAAGAATCACATGCATCTGAGGGAGCATTATGAACATATCCAAGTACCCATGTACACAATGAAACTCTCTGCATCAGGACTGTCACCTAGGTTGCTTAAAGGAGATGGAGACAGTGGCCCAAATGTTTCTATCTTGGCAGTGGAGCATCTGATGTGTGCTTGTAGACTAAAAGTTCATGCTTTTGTGATTACTGGAAAGCAGCTCACATTACATTTTGCCTGCAGATGTGGAGATAGGGTCAAATCTGTACCAAGAAAGGAAAAGCCAGTAGGTGATATCAAGATTAATACGGAGTTTATCATTTAGACTTCTTGGAGGGGAGGGGAGTGAAAGTGGAGAGGTTTAGTGAAGGTGAATTCGATTACTTCCAGGCTGGTGCATTTTTGACTTGTTTGTGTGCTCAAATGTATTTTTTCCTGTTTATGCTTGTTTGAACCCAATTTTTTGTTTTCCAAATATCTACTGCAGAGATCTCTGTTGATCATTTTCAACTGACTTTTGCCTCACAGCGAGATGACATAACGCAGTTTAGCCAGATGAGCTTAAGTCGTCAGTCATCAGGAGACAACCCTGATTCGCCTTCTGGTCCTGTCTATCCATCACCTCTTATACAGCAGTCTACCCCACAGCCTGGTTATGTTATGGCATCCCCAAGCCAGCAGCTCCCCGCTGGAGGTTTCACAGGTTCAGGTGCACCGGTATCCCAACAAGTACTGCAACCCCCACCACAGGGTTACGTACAACAACAACCACCTACTCAGGTAAGCATATATTTGTCGTTTGCTTCCCATCTTCAAGCATTTCTTTTGGATTAATTTTAAAAGATTTACGTAATTCACTGAAAAATAAAATGATGTCCAAGGAACATTTTTAGAAGTAAATCAATAGGTCAGTACTAAATGCAGAAAAAATTCAGACAGGAGATTGTTCATAATGCTAATTTATATCGTACCAAAGCAGACAACATGTAGAGTGTATTACTGGAGCCTGCGTGTGTGTTTTTAAGGGTAAATAACTGTGTAAACTGCTGATATGGATTGGGATCATAAGTGAGGGAGCTTTTAACCCTTTGCTCCCGCTGTGATCCTCATCTGAATTGGACACCCTATGACTGCTACTTGCCATAGGAGGATAGGCAGGGCAGCAGGAGCTGGGGGTAGGATCCAGATCTGGACCATGGCATGGGGAAAGCATTATAGTATCCCTCAACCCTCACCATGGTTGCTACCCAAATTGGGCCCTACACAACAGCTCTTTACATTTTTAAAAGAAAACACTGGTCCAAATCATCTATAGTACACCATATATTGAAGCTGTTCTCACAACGAGCCTAACCCTGTTTGGGCTGCTCCTGGCAGGGTTATGCTGGTCATGAGAAGCAGCAGGATCCTCGCTGACCCCTCTGCTCCCTGCCTGCCTAACCCCCTTAACCAACCCGGCTTTTAGCCGAGGTTTAACCCGGCTACCGGGTATCGTGCTACTCCTCGGGCTGCGTGCAGCCAGTTAGGAGTAATAGAGACAGTCACATAGAGTTCCTGTCTAAGAGGGGAATCCAAGTGGAACACATGTGCACACATTGCATTGAGGGATGCCCAGAGTCTGGAACAACAAGTTCTGGCCTCGGATCCCTCCACCCTGCTCCGTGCTTCATGGAGCAGGGCTGCCCATGTGGCTGTGGAAGGCGCACAGAAAAGGACATGCTTGGATGTCTGGGTGGAAGGTAAGGTAAAAGCAGCCTCCCCACACCCCTGTGCCCTCCCCCCGCCCACCACCACCACCCAGGACAATCGTGTGAATCGCCCCATTGTCTTATTTGGTCCATAGTTAGCATTAGGACATAATGTGCAGTTTATCACCTAGAAAACTCTTATCAAACTGTCACAGTATTTTCTGTGAGTAAACATGACCACATATCTGCCCTTTCATTATCTAACAAGGGGAAGGCAGATTATGGCTTCACATGAACAAGCAAATGCATAAACTACTTACTCCTCACAGTGTCTCCTGTTTCCTTGATTCCAAAAGTTGTGCTGGCTAGTTCACATATGTATGTTGTCACTTATTGACTGTAGCATCATATTATGACTTTCATGTGTGAATGAACCATCACAGACTGATCACTGCAAATATAATAGCTGACATACAAACTAATGTTGCACACACTGAATGTTTTGCACACACAACAGTCAGGGAGGAGATTTTTGCCAATCTCCCTTTCCTCTTACAGCCCTTTAACCATCATGGACAAATTTACAGGAGGCAGAAAAAAGAGGAGACTGATGAAAATCACACCTCCCCATTGTGCACATGAAACATTATTTGGCTTGTGCATTGGTAGTCTGGAAGGAGCCAGTCTACAAATTCAGCTGAGAGTTATCAAATGCTGATTGATCAAGTGATGTACATTTCTGTGTGAAGCAGCTGTTGCAGAACAATAATTGTATGAATGAATACTTGATTGTGCATATGAAACATGATTTGGCATATATTTTGGTAGTCTAGTTGTAACAAACTATTGTAGTTCTGGAGACATCTGCACAGGGTATTACAGATGAGACTGAACAGTCACCTTTTGTTTACCATTGTTCCTATGTTTGGAGATGGAGTCTTCATATAGCCTCTAGTAGTATTAGCTATTAATCATTTTAATTGACTTGGACATGTAAGGCATGGCAGGTCTGTAATGCATCTGTCTTCTGGAAGACTGATTAGGCCTTACTGTTTGTCACTAGACATCACTGGATGCCTCCTGAGTATCTACTCAGAGTATGGAAAGTGATTTTTGTGGAGCAAAGTGTCTAGATGACATTCTAGCCAAATTTTACCATATGCATTTTTTATTAAGAAGCCATATTTCCAAACTTAATTAAAGCTTGGAAATCTCTCTTTAGATAGATAGATAGATAGATAGATAGATAGATAGATAGATAGATATGCTAAAATCTAATTACTAGCATCCCACTCTCTCTCTCATTTTAACCTATCTTACCAGTTCTTCCCCTGGTTTTATCTTTATTAATGATTTCTTATGATTAGCTACAGTTCTTAGTTTTGTTGCTGTCTCTCTTCAGTGTTACATATGAGGCTATTTTTAAAATGTTTGTAGTGCTTTCTTGTTATATAGAGGAAATTAAACATATATTTGAATAATTCATATTCATACTGGATACAGTACTAAACCTCCAGTAGTCAGGGCCTCTGTCACCCATGCCTTAGTCATGTCATGTTGGGATTATTGCAATGCATTCTACATGAGGCTGCCCTTGAAAAGTATTTGGAAACTAGAGATGGTGCAGAATGTGGTTGCCAGATTGATTTCTGAGACCACACATAGTGCGCATATTACATCAGTCTTGAAGGCACTGCACTGGCTACCAATCTGTTTCTAGGTATTTATTAAAAATATTTATCTCCCCCACTTCATTTATCTCTCCACTCAGTATATTACTGCTTGGGGCGGCTCACAACATTTATAAAATAGTTACAATATAAAATCAGACTAATACAATTAACCAATTTAAACAAGTTAAAATTCCAAGCTAAAACCACAATCAGAACCAGCTTTTAAAATTTCATATTAAATTCTTTTAAAAACTTAAAACTAAGAATTATAACAACTAAAGACTAAAGAACCTACCAGATATAAGCAACAGGTGAAACATTTTTAAAAGCCTCTTTTTAAAAATGTATTTTTAGTTGGTTTTTTAAAAGACACTTCAGGAAGGTGTTCCAAAGACGAGGGGCCACAACTGAGAAGGCCCTGTCTCTACTTCCCGCCAACTGGATCTCTGTTAGTGGTGGGGCCATGAGCAGGGCTTGAGATGATGAGCGGAGGGGCCCTGGCAGGTTCATATGGGCAAATGTGGTCCAACAGGTACCCCAGCTGCAAGCTGGTAGAGCTTTAAAGGTCAAGACCAGCACCTTGAATCTAGCCTGGAACCAGACTGGTAAGCAGTGAAGCTGCCACAGGATGGATATGATAGTCATGAGCTTCCTTGTGGCAGCATTCTGAACCAGCTGAAGCTTCCAAACTGTCTTCAAGGGCAGCCCCACATAGAGCGCATTGCAGTAGTCCAATCTGGATGTTACCAAAGCATGAGTGACTGAGGTCAGGTCCGACTTCTCCAAGTAGAGTCACAGCAGGCACCCCAGCCGTAGCTGGTAAAAGGCACTTCTGCACACCACTGCCACCTGTGCCTCCAAGGACAGCGTTGGATCTAGAAGCACCCCCACGCTGTGGACTTTGTCTTTCAGAGGGAGTGTGACCCCTTCCAAGACTAGATTTTCCTCACTACTTGGATAATCAGTTTTACAAACCCAGAGCACTTCGGTCTTATCTGGATTAAGTCTCAGTTTGTTTGCCTTGATCCAGTCCAGAACAGCCTCCAAGCCGTGGTTCAGAGCATCCACTGCCTCCCTGGTGTCTGCTGACTTAAAAGATAGGTAGAGCTGGATGCCATCAGCATACTGATGGCACAGTAGCCCACACCTACAGATAACCTCTGCAAGGCTTCATGTAGATGTTAAATGGCATGGGGCACAGAATAGATCCCCGTGGCACCCCATAGGCCAAAGACCAGGAGGTGGAGCAGGCATCCCCCAGCACCACCTTCTGAGTACAACTCTCAGAGTAGGAGTGGAACCACAGTATAACTGTGCCCCCAAGTCCCTGAAGGATACCATGGTTGTTAGTATCAAAAGTGGCTGAGAAGTCCAGGAGAATCAACAGAGTCACACTCCCTCTGTCTCCCGGTGTAGGTCATCCACCAGGGCAAGCAAGGCAGTTTCCATCCCATATCCAGGTCGGAAGCCAGACTAGAAAGGATCTAAGTCATCAGATTCATCCAGGGCAGTCTGGAGCCCAGATGCAACCATACTCTCCACACCTTGCCCAAGAAGGAGTGGTTAGAAACTGGTTGAACATCATTCAGGTAATCTGGGTCCAATGAGGGCATTTTTAAGAGATACCTGATGACTGCCTCCTTCAACTGCTGGGGAACCACCCCCTGCCTTTGAGAGGCATTCACCACCCCCTCCACCCATGGACCCTGTCCCCCCACCCCTCCAATCATGAAGGGCAAGGGTTGAGCACACACGTGGTAGGCCTCAGCCTTCCAAGCAACCTGTCCACCTCCTCAGGCAACATAATCTGAAAACCATCCAATATAACAGACCAGAGAGTGCATTGGCAACATCCAGTTCCAACACTGCAAAAATCTTAGCATCCAAATAGAATGGATGTGAGCAATTTTATCTGCGAAATGTAACACAAATACGTCACAGCAGGGTACTGAGGGTTCTATTTGATGATCTTCAGGGTCCTGATCGAGGAGGCCCCGAACCACTCGAAAAAGCTCCACTGGATGATATTGAGCTGATGCGATAGTGGCAGAAACGTAGGATTTCTTCACCGCCATCAACCCTAATATGGGCTCTAGCCTGCATTCGGTCACATTCATTCTGAGTTTTCCACCAACAATGCTTAAGCCGTCTACCAGCCTGCTTCGTTGTCCACAACTCACCTGTATACCAGGGAGTCGCTTGGGCTCAGCGGATCGGAAGAGGATGCCTAGGCACGACCATGTTAATCACCCAACCAATCTCCTCATACCAGAAGGAGACCAGGCCATCAGGAATCCATTAGGATCTATAAGCTTCTGAGAGTGGACCATCCTAACTGGTACCCCACCCCTGCAGAGGTGTTTTGGGTCCACCCTCAGTCCAATCTTCACCAGATAGGGCTCCATCCATGATAATGGTATTGAAGTCTCCTGGACTATCCACGGAGCCCCACTGTCCACTAAAGACCCAAAGACCAAATCAAGTGTATGGCCTGCCACATGTGTGGGACCAGAAATTAGTTGAGAGTTTGAGACAAGCCCATGGTCCTCATGGAGGACATGAAGCCCTGAGCTGCACCAGGAAGGCAGCCTCAGCATGGACATTAAAGTCTCCCAGGACTAACAGCTGCAGGGTCCTCAATGCCACATCTGAGACTACCTCAGGCGGGGAGAAAGCAGAATGGGCAGTATACCAACACTGGAGGCACTCGAACCAGTCAGAATGGCAGACAGAGCATCTGGTCCGGGGGGTGGTCTCCCGCTGAACCACGATAACCCCATCTCTCCGCATACCCCACCTTGCGGTGGGGAGAAAGCTGCACCCAGAAACCTGGTGGGCAGAGCCAGGGGGATTTACATCTTCCCCATCATCCAACTAGGTCTCCGTAATGCACGCCAGGTCCATGTGCTCATCCAGGATTACCTCCTGGATGGCTGTGGTCTTTGTATTTATGGACCTGGCATTTAATAGTACCAGTTTCAGGCAAGATGGGCTGCTGTGAGAGTTACTGGGGTCTCTTTGGGTGGGAGAAGGTACAATTCAAGGTGCTCATTATTACCTTTCAAGCCCTAAATGGCTTAGACCCTGGGTGCCTTAGGAAGTGCCTGCTCTCAGCTGAATCTATCCACCTGATTAGCTCGACTGGAGAGACTCTGCTTTCTGTGCCAACACCTGCTAAAGCCCATTAGTCTAGCATATGGAACAGGGCCTTCTTGGTGATTGCCCCCAGGGTGTGGAGCTCACTCATGGTTGAGATCTACCTGGCTCCCTCTTTCCCAGCCCTTTGGAAGAAATTGAAGAGTGCTTTTTTATCCAGGATTTTTATTTTATTTTAAGGTTGTTTTTATTGAACTTAAATGATCATTTTTAATCTTATTGTAAACCACTCTGGGTAGGTCTCAGGATGAAGGGTGGTACAAAAATAAAAATATAACAACTGTTGCTCATATATTCATGTTAGAAAACGGTTCTCTTTGAATAAAGGGCCTTGCTTTGGAACTAGAAAAACACAAAATATGTGGTCATTTTAAAAAACAGCTTCCAGGAATATGCATACCATTGTGACAGGTGGAGGGTGTGAAATGTATACGGAGAGAGGGTTTGTATATTGCAAATATACAGTCAGTGTGGCCAGCCTATCTAGTGCCAGGGTGAAGGAGAGTAAGGCTTCTTACTGCAACTTTGTCACCAAGTACTTGAGTAGACTTAACCTGCTTTCTGCACATAAGACAAATATTTATATATCTCTTTTCAACAAGAGTTCCCAAAGCAGTTTACATAGATATAAATAAATGGCTCCCTGTCCCCGGAGGGCTCACAATCTACAGAAGAAACGTAAGATAGGCAACAGCCACTGGAGGAATGCTGTACTGGGGATGGATAGGGCCAGTTGCTCTTTCCCCGCTCAATAAAGAGAATCACCACTTTAGAACATAAGAACAGCCCTGCTGGATCAGGCACAAGGCCCATCTAGTCCAGCATCCTATTTCACACAGTGGCCCACCAGATGCCTCTGGGGAGCCCAAAGGCAAGAGGTATGTGCATGCCCTCTCTCCTGTTGTTGCTCCCCTGCAGCTGGTATTGAGAGGCATCATCCCTCTGAGGCTGGAGATGGCCCACAGCCATCAGACTAGTAGCTTATGATAGACCTGCCCTCCATGAATGTATCTAAACCCCTTTTAAAGCCATCCAAGCTGGTGGCCATCACCACATCCCATGGCAAGGAATTCCATAGATTAATTATTATAATATTATTTATTAGATTTCTATACTGCCCTTCAAAAAATGGCTCAGAGCAGTTTACTTACTACTTACTATGAATATTTATATACCGCTCTTCAACAACATTCTCAAAGCGGTTTACATAGAAAAATAAATAATACATAAAAAAGATGGTCCCCTGTCCCAAACAGTCATTGGAGGTACTGTGCTGGGGGTGGATAGGGCCAGTTACTCTCCCCCTGCTAAATAAAGAGAATCACCATGTTAAAAGCTGCATCTTTGCCGAGTTAGCAGGGGCTGTGTGAAAAAGTACTTCCGCCTGTCGATCCTAAATTTCCCAACTTTCAGTTTCATGGGGTGACCCCCGGTTCTAGTGTTGTGAGAGAGGGAGAAAAATTTCTCTCTGTCTACTGTAAATGATCCTATTCCCCCCTACCCTATTCATAAATGATCTAGAAGAAGGGGTAAGCAGCAAGGTGGCCAGATTTGTAGACGATACCAAACTCTTTCAGGTAGTGAAATCCAAAACAGATTGTGAGGAGCTCCAAAGGGATCTCTCCAAACTGGGTGAGTGGGCAACAAAATGGCAAATGTGGTTCAGTGTTGGCAAGTGTAAAGCGATGCAAAAACTCCAAATTCAAGTATACGCTGATGAGATCTGAGCTGTCTGTGACTGACCAGGAGTCAAGCATTCCCCATGTCATCCACTGATCTTGATTACAAAAGGGGCTGGATCACCTGGGACAAACCTACCTCAGCGTAAGCAGCACTTGCCGTGGCAAGCCAACTTCATAGCTTGGTTGCTCATCTCAGTGTGATGCAGTGAACAAACTTCAGGTTCCTGCCTTTGCATGGGTTCAGACAGTCACAGACAAGCCAGTTACCAACATTGCAAGTAGGTTCCATGTTGTGTGTGAACCCACCTTGTGTTTGAACTTCTTGTTTGCTCCTCCAGACACCCAGCTCTGCTTGCTTTTTGTTTCTAGGTCAAGATGCAAACACTGGTATAATAACATGCCTTGAACATAATCAGTTCAGGTGCACTCAGTTCAGTGTAGCCATGGCTGTGATACCTCCATTGCAGCAGCTTAGTTTTTGACCTTGATGTTTGGGATATTTCTGTTTGTTAAAGGTTGGTATCAGTCAGAAACACAACTTTGGGATCTATAGACACAGAACAAATCAATGAGCAACTCAGTTTCACAAGCATGCTTGTATGTATTACAAGAAAAAGTAATCTTGCATATATAGAGAAAACGTGTGGCCTCCCTCAGTCCAGTATTTACAAAGTGAAGTGTTTTACTGAAATGTACACTGTAAGGCTTTGTCATGCACCACACCCAGCAGCACTCACCCTTTTGGGGTTGGAGATCCCATTGGCTCTAGCAGAGCTGACAGTTCCCTAAAAGCAAGAGTTAAAGACCACTCTCTTAGGCAAACAGACCCAATTCAGAGGCAAGGTTGCCAGAACCTAAGGGGTATACTCGTGGGTCAAATGGGCCATAAGCCAGAATTTGGCTTTTTTTAAAGCCAAATCTGGCCACCTAGTTCAGAGGTCCCTGGAATGGTGTCTTAGAATAGGATCAAGAGCAGAATCAGATGGTCATTTTCAGGTAAAAACAAGGCATGAACAAATTCTAGACTTCAGCTGGTATAAGAGCTCAACAGGCTCAGACCACTTGAGCAGATACTACAAGCAACTAGCCTAGCGAAGGAAGTGACCTAAATACCCTTAGGAAAGGGACACACCCTTTCCCTGGAAATTGAGACCAAACAAAGTTTACTCATGAGGAGTCAGGCTGTTGGTCCTCCTCTTGAGGAGACCCCTGAGTTGTCTGCTTTCTGGCTGTCAGGTGGGCATTTTGGCAGCATTGGTTGATTTCCTTGTAGGAATGACTATACCACTGTGTCAGGGAGACCAAGCAGGGGTCCCAGTGGATCTGGGGGACTATGGACACCCCACTTGTCTGGACTGAACTCAGGGAGTGAGGGGTGGCCATAGAATGAGGGGTTTCTCTTGAGAGGCTGTGTGGAGGAGGTGGCTCCTGAGTGCCCCCCTCTTGGAGGATAGTTTGGGGTCTCTATGATTGGAGAGTGGGCTGATGAGCCCTGGAATATCGCTAGGAGGTCATCCCCTGGAACTCCAAGAGGGGTTCCTGACCCTCTGTGGGTGCTGGTATCTCCCAGCCCTCATCCCCTGATTCTGCTTCAGGTTCTTGGACCCCCTAGTCATCCAGCTTAGAGAACCCCTGGGGGATGGGGACTCCGACAGACATTTAGCTATATATAGTATATCTTGAAAAGGCTTGATTTCCGCTCTCACCTTCATCCTAATCTGTATATCACATGTTGACCCTTGCATGGATTAAACCATAAACTGAGATACTCATAGATCAACTCTCTGTTGATATAACAACTGTGAAACTGACACACACACACAACTGGCTTTTTTGGTCAATTCTTTCTTGGTTGTGGCTGCTTCCTGTGCTGCTTCAGGGACAGTCAAGGTCAAAAGCCTGCAAGATACAAATAATCTCAGGATACAGCTTCCTTGGTGGTGTCCAGGAATTCACAAAGAAAGGGTGGAGTTATTGGGGAAGAACCATACTCATGCGATCACTGCTGTTCTTTAATCCTCTGATACAAAAGGAGTTCTGGTTTTGGACTACTTTATGTAGCAGAGAACGGGTGCTCCTTGTCTCTTCCTGCCAGAAATCATTGGCAGGATCCTAAAGCTATAGGCTGTATGTGGAATCTATAAGAATCCTCCCAATAGCCTGCAGTTTTTCCTAGGATTGCTAGCAGTTGACAACCATAAACGTGATACACTAGTGCAAAGCTTTTTGCACTAGCTAGTTGTGCTAAGTCCAACAAGATGTATACCTGTGGCATGCTTCATATCTTTTGCTAGGAAACATTTGTGCAATAGCGCAAAAGCGCAACTTCAGGTATCCCCATGACTTCATGTAGAAACATGGCCTGCTTGTGCTATCAGAACTTTCCTTATTGTGCAAGTGCTTCATTAGTCTTGATTTCAGCCAACCTGTTGTCTGCCTTTCAACAGTTTACAGTGATTGAGCTGTGGCTGGTGGGATTGTCAAGGAAGCTGTGAATAAAGAATCATTCTTTAGAATCATGACATGAACTTTCGAAGCTAAGTGCTTTCTTAGGTTATTTTCATGGCTCATTGCAAATTGTTCACTTCCTATCAGATTTTGCCAACTCATAGGTTAAATTGGCATCAATTTGCACATTTATATTTACATCAATTTTGCTTGAATTTTATTTTTCATGTTTTTCTAGTTTCATGTTTTCATGGTTAGTGAAGTTTTTAAGGTTTTTTTTAAAAATTGAAGCTCTTTTGGAATCCAGGTGTGTTTATAATGCATTCTTAGTGGCATGGTGCAAAGGCCAATATTTAATGCATGTTGGCAGAAGGCACCATTTTGGAGTTTACTGTTTAGCTATGCTTATGCTTCTGTTCTGCTTTAGAACTCTGACTGCGGCATAAGTGGCAATTAGAGTTTTTTCAGATGCTTGCCATACCAAACTATATTTTGTTCATAAGCCTAGCAAGTCATATAATTGCAATTTTTGTCACCCTTACATTTTGGATAGAATCAAGCTGAATAAAATATGGTTGTACCTATGGAGCAACACATTGAGAGACAAGTTCATATTGACCATGATGTATCAGGACTGTATTGACACAATATCAAAAATGAGAGTTGGTAGCTTTGGTTGTTTCTCTGGACTAATCTCTATCTGAGAGGCAAGGTGTAGCGCCTTCCTTTTAATTTGTATGTTAATGATCTTATACGATAGACATTTTTAATATGCTAAAGTCATGGTGCTGTTGTCTTCTGTAAATAGGGCTGAAGTGGCTACTGAGGCACTCCGCCATATAAAACCATGAAATATCAGTTATGCCAAAATCAAGGTAGTCATTTTGTAGGAACACCTGACATGCCATAAGTGGTCACTTAGTATCAAGTATTGAACAAGTTTGCTGCTTTAATTATTTGGGGCTTGTATTTATTTTGGGGCTTGTATTTTCACTTCATGTTTTTCTTGATTTTGCAAAGAGGGGATTTGATTTCTCCATCACTCCAAGTATTTTAAAAGAAAATCCTCCTTCATCTAACTTCTGGAGTACAAGTTTGGGGACCAGTGAAGATAGAACATCTAAGTTTCAAAAGACAGTTTTTTCCAGATCATTATGGAGTGCTACTCCTATGCCTGGTACTCTTCTTCTCCGCCTTGTCCACCCTGTCCCTTCTCTTAGGCCTCTTTTAGTTTGTTGTTGCCCCTCTTAATATTACTGTTGGCTCTCAGTCCTGCCTAGTCTGCGTTGTTTGGTTGTTCCTTGCTTATTGGCCCTATTCTTTTCTGGTTGTCATCCTGCCCATATTTCCCAGACATTATGATCTGACTAAACTACCTATGTCCTGGAAAGCCCCTGACACCTGACAGAATTCAAGGACATTTGGAATAGCATGATATGACCCTAATTATTATGGGGCTTAATTCTTCTGACAGAAAGCAGAGGTAGTAAGTATGCATCTTTCCTCTAGGCATGATCTGTTTGCTTATCCCCACTTTTCCGTTCCTCCTGTGGTCCTACATTAACTCTATAAGGTATGAAGCTTTCACCAAATGAGTTCATGCTGATGAAGCCATTCCTTGCTAACTGGTTGCCCCTCAAATGGCCAATGGTGTTATAATGGGAAGAAACAATGTGATCAGCTTGATCCCATGTACCTCAGAGTTTCATATTGAAGCAGTGGGAGTCTGAACCATTAGGAATTGATTTTTTGGCAGCTACAACACTTGATTTAGTAACATAGGAATCAAGCCACAAATAAAGCTAGAGAAAACCCACATTGATCTGGACTCAGTACTTAAAGTAGCCATCATATTGAACCATGGTTTAATCATGGTTTTGCGCAACATTTCCAAACCTCAGGGTTTTATCCCCCACCGCTTCATGTGCAAGAGGAAGATGTTTTAAACATCTGGTCGTAGTTAAGTGCAAGACTATTTCTAGCTATAGTGTATGTGCAGGCCAGGATATGAAACTGGGATTGAGCCTGACTTCAGAAACTCTTATTAGTACAAGTCAGGACTTGCTGGATTTACACAGAAACCATATAAACCTTCCTCCCCTCACACATGAATGGGAGGGTTACACAGAAGCCTGAAACTAATGACTGACATTCAGAACTATGATGAACTGTTGTTCTGCATTATGTGGAACCAGACCAGAGTCTTCAAAACATTTATCGTACTTCATCTTGCAAAATGTTATGATTCGATCAGCCACATAGTACAATTATGTGAAATCACTTTTTTGGTTCTGTGGAGTCTTGCTGTCAGATTTGGTATCACAATGGAGATGCTTGCGTGTAAATGTCTAATTAGTTTCTGTAATTGCTACAGCCAGAAGGTTTCTCTTCTGCCGGGTCCAGCATCATGGAATTCAGTCAACAGCAGACAATTTGTGAGCATGTCCGGTCAGTGTGAGACTATCTTTGAAGGAAAAAGACAGAAGATGCTGAGCCTTGGCGCCTAAAGATATCTAACATTAATATATTAAAGTTTAATTAAAGCTGCCTTTATAACAGCCTTCTAAAGCTTAGTGTCCCATTTTCCATCAAAGAGGAACAGATAGATTTTTAAAGTGGCACATCTAAGTGGGATAGAAAGCATTTTTTCTTCACTTGCCTTTTCCTCCCTGCCCTGCATTGTCTCCCTCTGACTGAGATTCTTTTAAAAGCTTAACAAGAGTTCTTTTTTCGTTATCCAGCCTCTTATCTGATTGTTCAGTGACAATTCTATGTGGCAAGCTGATGGCTAGAAAAATGCCTAGAGCAAGCAGATTTTTTTCTTTTTCTACAGAAGCAAATTCCCACTCTGCTCTTCCCATTGCAGAAAAATGTGCTATGCATCCTCTACTCCTGCAGTTCTTCCCCGACATGTTCTTTAGTAGTCATGGTCAAAAGCATCATGCAAATAACTAGTCTGGCTGTTCAGTCAAAGTAACTGACCAATAATCAAACAGTTCTCTTTCTTGGCTCCTGTGATTAATTAGCAGTGTGAGCAAAATGTGGTGGGAAAGGAAAAATGAGGGGAATGCCTGTCCTAAAATAGCTTCCTCATTTTTCACCAGCATCCACTCAATGGTGTAGTTTAAAACATGAGACTTCAAAAGTAGTAACGCCACGCATGTCTTTGCTGTGCATCAAATGTTTGTAGCTTCATGTATCAATTTGAGCTTCAATAGCTTTTTCCAGAATGTTCTAATAATGCCCAATAAATGAGAGGTTCTTAAAGGGAAAAAAAACTAAAAAACATAAGATTTACAGGACTAGGTGAAACTACAAATTATTGGAGCTTTTGCAGGGGGTTCTTTTTTTTGCCACAAAAATATTTCAATAAGAGCATCCTGCTATTAATATCCTGTCATCATTGCTTCTAGATATTACTAATGCAAAATACAATGTGCTGGTTATTACCTTTAAAGCCCTGAATGGCTTGGACCCAGGGTATTTAAGAGAGTGCCTTCTGCTTCACCTATTAAGATCATCAAGGGAGGTCCAGGTGCAGTTGCAACCAGCTCGTTTGGTGGCAACCCCTAGCTGGGCCTTCTCTAGGTTTGCCCCGAGGCTCTGGGACATACTCCCAAATGAAATCAGGATCTTCCCATCTCTAGTTGTTTTAAAACAACTTTTGAAAACACGCTGTTCTGTCAGGCTTTTAGTTTATGATGTTTTGAAGTTTTATTTATGGTAATTTTAATCTGTTCATATGATTTTTAGGTTTTGGTTGTTGTTTGATTGGATTGTAAACCGCCCTGAGATTTTATATAGGGTAGTGTATACAATCGATAGATAGATAGAGTATCTCAAGCAGGGCTGGATGATGCATGCAAAGCAACCCCCACAAGGCACCATGTCAAACCATAGTGGCTGTTTCCAACACCAAGTCAAGTGTATGCAGTTCACCAGCAAACTGTGTTTTTTTCTCTATATCCAGTGAAAACCTTTTCTTTTGGTGGGTTCAGTGATGTAGTGCTGCAGGGATGGGCAGGGACGTAGTCCTGGTTTTTTGTTTTTTCTCTCCAGGGTCTCAGCAGGGACTCAAAGCCCTTTGCTTTCTAAATGGAAATAATATGCTACTCTTCTTCTTCCAACAGTTTGTTACAGAATACATTGTATTACCATGCCTCCTGTCTCCTGTTACAAGGAATATCCTTCACCCTTTGTGCTAGACAATTCAGATTGCTCTTCTGGGTGAATAACCACATGATGTTCAGTCTCTGAGAGATTAGGAAACTATCCTTGTAACAGAACCCCTCAACCCACCACTTCTTTCTAAGTGTGTGGGGGCATGGCTGCTGGGCTGGGTGTGGCTATGGGGCATGGCTGTCAGGGTGGGTGTGGCTATGGGATCTGTCATGGAGAGTACCTGCACTCAAGACTGAACCTTGCAGATAGATTAACAGGATCAAAACTGAAACTCAGAAGTAGAGTGGAGCTGAAATCAAGACTGAGGCTATGCACAAATGATCAATACCCAGATTAAAATATATAATGACAACTGTTTTTGTTTATATAAGGTTTTTTAAAAGCCAGCAATGCATGTAACAAGATAAACTGCACTTTAATGCCAACAATCTGTGCTTCCCAAGGAAACAGTATTAAGTATTATCTGCAACCACTGACTACATAACTCCATTCCATCTCCACTGCCGTGCCTACTTTGGCTGTCAACCCACTGTCTCTGATAGACTTGTTGTGAATTTACATTTGTTCAAGTTGGTTCATTCAAGTTCAAAGTCTGTAGGTGGTGGGATCTGCAAATCCATAATGACTGGACCGACCCTTGCAAATGTTATAAAATCCTTAGTGCTGTTGTAATAAAACTGTTATCTCATTGTTCTGTCAGTGTCATTCTCTCCTATTTGATCATTTAAATAAAAAAGTATGTTCTTGAGACACTCATGAATGCTTTGTTACTGTTTGAAGTTATCCATTAATCACCCCCAATAATTTTTTCCAACAAAAATTCCATCCAGTAAATAGCATTATTCAGGATACATGGCTGCTTAATAACTAAATTGAGTTTATAACAAATTCATTCACTCCCAGACATTTAAAAAAAAAATCATTTCCCTGTGACTAACTTGGATAAAAGTGTCTATATTCTACAGCAGGCCTACTCAACCTAGCCCCCCCCCCAGCTGTTTTTGATCTACAACTCCCATAATCCCCAGCCACAGTGGCCAATAGCCAGGGATTATGGGAACTGTAAGCCAACTTCTGCAGGAGGGCCGAAGCTGAGCAGCCCTGTTTTACAGAGATAAATTTATTTAGGTTTTTATAGCACTTTGCTATGTGTGGGCTACCAATTCAAGAAGATACACTATAGTTTATAGGATATAGTTTTGCTACCTAATTATTTCAATATTAAAGATGCTGTATTCTATTCACATTGATTAGAAGGGGGAGGAAAAAGTTCTGTTCTGCCTATCTTACAGAGCGGGTAATGTTTTTCTGTACTATTAGATATACATTTCTGACCTGAAAGTTTTCTCTACATAGGTTATCTATATAGGTTATCATATTCTGAGAAACACACCAATGGGGATTCGAACCAACAGCCTCCTGCTCTCTAGGCAGTTTGCTTCCCCGCTGTGCCATTAGGTGGCTTATATCTAAGGTATAGTTAGGTTAAAAAAACTGAGCACGTATATATTTGTTTTATAGATTTATATACTGCCCTTTATTTTATTTTATTTTATTTATTTATTTAAAACCAAATCCATAAAACAGAAGCAATAAAGAAAGAGCAGGATATAGTAAGTAAAGTAAAGTGTGCCGTCAAGTTGATTCCGACTTCTGGCGCCCAAAGAGCCCTGTGGTTTTCTTTGGTAGAATACAGGAGGGATTTACCATTGCCTCCTTCTGCACAGTATGAGATGATGCCTTTCAGCATCTTCCTATATTGCTGCTGCCCGATATAGGTGTTTCCCATAGAGTGGGAAACATACCAGCGGGGATTTGAACCGGCAACCTTCTGCTTGTTACTCAAGCATTTCCCTGAAGCAACATTAAAACCTTTTAATCAGATGTTTCAAAAATGTCGGGAAATAAAAAGGTCTTTGCCTGGCACTGAGAAGTCATTTGCCTAAGACATTGGCCTATTCCATGGAAATACCATATGCAGGGTTTCATAACCAAAAAGGCCCTCTCCTCAGTCACCACTTACCTCCCCTTAGTTGGTGATGCGGGAACAGACACTCCAGATGCCCAGGTCCCAAGTCAAGTCCTGTAGGGATTTAAACAAATGAAACTGCAGTACATGAAATCAGAAGATTGCTACAACTAGCCCAGTATAGTCTACTCTGACTGGCAGCTGCTTTCCAAGTTCTCAGGCAGAGGTCTTTCCCAACTCTACCACCTGAGCTATTTGTAACTGGAAATGACAAAGACTGAAGCTTGTACATGGAAAGGAGGTACAAGCTCAGCTGAAGCCTTCCCCTTTATCAGTATGATCAACAATGCAATTTGGATGGGAATATTGATAATTATTTTAATATTTTAGTATTTAAATGTTAATTAGTGTATCCCATTTCAGTTTTGTATTCATGAAACGTTTCAGGTTGGTGTGATCCAGATTTAAGAGGTCATTTTGAAATTATATTCTCTTCCATTGTTAACTAACTCAAAACCGGCTATATGTCCTGCATGTTACCATTGCCAGTTTGTCCAAAATTTAAGATTTTAAATTTTAGATTATGCATCTTAGATCTAGAGTCAAACTGTGTTCCAGATTCTTTATATTGTTGCTTTTACTCAAGAGCTTGCCATTTTGATCAAATGTAGTTCAAAGTCTGCAAGGAGTCCATGGTTACTACATTACAATAGACATTCTCTTATTCAAGGTTCCCACACTCTGTATTGGCTAAGCTGTCTTTCAGAAATTCATAGTCCTCTACCTCACCCTCTTCTAGACTGAGCTGGCATTCTATCAGGTATCCAGGAAGATACAGACCTTGGACAGGGGAATGGGGTCAAGACTTCTGCTAGCTTCAGGCAGGAACTCAAAACATAGGAGGCATATTGCTTCAGCAGACTGCTGATTTTGATGATTGCTGTCCAGAAGTAGTGAATTGTTCCCTCCCCATCCTAAGGGAATGTTCTGTTGCTTAAAGGGGCTTTACTTGATTTTATAAACCAGTGGCCCTGGGGAACCTTGTAAGACTGGTAGGTCCTTTTAATTTGAGACTGTTAACATTTTGCAACATTGAAATGTGTTTTAGCCTGGTCTTTTAACTTTTTAAATTTTATTAATTTGTATTCTATATTGTATCTATTTTATTAATGTTGTAGGCTGCCCTGAGCAGTAGTGTACTGGAGGGGCGGGGTATACATATTTTAAATAAATAAACTATTAGCTTCCCCCACCCCACCCCGCCACACACAAACATCATTGGAGAGGTTCTGGATCTGAGGTCTTGACACACACTGTTCTGTTCTATTCTATTCTATTCTAGAACCAGCAGTGTGATATAATTTGATAAAATAAAGTTGAGATGTGTGGTTCATTTGAGCTGCGGCACAGCCCCAGAAAGTACTTCCTTTTTCAGTGCAAGGACTGGAAATGCAAAAGGAATTACTGATTAAAAGTGGGGGTGGGGTGGGGGTGGGGTGAGAGTTTCCAGACTCCTTCCTGCACTTTTTCCAAACACTAGGTATATTCACATTTTTATCAAAGGGTATATACTGTGTGTGTAGTGGTTCTTATGCACCCCCTATGACTCTCTCATCTCTGCCTCAAATAGCAGTATTAACATTTTTAAAAATAAAGCTCTCGCCGAACTCTGGAAGTTCACAAAATGCTTTGAAAAAGTAAGAACAGACAGTACTCGTTCATAAACTTTTAGAGGGCCTTTCAGTCTGATGAGTTCTTTCCTTTCATCAGTCCCCTCTTCTTGTGGCAATTTTCTTGGTCCTCAGGATCCATCTTTCTAAGTAGGCTTTTCAACTCTTTCCCTCACTTCTGCAGTGTTCCAGGCAGTTCAGAGGCTGGATTCCTTCTTCTCATCTGGCTTCCTGAGTCCTCTCATTCCTTTTGTCTTTGCAATCACCACTGCTTCATGAACCTTTCAATTTTGTCGGTGGCATTAGAGTCTTTTATATAACTCTATCTGTTAGCTTTGGTATCATTTTGAAGTCATACTGGCAAACCTAGAGAACAGCAAGTTGTATATGTCTAAGAGTGCCTTGCTGTGATGATTCCTTATAATTACATTTTTCTGTCTCTGGGTGGTGCTTTAAAAATATTTCATATTTCATAAAACTATAAATTATTAAGATTCCATTTGTTAGAATATTTGTGCTGCTTTTTTCAAGATCATCTTTAGGAGGTTGCCTAAGCTGTCCTAAAAAATGGCATTTCATAAGTCAATTTATGGTTAGACTGATCTTTTTTTAAAAAAATGAATATTTACATACCGCTTTTCAACAAAAGTTCCCAAAGTGGTTTACATAGATATAAATACATAAAAATGGCTTTCTGTTCCCAAAGGGCTCACAATCTCAAAAAGAAATATAAGATAGACACCAGCAAGAGTCACTGGAGGGGTGCTGTGCTGGGTTTGGATAGGGCCAGTTGCTCTCCCCCCTGCTAAATAAAGAGAACCTCCACTTTTAAAAGATGACTCTTAGCTCAGTTAGCAGGAGTTACTTAAACTGTGATATATCTTTTAATGGGCTGTGCAATGTTAAAGGTTTGATCATTCATTCTTAGTCTTTCTTTTTTTCACAGATGCCTGTGTATTATTACCCATCTGGTCAATACCCTACCTCAGCAACTCAGCAGTACAGGCCCATGGCTTCAGTTCAGTACAGTGCACAACGGAGTCCACAAATAGCACAGACTGCACAGCAAGCAGGTACTTATATCTATTATTTGATTCTTCTACTAGTCTAGATCCTTAATGTGTATTTTTAAGCACAGCAGTCTAGTCATTGTGTGTATTTGGGGGGGCATCTTGGCTCCCCAAAGTTAATCCCTGACTCTACTTATACCCTAAACCCTTACCCAGCCAAAGCTCTCATCCATATTTGTTTCTAAACTCCTGTGGAAGCCATCCCTTTTTCCATTTCAATCAAGTCCTGGCTAATCGTGGACCATAATAAATGGATGATGATGATGAATTTCAGTCAAGTCCTGCCCTGAGAAATCTTGTGCCGGAGTTGTGCTGGGCTCCTTTGAGATTTATTTTTTTTAAATCAATGGCTATATGTGCATGATTCTGGAAGAAAGGGGTAAGAATTAGAGAAACGTTGTAGGACACTGTAGAAAGGATATCCCCCTGCAGTAATTTGGGGATGGGAGGGAGGGAGTTCATCCTTTTTCTACCAGGATGAACAGCTCATTTACTTTTAGGCCTCGGGCAGTTTTCTCAATCTATATCATTTCTTTCTTTTGTAAGAGTCTTTAATATCTAAACTGCTTCATTTCAAAATATCTAACTAAATATTTAATGAATACTCATGGTTTTTGCCTCATCACTATCAGCTAGTATGTCTTCAAAGCATCTGTATACAAAGTGCTGGATCAAAAACAGAGCATGAAGTAAATTAATAGAATTCCTAATATTTGATTGGCTTTTGTATATCATTGTCATGTGAAGTGCTTAAATCTGTTAAAAACAGGAACCAGTAAAGAAAGCAAAGAGGGCTTATTGCAAGTTACAGTCATGAAACTCTGGAACAATGAAATAGCCATCCGAAATATGCTGTATGCCTTGGTAGTAGTATGGTATTTTCCAGTTCACCTTTTTGAGGTACCCATCATGTACCCAGGAAGTATCAAGGCTCTTCTAGAGTCTATGTGGTACCCAGGTGATGTAGATCCCTGCAGTGATGTGCAGTTGGAAGGGGGGCCGTTACACTGTAAGAGAGTGAGTAGCAGGTCTCACAGTGAACCGGTCTCTTTTCCTACTGTGTCACGTTGCTCCTCATAATTGTGGTTGACAGAAAAAATGTCGCTGATCTGACTTAGTTTACTGGCACTGGTGAGAAGTTCATTGCATTGCTATTAAGCAGAACAGGTTAACATAAGAGAAATAATTGATTGTCCAATTCTCCAGTTCATACATATCCAATTCTGTGATACAAACAAGTGTTAACACAGTAGAAACGATAACAATACATGCTGTATATCAGTCTATTATTGTGTGGTTCCTAAATACTAATTCTCTGTTACAAAGTTCCTGTGAATTCATGAAAAATCTAAATGTAATTTGTCCTCAAGAGATTTTTTACAAGAACCTGCAAACTATAAGTCTACTGTGACCTAGATGTTCTTCTGAGATGGAGAAGACCTCCATGGTGGTGGGTCATTCCATCCATCTCTGCATCTCTGTAATACAATTGGAGCTGAGATTGTTGTTTCATCATTCATAATTGACATTGAACTAGCTAAACAAACATTGATAATTGAGTTGTAAGATCATTATTTGTAATGATAATCAAAATTGTTTTTCTGCTCTTTTCTCCTCATTTTAATCATTTCCATGCAAGCTGCATATGTTTGGGTGAGCATAATCAGTATTGGTAACACTCTTCTCCTCATGTAATACCTTTTATTATTTGCAGTTACCAAAGGGTTTCGTGGGCAGACTTGGAGAAAGAGAGGGATTCATATACTCAAAAACAATGCTCATTTTGCTTCACTTGTCAGCAGCACTATTCCATATTTATTACTGATTTGCATGAGATCTTTCAACCTAAATGCAAAATGTATATTGTATGAAATTGTTCTTCTGCTCTGTGATTCTTAATCCATATTTAACCTATTAGTTAAATTGTGCATTACTAATGTGGAAATTGCATTAAAGAAAGCATATATGGCACATTCTGAACTGTTATCAACCATGTTTTGAGAAGTTATTTGACCATAAGGAAACCTTTCTTATTACCCATTTGCCTAATAGGTTGTATTTTAGTTGGAATATAGAAAGGGATATGAGTCACTTAAGTGTCTGAAGGCTTCCTCTGTCCACCTTCTCCCTTTCTAAAAGACAATTTACATTTTAGAATGTAAAACCTTCGGAATTATAAAGAATTATGTATACCCGGATATACTTTGCTATACTTACTGGTTGCTCCATTGCAAGGGGGTTGGGGTGGGATGTTGTTCATACATGTATAATGTATAATATAGCTATATCTAGTATTTTTTCCACATACAATAACTTTTTTCTGATATCCAAATGATTTACTTTGTAATAACCTTTTCCACGTATCTGTATCTTTTGCAGAAGGTTGTAAGATGGCTCCTTTTAGTAGGTTAGATTTTTTAAAAGCCTCTCATAACACAGAGATGTGTCATAATATGTGGGGGAGAGGAGCCCAAGAAAAGCCACAAAGAATGCCTCATAGCTGTATCTGGGAGCTCTGGATGCCAAGAGCCACTGTGCCTTCTATCAGCCTATAGCTTCAACAACCAGAGGGATGAACCAATCTCCAAGCAAGCTACAACTTCCACTGTCTGGTAAAGGGAGAGTGGTTTAGAGGTTTGAGGAAGCCCCCAATCCATTCTCCCTCCTAATAGACTGTGGTTGTAGGTCTTAGTCATAGGAAGAACAGTTTTCAGTGACTAGTCCCTAGCTACATTCTATACATGTGAGGGCAAGAGCATTTAACTGTTTTATTAAAATTTTTAATTGATCATCTAAAGGGAGTTTAGATGGCACTATAAACATGTACCTTTGGAGGGAAAGTATTTGAAGGCTAATGCTATCTTGAGTATGTAAATGTAGTGTGACAACATGGTACAGTTTTAGTGAAATCTGCAAACGGGGAAAAGGAAAAATGCAGGTGCTCTGTTGAAGTGTGTGTGTGTGTGTGTGTGTGTGTGTGTGTGTGTGTGTGTGTGTGTGTGTGTGAGAGAGAGAGAGAGAGAGAGAGAGAGAGAGAGAGAGAGAGAGAGAGAGAGAATGTGAGCACACAATTCTCTGGGTGGCTATGAATCAGTAGAGATGGCAGATGTCTATATGCCATCTGGATTCATTTCAAGGGCAGAATTAAAAACAGTTGAAGGCCAGTATGTAAGCAGGGCCAAAACAAAGTAGAAGCCTAAACAATTTGGTGCTAGTGAGAAGCATGCTGGATAGTGGGAGGCATCTTGGTTACAAGAGGTGGTTGCGGGACTGTATAGATGGAATGACAGTTCCTGCAGCAACTTCCCTGAAGATTTAGCACCATTTCCTGTTGTTGGGGGAAGGCGGGAATCTATGAGAAAACTGAAATAGCATGGAAAACCCATGGGAATGGAAGCAGTGCCTACCAGCAGAATCACAAATGCAATGAAAGAAAAGTCCTGAGTCTTAAGAGCTTGAAGACTGTATTATAAAAAGAAAGTTCAGCTGCCCATTGGGGTCTTGGAGGCTTTCATCTCTTGCTAGCTTGTGAAAATGTATAGCTTTCCCACTGTGGGATATAGAGGTCAAGGAAAGCTCTGATACCAGCAATTTGTTTTTGTTTTCCTCAGAAAAGGTCTGCTTATGAGCAGAGCAGTATTGATGACTTCTATAGCAATTGGCTGAAGCAAAATGTCAGTATGGCATCCTTAATCGCTGAGGGAGTGTGTATTTTCTCATGGCTGTGGAAGCAGAGCAATATGAAGTTAAAATGGCTCCAGGGCAGAAAGAAAAGATGAGCTCACCTAAAATTAGATTACAGTCTGACAGCAGTAAATCATTTTGCAAGAGGAATGAAAACTTGTGTGTGTGCTTTTAAAGACTACAACCTGCCTAGAAAAAAAGAGGCACAATTCTAGAAGACTCTGCTCACAAAAGATTAATCAAAAGTACACCTTGCTGTTTAAATTATCTGCCTCTTAATAGCTTATTTAAGTAACAACGTAATTCAGTGTTTTAACCTATGAATTGGTTCATTACAACAGCAACAATGCAAGAAGTGTTACCTCCTTGGCTACTGCATAATCTTCATTATCTAGATTGAGTCAGTGGTAGTAATGTCAGTGGCTGACATGAAGCCTAAATTATTCATTAGTATTTATAGGAGGCCCCGTTGTTTGTGGGGCTTCTGTTCCATGGGGAGGGGGTGGATAGCGAATCCATGGATGATGGAACATTTAATAAAATAAAAATAAAATAATAAATAAATAAACCATGTTCCCCACAAGTCGGGGGTGGCTGGAAATGACCTTGTAGGTCTGGCGGCCATTTTGTTTTCGGGAGCCATTTTATGGCTCATTTACAAAGGGGGGGGAGCAAAACCAACTACTTTTGGACAATTCCCATAGGGCTAAGGGAAATGGGGGGGGGGTTAGGTTTCTTGACCAAATTGCCAAATAGCAGCCAAAAATAGCTATCCCACCCAATAACATCCCCCAAGTGCCCTACCATGCTCCCGAGTAGTCCACCGTTCTGAAAAGTGGCTGAAAATAGCTGGTTTGCCTCCTTTTTTGCAAATGAGCCATAAAATGGCTCCTGAAAACAAAATGGTGACCAGAAATGAGCTACGAGTTCATTTCCAGTAGGGATGAACCCAAAGCATTCTGGAGCGTCTTTGGAGAGGTGCTGAAACGCTTTGGCTGCCTGGTGCTGAAATGTTTTGCTGCAGGGCACGGGGTGCTCTTAAGAGGAGGTGGGCAGGTCCTACCTGCCCATCCTCCAAGCCCCCGCCAGCCCGCTGCGGTGCTATTGTTTGGGAAAGACTTCCGTGCAAGGTGCAGCGTGTGCCACTTGCCCCTCTAGAATGCTGTACCACAGTGATGGGATGAGTCCCTGGCATCCCTCATACAGCATTGGCACGTAAATGGCAGTGGCAGTGGCATGCAGTTGCTGGCCCTGCAAATGGTGTTGACGCATGTGCTGATGCCATTTACGTGTTGACGCCGCATGAGGGTTGCCGGAGACGGTGGACCAGTTCGGGCTTGGAGGATGGGCAGGTAGGACCTGCCCACCTCCTCTTAAGAGCATCCTGTGCCACCCTTGGATATGCACCAAAGCAATTCAGTGCCCATCCCTAATTTCCAGTCACCCCCAACCTCTGGGTACACGGTTCATTTATTTATTTTATTATTTTTATTTATTTAGTGCATTTATACACCACCCTTCTTAAAAACATTCAGAGAAAGGGAAACTCTAATTTCATTAGGAAGTAAGTGCCAGAGTCCCAGGGCAATACTAGAAAAGGCACAGTTTTGAGTTGCCACCAACTGAGCTAGTGGCAACCACAACTGAACCTCCCCAGATGATCGTGAGAGGCAGTGGGGTTGACGAAGAAGAAGGCATTCTCTTAAATACCTCGGACCCAAGCTGTTAAGGGCTTTATAGGTAATGACAAGGACTTTGCATTTCGCCTGTAGTTCTTTTTTAAATGGGTGTAATATGATCTCTTCGGGCAGCCCCAGAGACCAACCTGGCTGCTGCATTCTGTACTAACTGCAGTTTCCGAACTATGTACAAAGGCAGACCAACATAGAGCGCATCGCAGTAGATTCCAGCAGAGTTGTCTAGGGTTGTGAGAGGGCTAGTACTTGCCTCTCCTCCCCTGAATATTTGGATCCATCAGTTACCTGTTATTTTTAATGAGTTTTTTGCAGATAAAAATCTCTCATATTCAAGCTGAGCTAGACTCTACAGTTCCTGCAGAACTAAAGGAGGAGGCGTGGTGGTGTCCAGAAGCTCCTCTTATGTGGTTAAATTGGATCAATTTCATTTTGTGACTCCCGAGGACATGGACAAGATACTGCGCCTTACCACCTGTCCTCTTGCCTAACATGGCTTATATGATCTAACAAAGAGGGTCTTGTTAAGATCATTAATACTTTTCTGAAGGAGGGCAGGATGCCTCTTTGACTTAAGGAGGCAATTATTAGACCACTCTTGAAGAGGCTTACATTGGCTCCCTTAGAATTAGGCAACTATAGGCCGGTCTCCAACCTCCCATGGTCGGACAAGGTAATTGAGAGGTGTTGGTGTCTCAGCTTTAGGCTGTCTTGGAAGAAGCGGATTACTGGACCCATATCAAACTGGCTTTCAGACAAGCTATGGGGGTTGAGACGGCCTTGGTTGGCCTGTTGGATGATCTCCAATTAGGAATTGACAGGGGGAGTGTGACTCTGTTGATCTTTTTTGATCTCTTGGTGGCTTTTGATACCATCAAACATGCTACCCTTCTGGGGTACCTGAAGGGGTTGGGAGTGGAAGGCATCGCTCTGCAGTGAGTCTGCTCCTAACTCTCGGGTAGGTTCTAGATGGTGTCGCTTGGAGACTGTTGCTCTTCAAAACAAGAGCTCCAGAATGGAGTCCCATAAAACTCCATAATGTCTCCAATGCTTTTTAACATCTGTATGAAACTACTGGGAGAGATCATCAGGAGATTTGGCGCAGGGTGTTATCAGTAAGCTGATGACACCTAAATCTATTTCTCCCCGTCAACTTGATCAGGAAATGGCCCAATTTCCCTAAATGCTTGCCTGGAGGAGGTAAAGGGCTGGATATGGGAGAACAAACACGCCGAATCCAAGCAAAACAGAGGTACTCTTTGTGGGAGGTTGAGACTTAGGAAGTGGTTTACATCAGCCTGTTCTGGATGGGGTTGTACTCCTCGGAAAGAGCAGGAACATATTCTGGGAGTACTTCTGTACCCAAACCTCTCCATGATTTCTCAGGTTGAGGCAGTGGCCAGGAGTGCTTTCTATCAGCTTTGGCTAATTTACCAGCTACATCCATTTCTAGAGATAAACGACCTTAAAACAGTGGTGCATAAGCTGGTAACATTCAGGCTTGACTACTGCAATGTGCAGTAGATATATCGAACTTGAACTGTAAACTATGGGCATAATACGGCCAAGCATGTTCAAACCTCAGTGGTAAAGTTAAGCAAATGCTTAACTCTTGAAATCACTGATATTTAAAAAGCTTAACTTTTTTTGACTTATGCTCTATATTTTTTATTGTGGAAAGATGCACAATGCAGGAGAGATGCCAGGTATCTCTATCTCTCTCTGTCTGTCTCTGTATATCTATCTATCTATCTATCTATCTATCTATCTATCTATCTATCTATCTATCTATCTATCCATCTGTCTATCTCGCCTGATATAGACATCTCTAGACATGTTCTTAAGAATATGTATTAATCATATTCAGTATTAAACTATATGGCTCACTTATGACACAGATATCCATCCATCTAAGAGAGAGGTATGTTAATTGCTTGTGAGCCACTCTACAGCACACCCGCCCAGCTTGCAAAAATGGTGCTGCACCATGCCTACTAATCTGTGGAAGATCACAGTTGAGAAGCTACTTCCATTGAGAATGATGGGAGTTGTGTCACAACTGTGATGTCACACGGGTTTGTAGGCATAGAGCAGGCCCACCTATGTAGCCACCTAGAGTGGTTCTCAAGCAGTGTGCTTGCCTTTCTCTTAGATGTATGGATATCTATGCTGCACGACAGCCACTATCACTTTCTTGTTTTAATTTAATTTTTATTAATCCATTTTACAGTTTTGCAGTGGAAGAAAAAAATAAGCATCAACAAAGCAGTCTCACAAAGAAAAATAGCAATAACACAATAAATTATTAACATTGCAGGGGATATCTATTAGACACCAAAAAATTAGGAAAATAAACATTAAATCATAGGGGCTAGCGTTCTTATTTTAGAAAAAGCATTCCTCTGAAACATTTCTCCCATATTTGGTTGTGTATGATATAAGAGGATACCAGTTATTTATAAAACAAGTGGAAGTCCCCCCCACCCCAATTCAAAATGATGTCAATTTGTCCAACTTTCATCCATGTTTCTGTTTCAAAATATAGGGTGGGAAATGTGTGGTTGACATCCTAACTAACAAAGTGCACACATTTTGGAGGAGTCTGTGGGGATGCAACGGGTCTACATGCAACTCCCCCAGTCCTCTATGAATGCTGTTGCGCAAGCAGGAGAAACTTCCCAGGTCTGGTCACACTCTGGAAGCCTTCTGTACGAAAAGAAACATGTTGCTGAGGGTCAGTGATCCAACCTGGGAAGATTTGCCCAATTGTGCAACAGTGTGTGCAAAGGAGGATGAGGAGTTGCACATGGGCCTCCATTATGTCTCCACAGAAACAAATGCACACACTTAGTTAGGATGTCAGCCACTATCTAGCCTTACACTAAATCTCTGATATATACTCTTACCTGGAGTTTAAGACCTACAGATATGGCCTTGTTCTGGTGTCCATGTCCCATTGTTCACTGAAGTTCATTCTTATGGGTCATGTACCAAGGCTATTTCTGTAATAGAAGCCACACTCTAGAATATCATGCATAGCATGTCTAACTGGCTTATAATGCTACTTCATTTTGAAGCATTTTTGTTCTGGAATCCATTTTTAGCAGCTTAATTTTTAATTTACTAGATTAATTCTAATTGTGCACTTGCTGCTTTTATGTTAGTTCTTCCTGCTGTTTTTAGGTTGTGCTGCTCCTGTTTCATGGCTGCCTAGTTAGATCATTCATGTTTTTTAATTGTTCATTGGCTTTTACCTGGTTTTTTCCCCCTTTAGTATTTGCTTAGAAAGGTGAATCATGAATTCAGATGTAAATAAAAATTAAGGACATACAATATGAATGAATGAATGAATAGCTTTATTACGATTAATGATCAGTTATATATACAAACAGATACTACATTCAGATAAGAAGTAAATTATAGATAATACACCAACATAGAAGCTTCATGTAACAACATCGAAAAAGAAGGGCTGGAGGTTAGCTCTTGACAGATCTTAACAGCAGCTGCACAAAATTTGGCAACCTTGTAGGTGGTAGAAGGTTTCTTATCTGCAGGGAGGAGTGTGGCGTAAAATTCAGCAGTCTGGCCAGGAAAATGTGATAGCAAGGGAGAAATAAGACTGCACCGGCTATCATTATAAAAAGGACAAAAGAGCAGCACATGGTGGACAGATTCAACCTCATCTGAGCTGCAGGGGCATAACCGACTGGCCAGAGGGATTTTCAGAAACCTTCCAGATAAAACCGCTGATGGTAAGGCATCATATCTTGCTCTGAGGAATACCCTGTGATGGCTTGGTAAAGAGAGGGACAATAGATAGATTGCAGGTTCCAGGTTAAAATCACCAAGACGCCCTTTTATGGTCTCTGTGATGGAGCTTAAATCGTTCTGAGGGCGTACAATAATATTTCATATATCTTTTGGAAATATAACAGATTAAAATGACTGGGAATGTTCTTTATATAATTTTATATCAATGTGAGACTACATGAGAGCTAAATGATCCAACTATCCTGATTCAGATAGCCAAAATTATTATACAGCTTCATTTATTGTAACAATTACATTTGATATTGACTTTTATGTAATATTTATAAATAATCCCTTGAACTCTACATAATAACATACAAACAGCCCTGGTGGTTCAGGCACAAGGCCTATGTAGTCCAGCATCCTTTTTCACACAGTAGCCCACCAAATGCCTCTGGGGAGCCCACAGGCAAGAGGTATGTGCATGCCCTCTCTCCTGCTGTTACTCCCCTGCAACTGGTATTGAGAGGCATCGTGCCTCTGAGGTTGGAGATGGCCCACAGCCACCAGACTAGTAGCCATTGATAGACCTGTCCACCATGAATCTGTCTAAGCCCCTGTTAAAGACATCGAAGCTGGTGGCCCTCACCACATGCCATGGCAGAGAATTACATATATTGATTATGCACTGTGTGAAAAAATACTTCCTTTTGTAGGTCCTAAATTTCCTGGCCTTCAGTTTCATGGGATGACCCCTGGTTCTAGTGTGGTAAGAGAGCGAGAAAATTTTCTCTGTGTCCACTCCTAAAGTAAAGTTGTGCTGTCAAGTAGGTGTCAACTCCTGGTGATCACAGAGCCATGTGGTTTTCTTTGGTAGAATACAGAAGGGGTTTACTATTGCCATCTCCAGCACAGTATGAGATTATGCCTTTCAGCATCTCCCTATATCGCTGCTGCCCTATATAGGTGTTTCCCATAGTCTGGGAAACATAGCAACTGAGATTCATACCGGCAACCTCTTGCTCCCTAGGCAAGTTACTTCCCTGCTGTGCCATTAGGTGGCTATCCATTCCTTCTACTCCATGCATAATTTTATACACTTTGATCATGTCTCCCCATAGTTGCCTCTTTTCCAAACTAAAAAGCTTCAGATGCTGTAGCCTAACTGCATGAGCAAGGTGCTTTAGGCATCTGATCATCATGGTTGTCCTCTTCTGTACCTTTTCCAGTTCTACAATGTTCTTCTTAAGATATGATGACCAGAACTATATGCAGTGCGCCACATATGGCAACACGATGGATTTGTAGAATGGTGTTATAAGCATTTTTATTTCACTTCCCTTCCTAATGATCCCTAACATGGAATTTACCTTTTTCACAGCTGCTGCACATTGTCAACACTTTCAGTGAGCTGACCACCATGACCCCAAGATCTCTTTCCTGGTCAGTCACGTATATATGAAGTTGGGGGGCGTGTTGCATCACTTTATACTTGCTTACATTGAACTGCATTTGCCATTTTGTTGCCCATTCAGCCAGTTTGGAGAGATCCTTTTGGAGCTTCTCACAATCTATTATGGATTTCACTACCCTAAATAGTTTAGGGTCATCTGCAAAGTTAGCCACTTTGCTGCTTACCCCAACTTCTGGATCATTTATGAACAAGTTAAAGAGCACTGGTCCAAGTACAGATCCCTGGAGGACCCCACTTCTTATTTCCCTCCATTTTGAAAACTGTCCATTTTTTCCTACCCTCTGTTTCCTGTCCTTCACCCAGTTACCAATCCATGCATGAACCTGTCCTCTTATCCCAAGACTGCTAAGTTCACTCAAGAGCCTTTGGTGGGGAACTTTATCAAATGCTTTTTGGAAGTCCAGGTATGCTTGTCAGTTGGATCACCTTTATCCACATTCCTGTTGACACTCTCAAACAACTCCAAAAGGTTAGTGAGGCAATACTTCTAAGTGTTTGACAGTTTTATCCTGAACTGTAGTTTCCATCAGTTTACCTGGCACAGAAATTAAGCTAACAGCTCTCCATGATCCCTTTTTGAAAATCGGAGTTCATTAGCTACTTTCCAGTACTCTGGTAGAGAGCCTGATTGTAGTGACAAGTTACATATTTTTGCTAGGAGATCAGCAATTTCACATTTGAGTCCCTTCAGAACTCTTGAGTGGATGCCATCTGGCCTTCATGATTTGTTAATTTTTAGTTTTTCAAGGTATTTTAGAACATCCTCTCAACATCACCTCAAATTGGCCCAGTTCTTCAGCCTCTAAGCCAAAGAAGGCTTATGGTCAGTATCCTCTGCCATGAAGACAGATGCAGATAACTCTTTCAACTTCTCTGCAATCTCCTTGTCTTCCTTAATAATCCCTCACCATCTAAGGGTCCAACCTCCTCCCTGGCAGATTTTCTGCTCTGGTATATTTCAAGACTTTTTTGTTATTCCTCTTGACACTTCTAGCTATATTCAGTCAGTCAGTCAGTCAGTCAGTCAGTCATCAAACTTATATTCCACCCAAACTTTTGTCTCTGGGTGGTTAACATTAAATATAAAAATAAAAATAAAAATTATATATATATATATATAAACAAATCAACAGTTTAAAATCAACCAAGAGTTTGCTCCTCAAACTCTCTTTTTGCATCTCTTATTGTCTCCTTGCATTTCTTTTGCAAGAGTTTATGTTCATTTCTGTTCTTTCCATTTGAGCAGGACTTCCATTTTCTGAACGAAGTCTTCTGCCTTTGTATATCTTCCCTGACTTTACTTGTTGGACATGCTGGCATCCTCCTGAACTTGGTGGTGCCTGAACAACTGTGTTGTTCATTTCAGTTTCCTTCTTGTTGTTATTTGATTTGATGTCATTTCTCCAGCATTCCAAAGAATGCCACCTGGTTAAGCAAATAAATCTGTCAGCCAGTGCAAAGCTTCTTGAACAGGAAAGATAAAAACAATATTCCTGTATTCATGTCAGGCTGCACTGTACAAATTGCATTGCTGCCACTATCAGTATTTTATTTTTGAACTTTGACTTTTCCTTGTGAATAGTTTGAAATCATTGGAGCCTTGCTCTTCTGGCAGCATGATGAAATGAATATCTATTTCCTCACCCACTCTTCCAACTAGATGAAATCAGCCCTGGGGTATGATATAATAGCACTTGTAATTTATCTTGCGGGGTTGTCTTAAAATGTTTTCCAAAAATAAACTATTGAAGTCCCTCAAAACCATTTGAAACAGGTAACATTTTTAGTTCATGCCCAGATGAAGAATCTAGAAATGGATGAGATATTTGGCTTCTCTGGTACAAACATCATCACATTGTGACCGAACTTTACAGTATATACAACTTTTGGGTTACTATTTCACTTTTATCAGTATATGTGTGGCAAACCAATGATGCAGAGAGAATTTGGTTAGCATGTCTTATTGGGAAAGGATATAAACAGTAGAGCTGTGAATTGAATTGAAACAGTAATTGTTTTCTATTCAATACAGCTCATATTGTATGGTTTTTGCATAATATAGTTCCTGATGACTTTTTTTAATTGCAAACCCCATCTGATACAATACTGACCATTATTTATGTATCATATTGGTCTGTATCAGAGGATCAGATGGGTTTCTTTTTTCCTGTTGGTCTGTTCCAAAATTTGTATGTTTTAGAATCTGGAATTGTTCCATATATGGAAAATGCTGGAAGGGATGGAGGGAATAATTATCTGATTGATATCTGTAACTTGCTGTTGTTTAAATGTCTTCATGGTCTCGCAGTTGCTGTCATCATTCTGCAATTGGTTTAGCCGCAGCTCTATTACATTCCAATCATAGTACTTTGAAGAATAGACGTAGAAATAATACGGTATTCATGCTAAACCCTCTCCTTTCGCTAGTGACTCATAGGAACAGCAAAGTCCTCACAGAAGTAAAGTATCCAAGCAAAAGAGAAATGTGAAAGTTGAGGAGCCTCATTTTAAAAAAACCTAGCATCAGCTTGCAGTTTGGAGAACAAAGTCCTCTGAGAAGGGACTACTTATTCCTTCAAGCATCCAAGTAAACCAAGGATCCACACATCTAAGAAAAGCAGAAATATGGAAAGGAACGTGCACCTGTTTCTAGAGGTGTACACAAAACTTGCTGGCCCAGTTTGGTTCAAGGCTGAACTGAACCAGGTCAGTTTGGTTTTGCCCCCCTCTGACCCTCCTGGTTTGATTCAGCTCACGAAGGCTCACAAATTTTTTTTTTAAAGTTTAGTTTAGTTTAGTTTTTGTACTTACCCACTCCAGGGGGCTTCTTCAATGCCACGGGGGTCTGCGGGTGTTCTCCCTTCCCCAACAGCCTTCCGTATGTATAAAAGCACCCTGTTCAGTCGATCCCTGTTTGGTCAATTTCTGGGCCTTGCCCCCATCCTGGTGGCCATTTTGGAGGCCATCGCACATCCGCAATGGGCTCCTGCGTGGCCTAAGTCACATGGCCTCGGAGAAGCCCCCTGTGGCCTCAGAAACGCTCCTGGAGGGGGGTAAGTAAAAATAAAAATAAAATACATTTTAAAAAATAATTGTGACCCTCACCCTGAATGGCCGGGCGGGGGGGGGGGGGTCAGTCCAATGTTGAACTGAACCAGGTGGAGTTTGGCTTGATGTCGAGCTGTCAAACCAAACTGATTCAACTTCAAACACATTCGGAATCAAACCTGTTCACACATTCCTACCTGCTTCTCAGAAATCCTGGTGCCTCTATGTGAATTGGGGTGTGCCGTGCCCTAACAAGGGTCTACTATCCTTGAAAGTTGCATCCCTTTCTACCTTGCAATAATATGGCTGTGTTCACACCTTCACAAGGGTCCTGATTAAAAAGTTAATCAGGATTAGTGAACCCAGCAAAGCTGATTGTGTGAAAACAGAATTTAAGAGCAATCCTGGTCAAATTGCTCTCAATAGCCAGCATTTAAGCATTGATAACTGTGTAAATGCTGATTAACTGTAGCAATTTGAAAGGATTGCCCTGAAATTCCTCATTCACACAATCAGTGTTGTTTGGCTCACTAATCCTGATTAACATTCTAACCAGGATCCTTGTGATTATATGAATGGTGCTTATATATATGTATTTTGGCTTTCTGATTACCATTATGTTGCTTTCCTTCTAGCATATCGCCAAGAGGAGATTACTTACAGAACTGCATGTTTTTGTGCTGAGGCATGCAAAATAAGATGCTCACAAATTGGATTTTAAATTATTTTATTTGGTTTTAGTCTTGTAAATGTGTATTTATTGTTCAGGACCTGTTTTGTTTGGTCATTGACCGTAAATAAACTAAACTAACTATATAGGTATTTTGGCTGTTTACCATTATTTCCTATGGGATGATGCATCAGACCAATTGTGTCTGGGTTGCCACCTTTATCAGAAGAACAGTACAATAATCTTTTGGATTGGAATTGGATCACGTCTGATATTTTAATTGGTACACAGAATAAACAGTCAAGGTTCAGAGTTTCACCATGACCTAACAGAAGTGCTTGAATTATAGTATGAAAAGTAGGGGACCTTTAGAAGGGGACAGGATCGCATCTACAAGCTGTACTCCCTGATTCCCCCAATCTTAGCCACATTATGCCCCACTTCATAGCTTTCAAAAAAAGGTTTGGGGAGATGGTTGTAAGAAGCAAGTAAGTAGAAGTGTGTGTGTGTGTGTGTGTGTGTGTGTGTGTGTGTGTGTAAAACACTGAAAGGTCATTCACACAACCTAATGGTGCAGTGCGAGGAGTGCAGAGGGGGAGACAGGATCGCATCTACCTCCCCCCCTGATGATCTGGCCGAGGAAACACAGCCCAGTCTCCACACTAGGAACGTGGTGCATTGAGAGATTTCACCACTGGGCACTCTAGCCACACAACTGGGATGGAAGGGCGCACTTGGGCCCTTCCACCTCAGTAAAAGCCAAAGTACAAACCTCGGGCAGCACTGGGATTGGGTCTGAACCTGACACTCCACATGAGCAGCCTTCATGTTGGTGATGTTCAGCAATTCCCTTTCCTCTCGATAGCCTCTGAAAATCTGCATCTGAAGTTTCCCCAATCCACCAGAATGTGTTTTGGGAGGAAGGCAGTCAGGGGTAATAGCTGAAAATTTCCCCTTCCCCTATTGCATGAAAATGTCTCCATTTACAAAATCTTCGCTCTGTATGCCACCCTCTACCTTTACTAATGCTAATTTCATAATAATAATTTCTTTAACAACAATAATTTCAGCCAACTGTTCTATATATTTTTTGTTGTTCTCTTGATTCTTTTTTTTTAAAAAATCTATTTTAAAAAACAGGCCACTTTCTAATCCTCTGATACAGAGACTGATTTTCGGAACAAATTGTTTTGTTTTTAGGAAGATCAGCAATTTCCTACTTGAGTTCTTTAAGAACTCCTTGGATGGATGCCATCCAAGCAGAAACCCTGCTCAGGCATGATCCAATGAGGCACTTCACACAACCCATGTGAAGCGCCAGAAGGGTTTGTGCGGGGAGAGCGGGCTTCGCCCACTCTCCCGTCACACAAGCAACCTCCTAGCCCTGGGTGGCTGGATCAGCCACCCACACGAATACTGGTTCCATCACGGAGCCGGTGGGGGCTGTGGGGATCGGGGGCCACTCGGCCCCCAGACGTCCCAGGATGCCCTGCACAACTGTGTGGGGCATTCTGGAGAGACCCCCGAGACCAGGAGGATTGTTTTAGCCTCCTGGCAGGGGTCTCCTTGTGTGTTGCTGCAGTGCAGTGTTGCTGCACAAAAAATCTTCCAGAAATAGCTCCCTTAGCCTTCTCTCTCCGGGTCATGAGAATACCCCCATTACTGCCCCCAGTTACAGTCTCCATAGAAGTATGCTAGCAAGCCCTGCCCCCATGCTGCCAACGTGAGTACAGCATTTGTTTCCTGACAGATCGTGGCAGCAGACTCCTCGGCAGTGTGGGGCTGAGGTTATAGAACATTTCAGCAACTCAGTTCCCTACTTCTACATGCAAACCTTGGATTGTATCCAAAGTGACAAAATCCTACAAAACCTGCTTTAGATTAATGAAAACAATCTACTGAACAAAGAAAGACTTAAAAGCATTGTACTCTGTTGAGCTACCTTGAACCTACAATCTCTAAAGAGAGTTAACAGTTCTGAGATTAACACAAGATTTGTTGCTTTTCTACCTTGGAATGTCTATGGGTTTTTTTAGGACTTTGAGAGAAAACGTTGGCATTAAAATTCACTTCAGTGTTCCTATAACCTAAAGTAGGTTATTCTTATTCAAATATGTCTGTGTTACTCAGACACATTATCTTTCCCCTTTTAAAATAATCTCTGCTTTTTCCCTGAGAGCAGAGAACAATTGACTCCATACAATAGCACCTTTGTCAATAGACTGCAATTACCTGAGGCAGATACATATTTAAAATATACAGGGTTCCTTTCATGATAGGCATTTGTGGATATTCTACAAACGCCACAAACATTTGTCTCAAATGAAGGGCAATATATCTGCTTTAATAATGTACTGTTAGGATTTATAGCCACTGCTCGGGGGTGGGGGGGATATTGCTTCGATACTGTTGCTCAGAAACAAGCTTTCAAAAAGGCAAAATGTACCTTAATGAAGGTTATAAATGCACTGAACAAAAATGATAGAAACAGATGGACAACAAAATCCTTAGTGTAAGCATTTACATTGCTGTGTAACTTGAATTTTAATAGTGTAGTTAGGTTTAAAAATAAGTGTGTGTGGAAGGGGTCACCTTTTTAGCTTCTAAAAGGTATTGGGACTGAGGCCTCTTTTTGCAATCACCTCATCTGATCTGTTTGCTATAGAATTACAGATGTAGGAAGCTGTCTGTAATAATTCAGTAGCAAATGAAAGACATTCCATACATGTTTCCAAAGCATTGTTCTTAATAGTAGTACTTTTGGTATCTTAGGACTTAGCACAACTACGCTATCTGGTTCAATTTAAGCTTTATAAATGAAAGTTAAACTTGCTTCCTTTTGTTAGTAGAGTGATATGATGCAATGTCTGGTGACATCTATATAACCATTTTGTTTACTTAATTAAATTCTTATTTTGAAAAATATTTTTGCTAAAATGGGACTGTTTTCATTTTAAATTATTGCTCATATTCCAAACCAAGAAAGCGACCTGTATGAAATCTGCACTGTAAATATCAAAGCACCAGTAAGCCAAGATTTCAACATGAATGGATACTTTTCTTCACGTGAGAGAGCTTTTTCTTTAAGGAATTCTGTTTCCATATATGTTGAAGGGAACAAGATGGGCATTGGTAGGTATATTTTCAGAATTACACATTAGTGGGGTAGGCTGTAATCCTATAACAATTTCCTTTTGAAGTACTCTCTCAGTAGATAATTATCTGTCAGTTGCTAATTTATAATGCATTTAAGGTAGAGTGCTTATATTTAAAACAGGAATACCATTGGGTTTCACTCTGGAAAATCTTGGCAAAACTGAAATAAGCTAACACTGGTCCACTTAAACTCCACAGATGATAAGGGAATCTGTAACAGCTCCAGTCATGGACAGTGAGGCCTAGTCTGAGCTGGAGCTGTCCCCAGCTACATGAGATAGTAAGGTCATGTACACAACCAAACTCAGGTCTGGTGGCAGGGAGGCAAGATCCTACCTTCTCGCACCCAGATGATCTGAGCCTGCTCCTGCTGCTGCCACTTGCATGCCCACACAAGCAGTGTGGTGGCGATGTCCGGAGCAGGGATCTGGAGGAGGAAGTCCTCCAGTGTCTCCCAATGCATTGTGCAAGCAGCAAAGAGGCTACCTGCATCAATGCACCAGCTCCTGACTTCCTGGGCACTCTGGACACAGCCCTCCCTGAAAGAAATCACACCCGGCTGCAGGGAACAGCCTGGTTGTGCACACTGTTAGGGTTGTGAGATAGGATGAGACGTTCCTCCTCTTACCTTGGTAAAGACCAGGGTATAGAATTTGGGTAGCCTTAGTCTGGGGCAGCAGGTAGGCGGCAGTTCTGTGGCTCTACATGACCCTGTGTATGTGTGCTTACTGTCTCCTACACTAGAAGTACTGGTCGTGAGAATGACCTCATTGTGTTTCATTATTTTACCAGACGCAAAATCTTCCAGAAATGTATGGGTCTTCAGCAATGTTCCCTGTAACAGGGATTCCTAGATGTTGTTGACTACAGGTCCCATCATCCTCAGCTGCATTGGCCTTTGGCTGGGGATTATGGGAGTTGTAGTAAACAACATCTGGAAATCCCTGTTACAGGGATCCATTGGTCTTCAGTCTGGTATGAAAATTTATCTGCTGCAACTAGGATTTCAGTGAAATTCTACTGAGACATGAGGTTATATACTATCTTTTTCCTCCTACTGTCATTCTCTTGTTTAAGCTTTCTTGTGAAGGATTCCACATTGTCTTCTTTCCAAACTCTGAAATGTACATTAGGAGCAACATGCGTTTGATTGGAATATATTTCTGTTCTGGATTGTATCACACATTCACAAACTAAAAAGCATCTTTAATATCACTTGTGAAGACATCATTTTGATTTCACAACCCTGTAGTTGAACCATAATGATGACATGGCAAAACCTGTATTGTTGTTGCAGGTCCCAAAGAGAAAGAACAGGATCCACCAATGTGTTTGGTAACATATTAGTGCTCCCAGGAATACACTGCATACATGCCAAGCAAAATAAAAAACGGCAGGCATTTTGGAGCTTATATTTTCTCTTCAAATCATACTTTGGAAAAATACAAACATTTTGAAGATAAAATGAATCCTTGCTTTCCTCCCCATTCCCCCCCCCCCCCCCCCCCGCTGCCCACCATTGTGGGAACGAGCACAATTCATATTTCAGAAGAATGAAAACCTTGGTGTGTTTTTTAAGCTCATAGTCCTACAAAGTTGCTTAAGAATTTCTTTCTAAAGTTCATCTTATTTATTCATTACAATTTTATGTCCTATGGCTTATTCCATTGCTGCACAGCCAGCCCAACTTGAGACAAAAATGCAAAGACTGTGCTTATGTATTCATTCCTGATTCTTATGTAACACAAAGGTACTGTGGAGTTGGAAATACATCAAGCTGCTCATTTGTACCATAATATGGCCCACTGGGTAAATATAGACTAGTATGATTTATTGAGGAAACAGGTGTGAGCATGTTAAAAGAATGGTTTGCCTCAGAGAGCTGCATGTAATTGACTAGCCGAATGGCATATGTTGCTGTTTCCAGACAAGTTGCTATTAATCAGCCAGTATTTGCTTCATTTTCAGGGAGAAAGTAAAGAACAGACTCTGCTACATTCAGCCAGTGGAGCATGAAAAAAAAAATCAGTTAAGAAACAAAACAAAAAATTCCTGTCTCCAGGGAACAATGTTATTCCCAATGAATTTTGTCACTGTGCCCCTGTGCAAGTGAATTTAAAAGCATCCCTACTCATTCACTCAAATCTAAGCAATTGTGAACACAGCAGATGTGCCAGTTAGGAATCCCTGCAGGTTGATGCTTGTGGCTCTTTTTACCCCATTGCTAAATGCAGACTTTTAATCTGCCCATACAATAGCCTGTGGTATGTATTTAGGCTGGTGCAAAGTCGGATTGATAAAATCGGAAATGGTCCGATTTTGCCCAGGTCAGAGGGTCAGAGAGAGTCTGAATCCGACTTTGCACAGCCTATTTTGGGTCGGACTTCTCTGGCCCTGTTCAGAAAAAATCAGAGCATTTCGGAGCTCCAGAATGGTGGCGAGAAGCTGTTCTCCCCACCCCCCACTGTGGCTGCTGGGGGAGCACCTTCTGACACCTGCCTTCCTGCCCATGCATTTTTAAATTTTTCTAAGTATTTCTCCTGTAAATGTATTCACAATTTAAAGCAGAAGTGGTAGATTATCTGATGTTACATCACTTCCCTTGAGATTCTCTGATGTTAGGTTACCTTTCTTCCACGTTCTCTGTGAGTATAATTTCTGAGTTACTTTTAACAATTAATTTAAAACCAAAGAATGGTTAGGATTCACTTCTAATTAAATTCACATAGTCCAGCCATGCTTACCTTCTTGTGTGCAAGCTTTGAGAGCTCCCGGGCTAGCTGCCCACCCCACTCTGCATTCCTCCCAATAGACTGCTATGAGGATTGTTTTGCTGATTTTACCATCATGATTTTGCCAATTCTGACCTTCTTAAGGGTCCAAAAGGATCCAAACCAACATCCCCTACTTTGGATTGAGTCATATCCAATCGGAATCCAATTTTTTCAGTTGTTTACATACCTGGTATATATACATGCTACAGCAGACCTGCATGCAGAGGCAACAGATATGAATATGACAGATATTTACAGTATATACCGCTTTTAATTTTTTTAAAAATGCCCAAAGTTGTTTTACATAGATATAAATAAATAAGAAATATGTCCCCAAAGGGCTCACAATCTAAAAAAGAAACATGAGATAGACACCAGCAACAGCCACTGGAGGGATGCTGTGCTGGGGATGGATATGGCCAGTTGCTCTCCCATTGCTAAATAAAGAGAATCGCCAGTTTAAAAAGTGCCTCTTTGCTCAGTTGGCAGGGGACTGTCGCAGGTTGCTGTTACGGTATCAGGCTGATGACAGATTTTGATAGTCTGATAGTATCTGCTGGCAGTGAGCCGCTTGTTTAAGCGACAGACATGCTGTGGCACCTTAAACCACCACACCCATCACAACTTCTGAAGGCAGGTAGGAAGTATTCAAAAGCAGCAAGGAGGAGGAGGGTGGATCTCTCACTTTGTGCTGGGCATCCAAAAAGAGGCAATTGATTAAAAAAATCACTACAGAAACATTTGTGCCAGCTTCTTTGTCCCTTGCTCTTTATTTAATGGATGAAAGAGTGATCAAAGAAATTAGTGGCAAAGAAGACACTAATTAACTGATGTTAAACTTTATTTTTAAAAAAACAGCACTGTGTTCCTTCCCTTGAGTTCACAGACATTTACAAAATGGGAGCAGCACACACAGCTCACAAACTAGGGTAGGAGGCATCTCCTATCTGCTGCAGTCTCTGAATATGATGATTCCCAAGAGGCCCTGCATCTTTTCCAGGACTGATGAGTGGGGATGGGGGATACTTACCTGGAAATCTGGAAATGAAGCCACCTGCAGGCACTGCCCCCTTATAGCCAGGCAGGGGCGTAGCTTTCTCCGTTTCCCAAGGGGGGCATGGGGCACATGCGAGGAGAGGTCTTGTGGTAGCAAGTATGAATTCCCCCTGTTGCTAAGAGTGTCCTCCCTGGTTTGCATTTGAATGGGAGACTACATGCGAGCACTCTAAGATGTTCCCCTTAGGGGATGTGGTCGCTCTGGGCAGAGTGGAAGGGCCCTGAGAAGCCGCTATACCTCCTAAGAACTTGCTGAGCTGCTACCAAGACAACACATGTCTGACTGTGTGTGTTGTTCAACAGACTGGTGAACTTGAGCATTAGAGCTTGCTGATGCTACCTGGCAGCCAGTGGGGGGGCATTGCCTCCCCCAGGAAATATGGAGTCGAGCTTGAGCCCCGCCACTAGGATTGCCAACTGTTCTGCATTGTGCAGGATGTCCCTACGTATAGGGAAGCAATTCTCATCCTGTTTGGGACTCAATTTCTTCCACTTTTTTACTTTTTACTTGTAAAGATGCCGCACCCACCTGTCAAACCATAACAGCAGCGCCCCCCCCCCCTTGCCGACTTGTGTCCTGATTTGGGCAAACACAATGTTCCCAACCTTACCTGCCACCCCTACCTGGCAGCCCAGTGGGGGTATTGTCCCCTCTGGGAAATCCCAGAAGGGTCTTGAGCTCTGCCACTCCCACAAAATTTACCCTCCTGCAGCCAGGAGCAAAATAAAGTTTAAGAGAATGTCTTGCAGTGCTGCCTACCTGCCTGAAGAGTATAGGGATTGGAGGAGTATGTGTCTCAGATGAAGTGGGAGGAGGGCTGGAGCCTCAGTTCAGATCCAAAGAAGCCCCTTCTAATCAGGCCAAAGCAAAGGAGACTGACTCCCTGAAGTATCAAATTGGAAGTCCCTCAGAAGCATCAAAAATTTGATTTGTTGCTCTAATGCACAGCCCTAGGGTTTTTTCACTTTTTGCTGGACCCTGGACTCAGGAATGCCCAGGACCTGAATTCAACACAGGATCCAGGTATACTGGGAACCCATGGGAAATGTAGTAGCAGAGTTCATCTGAGTAAGTCTGCCTGTCACAGTCACCACCCCCTGAAACTTGATTCCTATCACGTCTTCAAAAGCTTTTAATTGCAATGCGTTAGTCACTCTGTTGCTACCAGAAAGATGTCAGGGAATGTGACAGGTGGTGGCATATCCATCTCAATGAGGAGAATATGTGAATGCACACTCAGACTCCTGACTCTGAAGTTACAGCATCTGCTTTATAACCTATGTTGCTTTGTGCTGTGTTGCAACACTGTATAAGAAGATGAGTGAAAATAGCCAGTGGTGGAATGAGGCTCGTTAATTAGTACTGAAGTTCCTGTATAAGGTAAATGTAGATTGAGATCCTCAAATTATTAGAATCAACACCCACAGTGATTTAAAACACACAACTTAATAAGAAATACTAAAGAAGTATAAACAAGAGGTCCTTCACCTTGTAAAATCATTTATCATGTACTACTATGCGCACCAGTGCAACTAAAGAACAATGCTCTTTGGGTCTCCTCCAGGGCTGTGTATGTGTGTAAGTAAATTAAAACAGCACTGTAATTACATATCTGTAGGAAACATTCCTGCATTGTGTTTTGGAACCATCATTTCTTTAAAAACAGAGAACAGCTAAGCCATTCATGCTGTCATTACACTGTGCCTTCTCAAAAGGCTATTCACACCAGCAGCCTAACGCATGCTAGGGCAGCCCAGCCTGGCTTAGGCTGCTCATGTGCAGCGCCGGGATCCACGTGGATCGTGGCACTGCGCGCCACCTAATCCTGTTTGTAACCTGATGCCAGGTTAGGTTAATACCAGGTGTATGCTCAGAATGCTTGCAGGCCAAGCATGCATACAATTGGGTGCCTAGAGCATCCAACTCATGGGGGTAACCCCCAATGCACCACACCCATTGCATGGTACAGTGTAGGCTATGGAGGCCAGGACGGATTGTCCCAGCTTCCAGAGATCCATGCTGCCCAAGGAGCATGGATCATGTGGGCGTGTGATTCACGCATCCATCCAATGTGAGCAGAATACCTTGGGGGGGGGGAGGTTTTGCACAGCATTCTCCCTGCCTCCTGCTCATATGCATAGCCTTCAAGTACGAAGGGTTTCCAATTCGGTGTTGCCCCTTCAAAATATTTGCAAATGGCAAACACTTAGGCTCCCACATGTAATTACTGTGAAAGGAAAAGGTATGTGAAACACACATGCACTTGTCATGGTGCATGGCCACAACTGGTATCTGTGCTGAAGTACAGCATAGCTCATAAAATGTGGGTCCTTAAATGGTTCTGGAAACAGGAAATTATGTGTTTGCCCTCATCCTGCACTGTAAGAATGGGCATGAGCCACGTGTGCACCCACCGGCAGGGCAGGGAGCAGTTCCCTTAAAGAGCAGGTAAGGAGCTCTGTACCTGCTTGTCTGCCACCCCGCTGATTTTCCGCCGGCGGCCCATCAAACCGGTTAGAACACCAGCGCCCGAGCTGGTTTGGCACTTCCCAGAGGAGGCACTGAACCTGCTCATGCCCATCCCTACTGCACTGCTGTATTTCTTTTCTAGGAGCTGTTGTGAAGTTCATCACAATTACGGTATGTTAGAGTAATTCTTTTTTACACTACATTGGCCCTAAAGTCATGTTAAATCCATCCAGTTTTCATTTGCTAGCAATAAAAAGTCTATTAAAATTACACTTTATATGTAATCAATTAAATTCCTTTGAGTGCATCTGAAAACTAAATGATGCTTTATAGCGTTAAATAAGTGCAACTCTGTGGCAAGCAATATACGGCTGTGATACCCTCACAGACATACATCTTAACAGAAGCAAGGCCTGTTTTCCCTGATCATTAGATTAGAGCCATAAACTAATTGCTGGTGGTACTGAATGTCTATATGATTGCAATTCTAAGCATCCCTTTGTTTGCAATTGGGATATACATCTTGCAAAGCTATTCTAAGGACACTAGGTGAGCAGATGTAAAATTGTTGTGTTAATGAATTAATCTTGTTTTAAATAAGGCATATCACAACGGGTTTCAGTTATACATTGCTATCTACATCAAACTTCATTTGTCCATTTTGTGCATGGCAAGACAGAGATAGGATATAAATCAAAGTGTAGTGTCTTGTAGTGAATTTTTTATCACTTCCAAGGGTGAGGCATGGAAAACCTAAAAGGATTAAAAGGGAGTCATTGCTGAAAGTTTATAAGTAGTGACAGTGGATTATATCCTAACTTTAGTGTGCATAGAAGCAAATCCCCACATAGGACTTCCCTGCCCTCTTCCCCCCTCCCACCCCCACAAATGTTCCTGGTCCCTGAAAACCTAGGGTCAGGGGATCCTTTAGAATAGGGGGATGAGATGGGATGCAGTAATGGAGGCTGCCAATGGAGGGGGCAGCAGAAATCAACCCTTTAGTGCAAATGAAAGTGGTTTCCATTAATGTGAAGATAGGTTTGGATAAAACCCATTTTATCCTATTATATTATTATTTATATATTATTATTGTTGTTGTTGTTATTATTATTATTAGATTATTTATACAATTTATAATTATAAATAATCTGATCTAATTATTTATATTAGATCAGCCTAAAAGGATCTGATCTGAAGAGAGGCTGACTTTGTAGAAAGACATGTACAGGTTAATATATTCTATTTCTAAGAGAAGGAAAATTCAGAATGAACCTGAAACTTTGAGAGACGTCAAGGGCTTGGGAGGCATACAGGCAATAATGCTGGTTACTTCTTTGTTAATACATCAGTGTTACGTTTTCTAAGGTATAGGCCTAACCTATGTGGTAAAGTATAGCTGTACAGATATTAGTCTTATTCTTTATGGACACAGCTGGGATTTCAGATTCTAAGGACAGAGTGGTAGTGATTCTGTTTGCAATTTATGCAAGTTGCTCCTTAAGGAGCCAGTGTGGTGTAGTGGTTAGAGTGCTGGACTAGGACCAGGGAGACCTGAGTTCAAATCCCCATGCAGCCATGATACTTGCTGGGTGACTCTGGGCCAGTCACTTCTCTCTCAGCCTAACCTACTTCACAGGGTTATTGTGAGGAGAAACTTAAGTATGTAGTACACCGCTCTGGGCTCCTTGGAGGAAGAGCGGGATATAAATGTAAACAAATAAATAAAATAAAATTATGACGGTGCAAATCCAGCATAATAATGTTAATAATGTATCTGAAATGAGTCCTCACATTATTTTCTTTCTGCAAATGCCTATATAATTGCATACACACATGTTCACATAGGACATGTCTATGAGACCAGATTTAATAGCACATTTTGCTCTCAGAGCCTGATGCTAGTAAAGTTTCTTCTCTTCAGTTGCGAAGATAGAACCCAGGGTGTGACCTTATAGGCCACATTTAATTCCAGAGGCCATTTGTAAACCATTGCAAATGTGAAAATGTGACTATAGAGACACAGTCACTGTCATAATGTTATCTTCTCTCCCCGCCTTTAAGGTACACCAGAGATTTTTCTTTGCGTACTTTGGATGCCACCACATGTGAGGCATTATCATGAAAACCACATTATCGCAGTAATTTGGGGCCTTTGGGCATCTGATGTGGCAATTGCCTTCACAAGGTTCTGGTGTGTAATTTATCATTGGAGTGGTCTACCCTGCTAAAATGTGCCCTTTGTGGGCAGAGGGAAAGTTAATATACTTTCAAAGTGTATTTGAATTGCCTCAATAAATCACAGCTGTCACTGTCAGCATTTTGATCATTTTCCAGGACAATACGTTATCTTCCCACTTTCTAGTTGGTGTGCCTTTTGGGACTTTCATTTGTTTAAATTGTAATGCATCATAACATGAAATTTAGGCAAAACACATTCTGATAGCAGTTTCATTATTTCATTTTAAGATGGAAAGTTTGCTTTGTCTTAAAAAGAAGGCACTTCTATGTGGTTTGTTTTATAGTAGTAATTAGGGTTTTTATTATTATTAAGTTGATTACAAAAGAGGTTGAAGCCTATTTTAGTGTGTTAATTTTCATCCTCTTAAATAGTTTATGTAGCAGACAATATTTTCATTTAAAATCCGAGGCTCATCACTTGTGTGAAAGAGAGATGCAAAGATTGATGGCACAACTTTCTACTAAGTTGCTACTTACTGAATAACTCTGTTAGTGATTATATGCACAAAATTGCTGTTAAAAATACAGTGGCTCAAAATAGCTAGAGTATCATTAACAATATAATTGGCATAGGTGCAGGCCTATATAGTTCCACTATATAGTATTTGCCTCTTGGTGAATGACTGGAGTTGCCCAGGCTACCTTTAAAAAATGTACTGCCCCAAATTAGCTAAATAGTGCTTATCCAAGAGCAAGCATCTCTACAAGGCTCCAGTTAAGGCGCAATCTTGGGTATGAGTAAACGCTACTAAACAAAGTGGCTGATATACTGTACAGCGGTATGTGTGCTTTGCAATGTAATGTTCATGCAGTTGCACAAGAGCTGTGTTGCTCTAAATGCAAGAACACAATTGGCAGTCATCAGAAATAATGGCATCAGTTGCACAACTGGGTTTGAGTGCCACAGCACTTTTCCACAACTGCATGAATTGCAATGTGCATGTAATCTTGTACAGTATGTTAACCAGTGGCCCACATGATGCACAAGGCAATGCCGGCATTTCTGATTAGCCAGTGGTGTTGTGCAAGCTACTTAAAACAGCACACTCACAGTTGTGCAGTGGAACTTACATTGGTTCAAATGTAAGTAGCACTGCACAACTGCAAGCACACTGTTTTGAGTAGTTGTGCATAGGGGCGTGCACAAAACTATGTTGCCCGGTTTGGTTCGAGTCCTGACTTGAACTGGACCGGGCATGTTTGGTTTTGTGCATCCCTGGATATCCCGCGGTTCTGGTTCAGGAGTTCGGGGTTTTTTTTAAAGGTCTTTTTTTTAACAATAATAAAACTCACTGCCTAACACTCCAGGGGCTTCTCTGTGGCCATGGGGGAGGGGTCGCTAGAGGTTCCTCCCCCCCACCCATCAGCCTCCAGTTTGTCACAAATATGCCCGGTTCGGGTGGTTTTTGGCCCATTCCAGGCCTCTCCTCTGTGGTGGTGGCCATTTTGTAGGCCGCTGTGTATGCCCAGTGGGCCTCTGCATGGCCAGGACCAAAATGGCCACTGCCGTTTTGGTCCTGTCCACGGAGGAGATGCTCAGAATGGGCCCAAAACTACCTGAATTGGGTGCATTTGTGACAAACTGGAGGCCGGGGGAGGGGAGGGAAACTCTGGAGAACCCCTATAGCCGCAGAAAAGCCCTGCAGCAGGAGGTGAATTTTAATACGGGGGGGGGAGTTTATTATTTTTTTAGAAATACGAATGCCCAAACCCCAACTGGGGGTTGTTCAGGCTGAGATCTGGCTGAACAGAGGCTGGTTTGGTTCAAGGGTAGTACAGTATCGAACCATCAAACCAGGCATGTTCAGTGTCAAACAGGTTCGAATTTGAACCTGTCCACATATCCCTAGTTGTGCAGAGGGATGTGCAAAGCTTTTCTAGCTCAAAATATTTCGAGCTCGAAATGGGCTACTTTGAAAGTTTCGAGCTCAAAGCAAAACACCCATAAAATAAAGGGCCCATTTTGAGCTTGAAACAAAATAACCAGCTTAAGATCTCCTTGCTTCTTGGCTTGTTATGTTGGAGATGAACTTCTTGCACCAACTGTCCTAATGACCACTAGGGGCATTGGGAGTAGAGACAGTGAGTCAGGGTCTCCCTATCTGTCCCTACTCTATGACCCCTGAACTGACTCTGCAGCACTTCCAATGCTGAGTCACAATCCTTCCTTTCCTCCTAGAGAGCAGATGGAAACATCTCTTTCTCTCCTTACCTATCCACTATGTAGTCCTTTAGATTAGAGATAGGTCTTTCCTGTCTAAGTGTATTTAACCAATAAATATTTAGTGTTTAGTCATAGAAGGATCTCCATGTGTTTTTCTCTAAACAGCTGCAATATCCAAATCATCCTTTGCTACCTACTCTGTAACTGGAGTGTGTGCTCATTCCTTAGTGCTCTGCTGTTTTGCCTATTGTGGGTAAATATCAACAACCTCTAACATGTTATTATACAGATCAAGTGTTGTCATGGGCAATTGTGCCCCCATTGGCTGGGAGGAGGAACACAAAATGAGGGAATTTCAAAATGTATTCAAAGCCCTGGGAGACCCCTTATAGTGTGCCTCTCCTGAAGAGGATACATCAAGAAAGGAGGGAGGGAGGAATCAAGGAAAGTTTGATTTTGTGGTTTTCTTTTCTCAGCCCCAAGTATAATGTGCTGTGCTATATTAACTATCAGGTTTTGCTGGATCTCAGATTGACAAAGGCAGAACTTGGGTGTCTGCCTGCCTTCCTTGGATTCTGATTTGTTTGAGATAGGGTTGTGGTGAGAAATCAACAGTGGCAGCTCAGGTGTGTGTGCGCGTGTGTAATCTTGGTGAATGCTGTGAGATGCACTCCATGTCTGGTCTTGAGACTAACTTGTGCTTCATTCACTGCTCCAGTCTGCTGTGCAATCTGTATTGCAAGGTGTAAGTCAAAATGTGGCTGAAGACATTGCTCTAGTTCAACTTCTGGCTATGCTTGCTGCTAAAGGTGTTGCTGTGGCAGCTGTTACAGTGCTGATGTACAGACTCAATAATTGTGTGTGAGAGAGCAACTTGTGCCGATGATGTTACTGAAGCACAGGCACTGGGGCTGCTTACTGGATTCTGGATCAGTTATTCTTTTTTTGGCCATTTTTGGACTATGTTTGGGGGGGAAAGTGTGTGTTCTGTGTTGGAAGGACAAATTCCCTTTTTCTGTGTGCTTCTAATCTGCATTGTTTTGCAAGGCAGGGTTGTAAAATGCAGCTTGTTTCAGCCATAAGGAACTCGAAACATCCCATTGTTCCCCATGGGTCACTCCTAGGGACACCAACAAACAGAGATGAGCTGTGAGATGAGCCAGTGATGCACAACATGCATTTTTGTAGCATCACATTCTGTATACTCTTATACTCCCATCTCGTCACTTGATTTTTTTTTTTAAGCACTTGGTTATTTGCAGCTGAATATGTTAACAGAATCCATCAAAAACGGATTGTGCTTGAGGTGATGTAAGGATATCTGCCTGGTTTGCTCTGGGACAGCTTAGAGCTGGCCTGTGCATTACTTTTACAATGAGGCTCAGAATTCCTATACCATCAAGCAGAACTTCCTGTGTGTGTCAGGGTCAGTTTCCATGCATGCAGCAAAGAGGGTCACGCAGCCCAAGAAACCATAATTGCACATTAGAGCACCTCCAGGGGAAGGGGAGATTGACAAAAATCCCTCACCCACACTACTGCTGCAGATGAGCGTCCTTTTGCTGCATGCATGCATCTTTAGTCAAGATGTTGTCCAGTATATTTTTCCTCCCCAACAGTGGTTTTCATGAGCATGGATCAAGAGCAGGAAAATTATGAGTGCACTGACTTACATAACATCCTAAGGTCCATAAAGGGCTGGTGAGGGCGGGGGGAGGCAGGAATGAGCCTACCTTCCCCTCAGATAATTGCCAATCTCCTCTTCAGTGCACCATCACACACCCACACAATCCATGTTGCTCGAAGGAGCGTGGATCACTGGAGGCCTGAAAAATGAGTCCTGGCTTCCAGGAATCTCAAAATGCACCGCATGAACAGTGCAGTACATTGTGAGATTCCCCCGTGAATCGGGTGCCCTAGGCATGCAGCCCCACAGACATGGCATTTGAGGGATGTGGGGTTTGAGGGCCAGTTAAGGGCCGGGGTTAAAAATTGGGCTAGCAGGGGCAGAAGCGCCAGCAGTGAGAGCAATCCTGGCACTCCACATGAGCGGCCCAACCCAGGTTGAGCTACTCATGTAAACAGCCTCATTGTGTTTTGAGAAGAAGCTGCTATTACAGCAGTGTAACTGTGACTGAGTTCACACGATCACAGTGATCCTGGTTAAAGAGTTAACCAGGATCGCTAAGCCCTGCAGAGCTGATTGGAGAACACAGAATTTCTCAGCGATCCAGGTCAAACCACTGTGGTTAACCCATGTTTAAAGGATCAGCTCTGTTTACAACTTACAGATTCACTGCAGAACTGCTTATGCAAAGATTGCCATGTCCATTGTTTGAGCCTCAGGAATACTTAAGAGGCTTGTTGCTTCAGATATTAATCCCAATTATTTTCATGTAAGCACTAACCATAAGGTTTTTAAAAGCCTCCATCAACCCATTAAGATTGTGCACACAACTTTAGCTGTGGGTTTGTCGAGGGCTGGGGCGAGGGAGGCAGGAGCTTACCTGCCTTCTTCCCACATGAGTGGCGGCTCCCTTGGACTCTGCTGTGTTGTGAGCCCATAAGGGCAACACTGTGGTGGAGTCCCAAGGTGGGATAAGAACATAAGAACAGCCCTGCTGGATCAGGCCCACGGCCCATCTAGTCCAGCATCCTGTTTCACACAGTGGCCCACCAGACAGGAGTTGAGGGCGTGCCCTCTCTCCTGCCATTACTCCTCCTGCATCCAAGAGTTTACTGTGCAAGCAGCAGAATGGCGGCTCTCAGTAGAACAGCCACTTCACTCTGCACAGCCACTACTTCCCTGGCTCGCTGCCTAAAAGGCGGTGGGCTGGGGGATGGGGGAAGCCCAGCTACCCAGTGGCAATTGCACACACAATTGCCCAGCTACCCAGCGGCATTCACACACACACACGATTGCCTGCTGATGGTTTGTTCTATATCAGTAGAGTAGAGAAGTCGGGCTCCACAGGTCTGGGAGTGGAGAGCTCCCGGTGCCCCAGATGATATGAACTGCCAGTGGTGACCCAGGCAGCTCATGTCATGAGAATAACCTTATTGTCAACCTTCTGTTACCAGAAAAAATATATAGGATAGAATAATGATTGTCAAATGCACTGATGTTACCTACAGTTGGCAGGTGCCAGTTGTAACTGTGGCCATTGTCAGATTGTCTTGGCTCAGCTTGGCTCATCACAAGGCTAAACTATGAATAGAACAATTTAATTGTTAAGAATAAGATATAATATTTAGCATTTCCAGTTATGGATTAGAAACCACTAGTTGCTGGGAGAATAACTTTACTAAGTTAAAACTCCCCAGTGACACCTTAGTGAGGTGCTTCACACAAGCGGTGAAGCAGTGGTTTGCGGGGAGAGCTGGCTTAGCCCATTCTCCCTGCAGACAATCAGACATGTAGCCCTGGGCAGCTGGATTGGCTGCCCACATGACTACCAGCTCTGTCACGGAGCCAGTTTTGCCTGCGGGGATCGGATATTAATCCTAGAAGTCCCAGGATGCCCCATGCAAGTGCACAGGGCATTCTGGGGGGATCCCTTGAACCAGGAGGCTGCTTGTAGCATCCTGGCCAGGGGTCTACTCATGTATCGCCATGCACCACAGCGGTACACGAGCAAATAAATGAGGCTAACAGAGCGCTCGCTCCATTAACCTTGTTTAAGGGGAGGGGGATTTAGGCGGGCTAGGCACCTTGGACAAGCACCAGAAAGCAGGCTAGGCTCCCTTAGCCTGCTTTCTGGTGATCATCAGAATAGCCTCAGTAGTTCTCAAATTGTGGGTTGGGCTCCTCTTTGTGTGAAACACCTGGAAGCAGAGTACAAAGTTCCAGGGAAATATAGAATTTGATGCAGGTAGTGCTTTTCTTTTTCCCTCAGCAGCCTTTCCTGTTTATTCCATCATCCTAAACTGATTTTGGAAAGAGCCAAATCTGATTTGATTCGGATGTTGTTTCGTGTGTGTAGTTTTTAGGAGTTGTCAGATATGTCATCTTCCATTCCCCTTTCTAATGCCAGTGTTGGATTAGTGCCCTGATCTGTTAGTTAGTTAGCTAGCTAGCTAGTTAGTACCTGATATGCAAATAACACCACTCTTGGTAGTGTACACAATTTAAAACACACCAAAAATATAACAGAGTAAAAGCAATTAAAACAATTTCACAGAATAAAAAGTTAAAACAATTTCATTGAATTAAAACAATTAAACAGTTTAATTTCAGTCAAAAGCCTGAGAAAGCAGGTGTGTCTTGAGGGTCTTCCTAAAAGAATCAGAGATGGAGATGTTCTTATTTTGACAGGGAACATATTCCAAAGCCCCAGTCTCCACCAAACAAGCTGGTGGCAACCATAACCAGACCTCTTCAGATGATCTTAATAGGTGGCAGGGTTCATGACAAAGAAGTTGCTCTCTTAAGTAGCCTAGGCCAAAGCAATTGAGCTCTTTATAGGTAATAATCAGTTCTTTGTATTTTGCTTGGAAACATATCAGTAGCCAGTGTAGTTCTTTCAAAATTGGTGTTATCTGGTCCCTTGGGATTTTCCTACAGACCAGTCTGGCTGCCACATCCTGTACCAATTGTAGGGGTGTGCATGAACTGTTCAATGCCAAAAGAACTGGCCCAGTTTGGTAGGTCGATCGCGAACTGAATTGGGGGTGGTTCAGTCCACAGTCGAACCAAATCAAGCCCGGTTTGGGCTAAACGGTTTGGCATCGAACATGCGTCCAAGCAGGGGCAGCAAGAGAAGTAGTAATGGTTTTGCCCGGCTGCGCTGCTATCCCCCCTGCATGCAGCCCAAATGCATGTAATGCCTTGTTAGCAAGTTGCACATGCAGTGGCAGCGCAGTTCTGGACTCCACGTATCACACATCCACAGAGGCTGGAACTGTGCTGCCGCCATGCAGGTGGCTTGCTAAAAAGACATTGTGTGTGCTTGGGCTGCTCTGGTTGGGTGGAGAGTTGAGGCACCAGCAGCTGCCCCAGCCATGTAAGACTCTTACTACTTCTCTTGCTATCCCACTGGCTGCCTCTTAAAGGTTGGATTCCCAGGACCCCCACCACTTTACTTGTAAAAGGGAATCCTCATCAGATTCCCCTTTACAAGTATTGGCCACTTGAAACGCCGACCTGGTTTGGTCAAATGAACGGAACAGTTCATCAGCATTTGGCTGGTTTCAAATTTGAACCAAACCATGATTTTTGGTTCGTGCACACCCCATCCACTTGTTTCCAGACTACGTACAAAGGCAAATTTTCCAGGCTACGTACAAAGGCAACCCCATGTAGAATGCATTACAGTAGCCAATGCTGGAGGTTACCAGCATATGCACCACTGTTTTAAATTCATTTACCTCCAGAAATGAATGTAGCTGACTTGTCAGCAAAAGCTGATAAAAAGCACTCCTGGTCACCTCCTCAACCTGAGAAACCAGAAATCTGGTACCTGATCTTTCAGGGGTAGTGTAAGCCCATACAGAACAAGCAGATATAACCATATTTCAGGTCCTGACCCCTCACCCCACCCCCCGGTCAGTACCTCCATCTTATTTGGATTCAACTTCAGTTTGTTATCCCTCATCCAGCCCATTACAACCTCCAGGCAGGCATTTAGGGAACTTATGCCATTTCCTGATGAGATTAATATGGAGAAGTAGATCTGGGTGTCATCAGCATATTGATAACACCCTTCACCAAACCTCCTGATGATCTCTCCCAGCAGTTTTATGTAGATGTTAAAGAGCTTTGGAGACAGTATGGAGACTTGTGGAACTCCATACTTTAGTTCTTGCTTTACAGAGCAGCAGTGTCCAAGTGACACATCTGGAATTTACCAGAGAGTTAGGAATGGAACCACAGTAAAACATTGCCATCCAATTCCACCTCCCTCAGGCAACTCATAAGAATATCATGATTGATGGTATCAAAAGTCACTGAGAGATCCAAAAGGATCAACAGAATCACACTCTCTCTGTTGATAGCCAGTTGGAGATCATCCATCAAGCCAACTAAGGCAAGTGTGTACGCAAGGTTTTCTGCACAAGCTCTTGTGGAATAGATGATGTTGGGTTGGGACTTGGGATGGCAGAAGGCAGAATAAGTTTGGAAGGAGGGCCGAGCTAAAAAACCTTTGTTTCTTTAGTTTCTAGCTTCAAAACACTCTCCAGTTTAGCTTCAAATCAGTCATGAGTGCATTTAAGATAATGGAACTGTGTCCATGTAATTTCATGCATTAGAAGTTGCTAAGTACTAAAATGTGTGTATGTGCTGTGGGTGGGAGGAGGGAAGAATCATAAGTTACTTGAGTGATGGTGAACCATTTGAATGATTAAGAATTTAACTATGAACAAAATTCTCAGCTGTACAGGGATTTATTAAATTGCTTTGTGGACTTGAAACAATCTATTTGATTTGATTCATTTGATATGCTTTTTATCATTTTATATGTAATTTGCTAGAGGACGCAGATTGTGCGGTAAGGACTTTACGAAATGTGAGAAGCCCAAGATTGCTTGCCTCACTATAGGTACCACTGTGTAGTAACCTCCATAATGAAGGAGCAGCCCCTCCAGTGTATATTGATGTTCTTAAAGTCGCTGGAATAGAGGTTGACTTATACCAGATGTACAGGGAGTGTAACCTGGGTTCTTCTGCCATCCCACCCTCCTTGCAAAGTGTAGCATTAGAGAAGTGTGCCGATTTCCTTCTGTGGCAGGAGGTCTAATGTATAATTTGGGTCAACCCAAATTGGGGCATGGACCTCCTCAGCCACCTGGAGAGCAGAATGGCTGTTTGAACCCTCACAAATACTTTTGAAAGGCTTGTAAAAACTAAAAATGAATAATGCTCAGTAACAGAAAGAGGTCTCCTGCAAGTACACCTACACCTGTATTGCTTCTGGGGAAATTATGCTGCTGGGGCTGCAATAACAATGCCTGCCTGCACAGTATCAAGCACCTGCCTTTTAAGAGAATTTATACAGCTAAGTACAAATGCAGCATTATTGTACTGCAATAAATACAGCCTTGCCACCAACATTTTCTTTCCCCCTCTGCCTTTTTGTAACGTATTGTATAATCTACCCTGGTCTTGATATCGTTATATTTCCCCACTCCTGCTAGCAACTGCTAATGCAATGAAGGGGTGGGTGAATTTACAGTGTGATGATGTGGACTAAGTTGTTCTGTGTGTTACATGAATGGAGAAGGGCAGAACTGCCCCTTGTGGGGCAGCCTCATCTCTCTCGTAACATGTAGCTGCTGCCTAAATAGCAATCTACCATCATTCTTTTTTCAGCTGATTGGTTGTTAATATATCAAAACATAACACAAGCATTTTAGTCAAAGTATACTTGGAAGTAAGTCCAATTGATTTCACATGCACATATGCTTAACGTTGCTGTATAATCATGTGTTTACATGATCAGTTTATAAAGAGCAGTGTCACTGTATGGTGAAAAATAAAAACTTTAATTCTGCCAGGTCTGAGGTGTAATATGGATAAGTTAAATAGAGTTAATAAGATTTTATTTTTGAGTCATAGCTGTAGAAAATGCATTTTCAAACACTGAAAAGTTGCAGTTTTTCTTACTCTCTCTCCATATTCATAGCTTCTGTTCAAACATCTTTCTCACTTCCTGTCCCTTTGAGATAGTGGCTTAAATGCGATCAGCTATTAAATACTTCTATTCCCTCATTTTCTCTCTTGATATCACCTGTGTCATTTACTGCCTGGGTGACTATCTCTCTCACACACGCACATACAAACTCTCACACACCTTTCTTTTTTCAGTTTCCAATGGAATTCAAGGAATTTAGTTGAGTGAAAACAGCTGCCTATGCATTGTCAGGGTAATTTCCCAGTTCTGTTCATATTTACTAGAAAGTAATTTCCACTGGGCAACATAGTGGCTGACATGTCCCACAGCATAATGCAGGTGATGCAGACCCACCTGAGCTGCTGTAGGGCTCTAAATCACCAGGTGGTGGTGCTGTTCAAGTGAGATATACTGGTAATGCTTACTCTTCCATGACCACGTGTCACGCACTACTTCCGGTTTCCCCAGTTATTTGGAGCCTTGTGGTGGCACAGGCCTGCGGTACATGTCAGCCACTGATTACTCATAGCTGTGGAAAAGCATTTTGTGCATGTAAGGTGGTTTTTGCCAGTCCCTCCCCTTTCCTCTGCTGCCCCTGGTTCCCTTCAAAAATGCTTCTCTAACCCTCAGCGACATAGTACTGGCGGTACTGGAGGCAGGGAGGCAAGGATGGATAAGGAAAAATCACCCCTTGTGCACATGAAATATTCTTCTGTTCACACATTGCTAGAGTGTCGCCCACTGAGTTTAATGGTGCTTAGTCACAAGTATGTGCCATAGGATTATGGCCATTTAGCCTAAGCCTATCCATGTTCGATTAGAAATAAGCCCTTCTGTGTCCTATGAAGCTTTCTCCTTAGGATTGTAGTCTTAATGTGTTTATGTTAGGCTCAGAGCTCCAAATGTATTCTAAAATTATGAATCAGCTGATTTGCCGGAATTCTGGTGCAGTAATTAAACCCTTGATGTACAATGTGGTAGGAAAAAACAATTGCATCTGGTTTTTATCAGTGTGCTTTTCCCCACTGTATGACTTGAATCTGAAAAAACATGGACACTTCTTTTTAGAATCATGCAGCTGTCTTGTGTTTCATACTATATAAAAGGTGCCACTGTAAGACTTAACTTAATTCTAAAATGTCTTTTTGAAAAAAAGCAAGGGTATCTTGAAGCATAAAAACAGAAGGGTGCCTAAAGGAGTATAAAGCCAGGAAACAGCAGGAACAAGGTTACATTTCAAAAGGAAACCATTTTCCAATATCAAGACATTCTCAAAGCTGTGCTGTGTTTTGAAAATGCTTTTTGTATGAGAAAAAGAATAGACAAGGTGCTTTCTTGCTCTGAGGAAGTGGTTCCCTAGCTTGAATCCATATTCTTCCATTCATTTATTTCCCATTCAAATACCTACTCAGATACAATTGTATCAAATGAAAGCTCTCAGGTTCTCCATTCTGATGGCAAAAGAAAAATCCAAGTGTGATCATTTATCTTTAAATTGTTCAACTGTGGCCTGCTTCGTGTTCTTGTTAATAATGCCACGTCTCCTAGGAGCCATCCCTCATTCAGTTTCCTCCCATAAGCCATGGGGTTGACCTTACCTGCTGTTCCCTTGGAGACAAAAGAGAAGGGGAAAGCTGAAATGTCAGCCTACCTTAATTAAAAATTTGGTTTCAAAGATATATCTATGATCAGAAGGATACTGCTAGATATATGATTTTAACAAGCAAATAATGAAAGCACTTAATCATGATTATGGCCTTTTTATCAGTACAAATAGTGACAGTAAGAGTTAATTCGAACTGATTTCTGATAAATCAATGTGTGTGTTTGCTTTTGGTGAAACATAAGCATCCCATCCTAGTATCTGGCATTCTGTATGCTTTCTCTCAAGGAAGGCAATTTGATGAGCTAAGATGACAAACATGCTAGTTTTGTGCCCTTTAGAAGCAGTTGAGATAGAGTGAGATTAATATGTAAATAAGGTTTTACCAGGAAAAGTGTATATGTATCCATGTACCTAGCCTATAATATCAGAAAAGCTGAAGTAGGTGGAAGCCGAAACATCTTGCCCATTATATTTCTGTTTTGTTAATCAACCAAACATGTATGCATGTATATTATTATTATTATTATTATTATTATTATTATTATTATTATTAATTCAATTTCTATACCGCCCTTCCAAAAATGGCTCAGGGCGGTTTACAGAGAGAAATAACAAACAAATAAATAAGATGGCTCCCTGTCCCCAAAGGGCTCACATTCTAAAAAGAAGCATAAGACACATACCAGCAACAGTCACTGGAAGTACTGTGCTGAGGGTGGATAGGGCCAGTTACTCTCCCCCTGCTAAATAAAGAGAATCACCACATTTACAAGGTGCCTCTTTGCCCAGTTAGCAGGGGTCTATGTATATGTATGTAATATGCACATATATCTATGCACATATATCTTCTTTATTAGAAGACTGTTTTTTCTTTCTCCAGTGAAGTTAGCAATTGCATCCTGCACATTATTTTTAAAAATAGAGTTTGTTAAGGAGAATAGATCAGATGTTTTGTTCATGAAATAAGAACAGTTAAATTATACTTTGCACATCATTTCTTGGCATCAGTAAATCAAATTCAGAGCCTTCTCATAAAGGTAACTGTGAGCAGGTTCTCACAGCCCACAAGAGGCCGCCTGGCTGGAATTGAGAGATTTGAGAGCCATGCATGTTCCCAGTTTTTGGTCATAAGAACCCAGAACTTGCCAGCAATGTCCGGTTGGCACTGTGCCAGCCTGACACTGAACTGGGATCTGTAATCTAGAATTTGATCTAGGGTTCCTGGTCCCAATTAAATGTCACTTTCAAGCAGTGCCAGTCTGGGATCACTGGAAATTTCCAGGTTCTTACTACCGGAAATTGGAAGCATGCATGGCTCGTAAATTGGGCGGCCTCGTGCATCTTGTGAGAACCCACCCAGAGGCATTCAGGGAACATTCTCACAGTTGCTGAGAAAAAGAAAGGGGAAAGATTCTTGTCCAGTTCTGTAGAGTAGAGATGTTGCAGTAATCTGGCAGGTGCAATTTCAAGTGCAGATATTGTTGCTGGGGACAATTAAACTGAAACAACTTTCTGTCCAATTCTATATGATTGAATTTATACCAGGGCGGGGGAATTATGTGTGGATCCACACATTTGGATTCCACGCTTGTGGAATTTAGCCTGTGGTTTGAGGACAGAGATCTGAGTATACACCCCTCTGAAAGCAATGGACACTGTCCCTGTTTGGATGTGTATCCAAAAGCACATGGCACTGAAAATAATGGACAGCACCCTCATTTGGATGCATGTTCAGAAATGTATTCAAATTGACATCCAATTTGTCCCCAAAGTTCCTAAATACAAGGATACCTAAGATATCCATGGTCCATACAGTTGATGTGGATATGTGACACCATGAGGAAGAAAAGCAAAAACAAACTTGTGCAACTGTCTGTTTGAGTTGAATGCTTGATTACATAAAAAGCAGTTCTTTACATAATCTTATTTCCATCCATTAGCAGCAATAAAGTGTACTGTCAAGTCGATTTCAACTCCTGGCACGCACAGAGCCCTGTGGTTTTCTTTGGCAGAATACAGGGGTTTACCATTGCCTCCTCCCACGCAGTATGGGATGATGCCTTTCAGCATCTTCCTATATCGCTGCTGCCCAATATAGTACCAGCAGAGATTCGAACCAGCAACCTTCTGCTTGTTAGTCAAGCATTTCCCTGCTCTGCCACTTAAGGTATTAGCAGCAGTATTCAGTACAGTACTAAATTATTTGGCTCTCTTTTAAGCCATTCTCAATATTGACATTGATTTCACTAGATTAAATCATTAAAAAAATCATTAAATCCCGTGGTGTACTACATACTTAAATTTCTCCTCACAACAACCCTGTGAAGTAGGTTAGGCTGAGAAAGAAGTGACTGGTCCAGAGTCACCCAGCTAGTATCATGGCTGAATGGGGATTTGAACTCGGGTCTCCCCGGTCCTAGTCCAGCACTCTAACCACTACACCACGCTGGCTCTTGGGGCTCTATACCCTCTATCATGCTCATAGCTGGCGGTAGATTCTGCCCAGTTTAGTAACACCCACTTTGTGTGATAGGGACTAGGCTATTATGCCACCATACCCCCATTTGCACACACTTCAATGTGATAAATGTGAGGAGGGGAATGTTTGGCAGTTTCCCAAGATGTAGGCCTTCCAGATACGTCATTTCAGCTTAGAGAAGGAAAGATTATCAGAAAGGTTTAAATGCTTGCTCTTGAATACATGCAAGATTACACTGTAAAAAAAAAAAAAAAACCCAATGTATTTTAAGACTGTTTACAAAAACATTACCTTTGTTTTCATTGCACTGCAGCACTACAGTTTAGCTTCTGTTCCCTTAGATGTAGTCAGACACAAGGGTGCATAAATGGAGATGAAGGCAGTGTGTGTGTGTGCGCGCGCGCGTTAAAGTCTGTCAATATCACTGCTGCTTGGATGAAAACAATCTTGGTGGTTTGGCTGTGTATGCCAGAATTAAAGGACATTTTAAAGTTGAAAGCACTAGGAGATAATACGCTAGCAATAATTATTTACAGATTATCTTATTTCAAAGGTCTGTGGTTGTATAGACCGACTTAGAAGATGAATCTTCTGCACTGCTGCTGCTGTTGTTTGCTACACTTATTGTCTTCAAAGCGCCACCAGCCTAAAATGTGTTTTGATCTTGCACAGTTTGAAAGAACTGATGTCTTTAGTGCCAGACAAAATTAACAAAATCATCACATTAACTGCAAACTGCACTGCAGGGGTGTAGTACCTTTTACAATTAAAGGAATGTAATACTCTCTTGGAAATAAACCTCGAACTGCCCAAGCCTTGTATTTTGATAGAGGTACTGGAAACACCTATATTGGGCAGTAGTGATATAAGAAGATGCTGAAATGCATCATCTCATACTGCACAGGAAAAGGCAATGGTACACCCCTCCTGTATTCTGCCAAAGACAACCACAGGGCTCTGTGGTCGCCAGGAGTTGACACCAACTCGATGGCACACTTTACCTTTACTGGAGAAAAACTAATGAGCTGCATATTACACACAAATGTATGTAGTGCGCCATTATGGTGGGTGTTTTACTATATATTTTTTAATATATGTATGGCCCATGTATGTATATTCCCCGAGGACAGGTAAAGAGGCCTTTCAAGGGTTATACATTGAGGCCATTCACACAACCAAAAACTGGGCAGGACAGGTGTCCTATCCAGGTCTGGGAGCTGTGTACATTCCCAGTCTTCAGTTGTGTGAGTGCAAACAAGTAGGTAGGAGGAGGGAGAAGTGATTGTGTAGAATCAAGATGGGACAGTGCTGTCCTGCCCAGCTTTCATACCCAGCATTTGACCAAGGTAGGAGGGGAAAGCTGTCCTACCCAGCTTTTGCCCCTACCATGCCCCTACCAATCACTTCTCCCTCCTCCTACCTAGTTGTTTGCTCCCACACAACCAAACACTGAGAGCACACACAGCTCGCAAACCTGTTTGTTTTCGGTTTTGTGGATGACTTCTCTGTGTAGTATGAAGGCTAATGAACTAGTAAACTGGCATGAAGCTACTGGCACAATTTTAAGTGAAGAAGTAGGAAGGGTGCTCAATCACACACACACACACACACACACACACACCCGTGGCTATTTTCCTGTTATTGGGTGAGGTTGTCTACCCTTGCCTTAGAGAACACTGGAAACTACGCACCTGGCAGCCACTGATTCTCTTGTAAATAGACTGCATTTGTACAAAATGGCTTAAGAATGCCAAAAGCACAAGTCTCATGGAAGCAAATGAAACCTGAAACACAGCAATGCTTTGATGCCTGAAGTGTTTCTGAAAGCCGCGGTGACATGAGATTCTAAAATCTGTAAGTCACTCTTGACAATAGGATTTCTTTTGCTAAGCCACTCTAGCTTTGGGGGGAAATTTTACTCTTTTGTGATTTGTACATTTATACCCATAGATTAGAAAGCCTTAGAATCTGTTCCAGAGCAAAGCACAGAGCTAGGTCTGCTGCTAGGAGATTTGGCTATTGAAATCCTCTCCACTTAAGGCAGAGCAGCAGGCAGGCCTGGGGCTCGGGACTCATATTTTGCCAGCAGTCTAAATCTAAGGGTGGGGGAGGGAAACCTGGCTCTTCCGAAATAGACGTGTTATTTACAAAAGAACCTAGACTGAGATCATTAGAGCACCAAACCTGCTTTAATTACACTCCTGGGTTACATTGCTGGCAGAGGTGTACAGCTGCTGAGCATTATCTTTTAAGCACTATAGGCTTATTAAGAAATTAAAACAGAGTTGGGCCTTTCATACAGCAACTCTCCCTCTGGGAATGCTTTAACGTGTCTGACTGTCTGCTTGGTGATACAGATCATAAAAGTTCAGAGAATTACCTCAGTAAGATGACAGCCTCTTCCATTTACACAGGGAATCCAAAGCTCCCTTTTTCCTAGGAGGCATTCATTGAAAATCCATCCACGGCTCATTTCTCTGGCCATTTAACAATGTGTCTCATGTTTGTCCTGATTTTTCTTTTTTAAAAACCTGCCTTTGTGGCAGAGATAACATGGAGCAGGGCGATATAATTGCAACAAAGAGGCCCCGGAGCTTGAGGTAATAGGGTGGTTCATCTGATGCATACTCCTGTTGGAAAATAAGTCATGTATGTATGTTTTCTGGAGACAGTAAAGAGGCTTTCAAGGATTACACTTTATGTAGTATGAAAGCTAATGAGCAAGTGAGCAAGCATGAAGAAAAATGACTCCACAGTTCCACTTCCTCCCCTCTGCCAGTTTCCCGTGACATGTTTTCCTTGACATTGCATTCTGCCTAGCAATGTTGTGGCATTTGTCCCCCTGTTACAATTCAGCAGCTCCCTTATCCTGTCTTGCCATACTGTTTAGCTTTCCAGGCTGCCAAGAAGTAACAACTTTCCAAAAGGAAGCCATAGTGACTGACATTCAGGGCCGAAACTTCTGCAAGTCTAGAAGCAGGAATCTCAAACCACTTATGCCACCCTAAAAGGGAAAGCAGAAGCAAGGACAGGTTTCATGACTAGCAAAGGACTTTGATAAGATGCCAGCTGTTTCAGAAACCACCTAGTTCCATCTTCATTTTCCCTCTGCTTCCCTGGCATCCTTGGCCAGCTTACAAAGAAAAAATTGGCTCCAAGCAGCGAAGGGAAGAATTATTTGTCCCCTTCCGAGTGGAAAATTAAACATAGATAGAAAGGGGCAAATCAGCTTTGAAAACTTCCACATGCATAGCTCAAAAGTGAGAGGCTGATAAAGAGACAACTTAACATGCAGTCTGAGACCATGATCTGACCCTTAGATGTTCTCTGTGCCAGCAAATAAGTGCACAGAATGGGGCAAGCTGCTAGCTACATGCATTATACATAGAGTGAAATGTTATCATGATACTGCAAAGAACTGATGACCGCACTGCAGACAGAACTGTCATAGCTAAGAAGATCATCTAGTCCAGCCCCTACCCTACATCAGAATTCTTATATGCCGTATCTAGTGCTAATTCAATCTAATTCATTCAATCTAATCCCAAATTACAGAGTAACCACTATATTACAGTGTGCCATAAACAAGAAACAGATACAAAAATATACACCATGCTTGCAAGGTTCCACAAAGATCAGGTTGGCTTTGATCAGTTCCCCAGCCCTTTCCTCCACTACACACACACACACACACACACACATATATATATATATATATATACACACACACACACTTGCCTCCCCCCACCCCAGCACAGTCACACACCCCACCTAGGGTCCAATAATTTGTGTGTGCTAGCAAATGATCAATTTCTATTAGCCATTGGTGATCTGCTAGAATGCCTCTGAGCACATGGAAAGTATCATACTCTTTCCACTGAGCAAGTGCAGCTTGCCCCTCCCCAAAAAGAATTAAGGGAAAGGGCTTATAGGATGGATGGCATGCTCCTCCACAAGCCTGAGTTCCTGCAAATCTCTCTCTAGAAAATTGCCTTCATTTGTGCGGCAGCACAGTCCAGCAAGAATATGATTCTCATCACCAGGGCTTTATAGCCTATTGAGTGGGCTTATGAACAGGAGAAGAAGTCAGATCAGATTTGACATATGAACAGCCCTGCTGGATCAGGCCCAAGACCCATCTAGTCCAGCATCCTGTTTCACACACTGGCCCACCAGATGCCGCTGGAAGCCTACAGGCAGAAGTTGAGGGCATGCCCTCTCTCCTGCTGTTACTCTCTGCAACTGGTACTCAGAGGCATCCTGCCTTTGAGGCTGGAGGTGGCCTATAGCCCTCCAATTAGTAGCCGTTGATAAACCTCTCCTCCATGAAGTTATTCAAACCCCTCTTAAAGCCATCCAGGTTCTTGGCTGTCACATCTTGCGGCAGAGAATTCCACAAGTTGATGATGTGTTGTGTGAAAAAGTACTTCCGTTTGTTGGTCCTAAATTTCCTGGCAATCAATTTCATGGGATGGCCCCTGGTTCTAGTGTTATGTGAGAGGGAGAAGAATTTCTCTCTGTCCACTTTCTCCACACCATGCATGATTTTATAGACCTCTATCATGTCTCCCCACAGTCATCTTTATTCTAAACTAAATAGCCCCAGGTGTTGTAGCCTTGCCTCATAAGAAAGGTGCTCAGGGCTCCTGATCATCTTGATTACCCTCTTCTGCACCCTTTTCCAGTTCTACAATATCCTTCTTAAGATACGGTGACCAGAATTGTACACAGTACTCCAGGTGTGGCCACACCATAGTTTTGTACAGTGGTCCCTCGACCTACGAACTACTCAACATCCGATGTTTTCAAGTTACGAGCGACAAAAAAGACCGGAAGTAGTTGCCGGTTTAGATTCAGCTTACTCGACCTATGAATTTTTAGATGCGGTTTCCTCGACTTACAAATGTTTCCAGACCTCCGTGGTGCGCTCTTCGACTTACGAAAATTTCGACCTCCGAACGTGCGTTCGGAACGGATTAATTACGTAAGTCGAGGGACCACTGTATAAGGACATTATAATATTAGCAGTTTTATTTCCAATCCCCTTCCTAATGATCCCTAGCATGGAATTGGCCTTTTCCACAGTTGCCGCACATTGAGTCGACACTTTCAACCAGCTGTCCACCACGACTCCAAGATCCCTCTCCTGGTCAGTCACTGACAGCTCAGATCCCATCAGCGTATACTTGAAGTTGGGGTTTTTCGTCCCAATGTGCATCACTTTACACTTGCCAACATTGAACCGCATTTGCCATTTTGTCGCCTACTCACCCAATTTGGTATCATTTGCAAATTTGGCCACCTAGCTGCTTACCTCTACTTCTAGACCATTTATGAGTAAATGAGAAAGCACCAGTCCCTGTACAGATCCCTGGGGGACCCCACTTCTTACTTCCCTCCATTGTGAAAACTCTCAATTTATACATACCCTCTGTCTCCTGTCCTTCAACCAGTTAGCAATGCACACATGTATTTGTCCCCTTATCCCATGACTGCTAGGTTTTCCCAAGAGTCTTTGATGAGGAACTTTGTCATAAGCTTTTTGGAAGTCCAGGTATACTATGTCAACTGGATCACCTTGATCCGCACTCTTACTGACACTCTCAAAGAACTCCAAAAGGTTGGTGAGGCAAGATTGACCTTTGCAGAAGCCATGCTGGTTATCTCCCAGCAGGGCCTGTTGTTCTATGTGCTTTACAACTTTATTCTTGAGGAGGCTTTCCAACAATTTGCCTGACAGATGTTAAGCTAACCGGCCTATAATTTCCCAGATCGCCCCTGGATCCCTTTTTGAAAATAAGTGTTACATTGGCTACTTTGGATGGATGCCATCCAGCCCTGGCGATTTGCTGGTTTTCGATTTTTCCAGATAGTTTAGAACGGGCTTCCCCAAACTGCGGCCCTCCAGATGTTGATGAACTACAACTCCCAGCATCCCTAGACACAATTTTTTGTGGCCGGGTATGCTGGAAGTTGTAGTTCAGCAACATCTGGAGGGCCACAGTTTGGGGAAGCCTGGTTTAGAACATCATTTCTTGTCACTTCTGTCTGACTCCATTCTTTAAACATGGTCCGGTATGACAGTAAAATTTGTCAGACACCCCCTCCCAGGTTGTTGGATCATGTCAGAAATATCAGATTTATGTTGGATTTCCCATAGGGATCAATAGGGAAAATGAAAAATTAACTCCAGAATGGCTGGGAAGGAAGTTCTCATCATGGTGTTAAGTATATGGTGATAGCATTACTTGTGTGAAGTTTGAAGGAGATTGATCCACTGCTTTATTTTTAATTTATTTTAAAAGGTTTCTTTGTGCCATATCTGCTTTGTTTTACAGCAAAACATTCTAAAACATGCAGGAATTGAAGCCTCTATTTAAAATGCTAAGCATGCCAAGTTTGGAGGAAATTGCTCCTTGCATTTGTATGAAAGGAATACTTCCCCCCACTCTGCTACCCATGTTGTAACTATTGAATGCCTGGGCAGAAAGTTCTCAATCTTGTCATAGTGGTAACATATGATAATAATATTAAGTGTGTGGCATTTGAAGGAGAGTGGTCAACTCTTTTATTTATTATGAGAGTGTTATTAATTTTTAAAACATTTTTATAATGTCATAATTGCTTTGCTTTAAGGCAGAAAGTTACAGATCACCAAACATGAACAAAATAAGGACATGTGTGGAACCAGTTTCCACAGTTCAATTTGAATTTGAACCAGACCACTGGTTTGCAAACCAGTTCGATAGAACCACACAGCCAGTCCAGTTTGTTTGTTGAACCAGTTCACCCAAAAGGAATAATGGAAAGTCAAACCATGCTGTTATTCCCCCATGGGTAGCACCTAGAGACACCAAAGTGGGTTGGGCCAGTAGGGCATGATGGGTGCTGCCTACCACCCAGTTCACAAAACAATTGGGTGATTTTTAAGGAATTTTTGATTTTTTTTCTGGGTCAAAAGGTCAACCCTAATCTAGGATTATAATTCTAAATTATCACCCTAATTTAAGATTGACCTACTGACCCAGAAAAAAACTCAAAAAAATCCTTAAAATCACCCAATCACCCAATTGTTTTGTGGACTGGGTGGTAGGTAGGACCCATCATGCCCTACCACCCAACCCACTTTAGTGCCTCATGGGAAATATATGGTGTGGTTCGATTCCTCATTATTCCATATGGCAAAACAGCCTGCACAGCCACTCAAATGAAACACACACAGACCACAGTACAAAAAAAGGGAATCTCACTCCCAACATAGAACAAGGTGCAAAATGCAGTCCAAAAAAGAATCACTGACAGCCACAGTGCCAGGTGCCTGCATTGGATCATTGGCACAAGTTGTTGTCCCACCTAGTGACACACAATTATGACTTCATGCAGCAGCAGCAATATCACCCTTTGCAAGCATAGCCATAAGCTGTCTAGGAGGGATAAGTTGGCCTCAGAATTGGCTGGGCGCTGGCTGTACTGACAGCCTCACACATGTCAGGGCACCAGTCCACACTCATCATTGGCCACATGTGCTTGTGGGGGAAGTTAACAATAAAACAAAAAATCAAACCTCCCACCTGCTTCACCATGGCCTCCAATTGGTGTTGGGTCTTAGGGCACCAGTCCATCATCATCACAGGCCTGGAGGAGTGGGTGTGTGCATTTCTGTATGTGTCAGGACTACTAACAGGCAGACTAGAACACATCTGGTTTGGGGGTTGGCCAGGGTGGGGTGAGCTGACAATGGAGTTGCAGTGGATGTGAGTGACCATGAGTCACTCACCTTCCACATCCAGCCCAGGATACCCCAGCAAGGGGAGACTGGCCTTCAGGAAGACCAGCTGCTCCACCAAGCCAGCATCCAAGCATGAGCGATGCTGTTTCACCACACCTCACCTGCGGCCATGAATAAATACCCTCTCGCTCTGGATGCTTGTTGGTAGGCAGGAGAGGAACCATCCGGTAACTGATGCCAAGTCTGGACAGACTTAGTTACATGTTGCCCAAAACTGGATCGGCTCCATCTCCAGGTCTGACACTGGCTCCTGCGGGTACCTCAGAAGATACTGTTCTGCATATTGCAGGGCTTGGTCGGCTCCTCCTGTACCCCTGGCAGGGCACAAAGGCACCCCCATGTTAACCACTGAGTGGAATCCTGGGGAGAACTGTCAGTTGCGCTGGTGCTGCCAGAGACACCATTCTGCTAGCCAGGAAGTGGTGGTGGTTCTGCTGCTGAGGGTGGAGTGCACAGAAGTAGGCACCCCCCACCCTAGTTCCTTCTCTCTTCAGACTGCCCAACCTCTTGAACCAAGAGGGCCCTCCACCTGCACAGCTCGTCAGGGTGACAGCATTGCCTTTCATCCTTGGGTCACATAGGCAGGACAAAACATGTTCTGCCGATTGACCCAAGGTGTTGCTGAGCCTCTCCACCACTCCAATGCTCAGCTGACCTGCCAGGGCACGTGCTTCCCCAATGGTCTGGAGGTCACCCATTGTCTTCTCCAGGAGAAGAGTGGTGGACAAAGCCTGGCTCAGTGTTGCTATCTCAACAGACAAGCTGTTTGTGGCAACAAGGAACAGCACAAGTGTCAAGACAACCTCAGAAATGAACTCCCAGTCTGCGTTGGACAGGTCGCACACTCCCAAGCCACACTGCTTGCCAGGATGGTCAGCTCTTGCTCCTGCAGGTGCTGGAGCAAGTGAAAGGTGGAGTTCCACCAGGTCTGGACATTCTGAGGGATCCGGTGTTGGCAGAGCTCATGCTGCCGCTCCCGGAGCATTTGCCTAGCCTTCTCACTCTGGTGGAAGTGGCCCGCTATCTTGCAGCACTTCTCCACAAGAGCAGCTGTGGCACCAGCAGGGCCTTTAGGAGGAGGCCTCGATGTCGCCTGTCCTTAGCGTCATTGAGGCCAAGCGCATCCATCATGGCCAGCTGCAGAGTGTGTGCCATACATCATATGGACACAAACTGCAGCTGTCAGGCCACCATCACCATGTTGGCACCATTGTCAGTGACCAGGACCCTTGGTAAGGGTTTGGCTGCCTGGAAAGCCATTCCAAAACCTGGCATCTAGAGGCCGCCAACATCTTATCTGCCATGTGGTCAGTGTCCAGCAGCTCCACATGTAGCACAGCCCGCCTGGGCTTTGCTTCATGGGAGGGGCTAACCACACCACCACCACCACCAGATCAGGTCCCCTCTCTCTCCTGCCCCCACCAGGGTGCTGTGAGGGACAGGAAAACAGAGTGCATCCCACTATGGTTGGTCCACAGATCTGTAATGAGGTGCACGCTGATGTCAGGCCTGCTGATGTCAGACGCTGCTGACTCCAGTAGCCCTGACACAACCTTCTTGCACACCCAGTACAGGGAGGGCACCACCTGCCTGCTGAAGGTGGTGTGTGAGGGGATCTGGTACTTGGGGGCAAGCAGTCGGAGCAGTCAGCAGAAGCCAGTGTCCACCACACAGAATGGCTGGTCATCCACAGCCATCATCTCCCTGATGGCCTGAGTGATGAGACAACTCTGGCCGACCAGACCACTTGCCCACCGACTGCACCCATTGCGCATCTGGCAACGTCCCCTGCTTGAGAACAGAAGCATGTGCCTTGCCGCCTCTAGTCAAGAGCATACCAGGCAGCTTAGCACTGCCAGCAGGAGCAAGGACCCCTGGGTGATGACATTGCAAGTGTCTCATCATTGCCAACATCCCAAGATGCTTAGGATCCTTGCCCTTGATGACCTGTGCCATGCAATGGGTCCAGGCACCTTGGCAAGCTCAAAGTGTCCCCACACCTTGCTGCTGTTGGTCCTAGACCAGTTTGGTGGTACTGCCAGTCCCTGCTGGGAGCTACCACCACCCTTGGTCCAGGGCTGAGAAGGATTAAGAAAAACCTCCTCCTGCTCCTCCTCAGTCACAGAAAGGGGAATCACACCACCAATGGGGAGTAGAAAGGATGGAGAGTGGGATCTGACTGTGCTAGCAACACCTCCTCTTCTGCTTCCACCAAGGGAAGAGCTTCTTCTCTGAAAGGAGAGGCCTCCTCCACTTCTACCTCAGCCACCACAGGTGGCTGCACTGTGGGATCAGGTGGCACCAGATAGGCTAGCCTGCATGCAACGACCTCTACGAGGACAGAGGCAACTTGGGGAGTAACCCCAAGAAGTAGTAGTAGGCCACTCTCGCCACCCTCACCCCTGACCAGCATCACCTCTCCCTCTGCCTGAAACCCTACTCCTAGCTCTGCCCTGCACCCTCCTAGAGGACGTCGCTTACCCCAAACTAAACCCAATTTAAAGGAAAGTACTCTAACTTAACACCAAGGGGGTCACTCTGGTGTGGGCTTACCAATCTGGAGTCTTTTTTTGGCGTCTTCAGCTGGAGTCTGACTAGGAGGGAGCTCATGCAGTCTGAACAAGCAGCACAAACTGGCACTCAACAGCCGGGGGAAGAGCAGATAGGGGTCAGTAGGCAGGCCACCTACCCACCCAAACAAAGAACAGAAATAAAAAGAGCAACCAGGTAAGTTACTGCAGTGCTGTAAATTAAGAAAACAAAAAGCAGTTGGCACTGCAAAAGAAAAATAATAATAAAGAGACAGAGATAAGCCTCTGTCTGTGGCCCAGCAAGAAGGCCCAGCAGAGCAGGGGTCCAGCAGCAGGGAAGGGGTCCAGCATCAGTGCAGGGAGCAAGGCAATGAGGCAAGGAAGGCATCAATGCAGGGCAAGGCAGCCAGCTTTTCCTTTTTGCTCCCCCATCCTTTGCCCCCAGTCAATGGGAGCAGAGTTGCCCTGACAACACTTTATATTCAATGACAATAAGCCAACCAGAGCAAAGGAGATCACAAGCCAATAGGAAAGCAGTGGCAGAAAACCAATCAGCAAGACAGAAATCTAGTAAACATACCAGACAAAATGGTGGCCATCATAGACATTTGAACCATCAAACCAGTTCAAACTGGTTTGACTCAAACCGGTTCCAATTTGGTTCGATTGAAGACCAGGTGCTTTTTTTTTTTTTAAAGGCTGGTCTGGTTCACAATCAAACCAGTCAAACTAGCCCAGTTCGAATCAAACCCGATTCAGCACACCCCTATAACAAAAATGAAAATGGAGACAGACTCTGGATTGCTAAACACTGCTAAGGAGCTTTGCACACATTGCCTTCACACAGTTAGTGGGTATGTTGGCTGCTGTTCTTAAGCAACAAAAATTCATTTTTCCATTCCCTTGGAATATGTATTTATTTATTTATTGGCCATCATCTAAACTAATGCCGTGCACAGTCATATTACACCAGTGTAAGGATTTTGAAGTAGCCAGATGCACTAAGTAGGGAGTTTGCTTTCTTGACTAGTGTTATGCTAGTCATGAAACTATTAATATACAAATTTTTATCAAAACCATTTATGTAGTATTCAGTAAAAGTCAGAGCACCATATGGCAAAGGCACAAAAATCACAACATGAACTGACAATTAATATATTGTTCAGTAAAGTCAAAACACCATGTGGCAAAGGCACAAAAATTACAGCATGAAGTATCACATGTAGCTCTAAACAATGTTTTTGAATTCTTCATCACTATAGAAGATTACACTAAGTAGAAGAAAACTCAGGGTAAACCAGGTTTCAAGAAAATTCAATAAAACAAACAAAATGAATAACTAAATAGAAGAACATATATGATGTAGGAAATGCATGACGATGTACAAGAAGATCCCACTATTGTTATGCTAGTGCAAATATGTTTGCACTTGTGCAGCAAAGTGGTGTGGCTCCTGCTGTGAAAGTTTTTCCTCATATATTTTGCCAAGAACGTTTGCACAAGGGTGCAACTTCAGACATCCCCTGACTTCATGCAAGAAAGCGATGTGGCTTTCTTTCACTAAGGCAACTTCATCTGGAAGTCAGCCAGTGTTGTTAAACATATTTTTAAATGTTTACTTTTAAAATCCTGTAGTAATGTGCGCAGGAATTTAGAGTTATGAAGGAGGTTTGAATTGCATCTTTTAAAATATGCCGCTAGAGCGACAAGGATAGCTTGAAATTGGAACATGTTTTCATATAAATACTACCTTTTCTTTAATATCTGGTGGGGGTGTTTTGTATTCAATTATGCATTGTGCCATCTTATCAACTTTGTTGTGCTGACACTCAGAAAATAAACATACTTCAGTAAAATAAGAGTTCTTTCAGCAAGCAAATACTGTATTATATCCATGTGAAAATATATGAGTGTCACAGTGGCTCAATTTCTATTCATGAATAGATTGTTGTTCAATATGCCTCACAACTCAGAGATCATGAGCTAGGCACATCTCTCGATTGTGCAAGGAAATAGAAAGCAAACATCACTGTGAATGTCACTCCATTGAGAGCTAATAACTTCCCTCTGAAGAGTTGTGCATAGAGAGAAATGCAAATGTACAACACATTTAGCCAAGAGTACTGGATTGCTTCATATTAAAATTATCTTTCTGGTTGATATTGTAAGATCAGAAGGTTTTGTTATTTCAAATTAACCTCACCCTGATTGACAGTTCTGATGAAAGGTTCATAGACTGAACAGAAGCAGTATTGTACTTTATATGTTTTACTCCCTAACAGTTTTATTTTCTTTTTCTTTTTTAAAAAACATATTACAAACAAGGTATGCCCAGACGCAAACACAATAGAATGAATAATGATGACATATTATATTAGAATATAAATTTTAAAAAAGAACCTGTTACATTTTTGCATACCTCCTTTCCTGAGCAATGCTTAAGGTTTTTTTTAGTACATGTAAAAGGGGACTTATGTGTTATGGGCCTTAAAGGTAAAGTGTGCCATCGAGTCAGTGTTGACCTGGCGACCACAGAGCCCTGTGATTGTCTTTGGTAGAATACAGGAGGCTTAACACACAGGGCTTTTATTTTGAATCCACTCCTGATTGGAGTGTGCCAGTCCACATATTTGCTGGATTTACCCTGAAGTCCCTGTGGGCTATCAGGGGCCAGGACAGACAGGTCTTTATTTTTCCCCAAATGGAGGCTGCGAATTCTGGCTTAGCCCGAAGTATGTCCGGCTTTTAAAAATCCTCTAGTTTAAGATGTTGGGGGGAGTGGGGTGGAGCTTTTGTCATGCCCTGCAGTTTTCTCTGTTATGTGTGGAGTGGTCATGCCAATAAATCAGCATTTTTCAAAACTCAGTGAAGGGGAGTTTGACAGCTGTTTGGGGTATGGTCTCCTCTAAGTGATTTGCAATTTCAAGCTCGGCGGGGGTGTTGTTGTTGTTGTTGCAGATTAGTGATACTCTGTTGAGGGAGGGGGAGGGAGAAATTCCTGAGTTAAACACAAGCACAAACTGCGCAATGTATGTCTTCCTATGTTTTACATAGGCTTTAGAGATGCAGAATGGATGTAACCTGAGCCCTTCTTTGTCTAAGCTGATCCCATTAGGGGTGTGGGGGTGGGGGGACATGATGTGACGGTAGCAGTCACTCACAAAGGCAAGGGTCCTGCTGTTTGATCCAGCTGTTTGGTAACTCATCATGCTGGTCTTCTGTTCTTAGCTGTCAAGCTATTTTTAAAAAGCTTTCTTGCCTCTTCCGCTGTGGTTTGATTTGTGAATGGTTGGAGGAAAAACTCGAAGCAAGTAGGTGGGAACACACAGGAAAATGAACTGCCAGGGAGTGCGAGGAGGAGCCAACAGCTATGTGAACTGTCAATTTAATCCCCCAAATTAAATATCTTGTGAATCCCCTGTGAAGCAGATTCGCTCTTCAGATACCCTGAGACATACCCCAAGGCAAGACCCCTGCTATCTTGGCAAAGAGGCACCTTTTAATGTGGTGATTCTCTTTATTGAGCAGGGGGAGAGTAACTGGCCCTATCCACCCCCAGCACAGTACCGCCAGTGACTGTTGCTGGTGTCTATCTTATGTTTCTTTTTAGATTGTGAGCTCTTTGGGGACAGGGTTCCATCTTATTTGTTTGTTATTTCTCTGTGTAAACCGCCCTGAGCCATTTTTGGAAGGGAGGTATAGAAATCGAATTAAGAAGAAGAAAGAAAGAAAGAAAGAAAGAAAGAAAGAAAGAAAGAAAGAAAGCCATGTGTGAATAACTCCCAGGAGGGGTTTACCATTGCCTCCTCCCACACAGTATGAGATGATGCCTTTCAGCACCTTCCTATATCGCTGCTTCCCAATATAGGTGTGTCCCATAATCTGGGAAACATACCAGCGGGAATTTAAACCAGCAACTTCTGGCTCGCTAGTCAAATCATTACAGCCTCTTTATTCTCTACTTCTGCATAAGAAAGGAATGAGTCCCAAACACTAAAAATGTTATCAAGCATACTTGCTGCTGAGCCACCTTAAACTGATGTCTATTTTTTCCATTAATAGTTCTCTTTCTAATGCCCACAGCCAGGTTTTAATGAACTCAGCCAGGTGTTAATGAACCCAAGTCACCCAGTCACTTCTTCATCTGTGATAATAGTCCACCTCCGCTCTAACCAGTGTGCTTGGAAGAGTTTGTGTTTGGAGGGTGTTGGGAACAGATCAGTGTTTGCCCACTGCAGTTGTAGGACCTAGAAAGGAGTGTATGAAAGGCCTGCTCTCTTTTACAAAGCATGTTTCCCAAATCTATCTGATGTCTGAGGCCATCTACTGTCTTTTCCAGGTTACCAGCCTGTCTTACCTAATCAACAACAAGGGTTCCAAGGACTCATAGGAATGCAGCATGCTCCCCAAAGTCAGAACCTGATGAATAATCAACAGGGAAATCAGGTGCAAGGCATGATGGTCCAATATCCAGCCATGTCGTCTTATCAGGTACCAAGCAACTATATTGAATGTTTCCCCTTTGGACATTACATTGCCAAAAGAAAGGGTATTAACATGTTACAGAGAGGCAAAGCTACAGACTGAAATTGGAATTAAACCAGTTTTATGTGGAGACTCTAGAACAGTGGCATTAAACCAGGAGGGACACTATTAAACCAGGAGGGACAAAAGCCCTATATTCAACCTGCTCAAAATCTCAGTAAGATCTGAGAAACACACACACACGCCTGCCCCAAGTTCTCCAACATGTGGAGAGCACTTGGAGAAGAGGAGGGGTCAGCCATGTGGCAAGTAATTGAAGACATAGATTATGGATTAACAAGTAAGCAAGACAAAATTTGTGGAACACTACCTGTAAGGCTTCTCCAAGCCCTGGCTCTTCATGAGGGCTGGATGAGGATGTCAGAAGAGAAGGGACGTTTTGTATCATGATAGTGCCATGTCCTTCATTGCTGCTACATTAACAGAAGACTGCAGTGGCAGAGGGAGGCTGGCGGCAGCCTGTGTTTGGCCGCCGCTGCAGCCCCCTGGCCCTGACCCCGCCTCTGACACCAGATGCAGGGGCCCAGCTAGCCACGCCCCCATGTCTGATGTCAGATGTGGGGGCGTGGTCTCCCAAACAGAGCCACGTGGCCCCATTTGGGAGGGAAATCGGCTTGCACTACATAGGGCCTTTAAAGGCAGGGAGAGCCGTTCCGGCTGTACTGTGTTGGCAGCAAAGCTTGGAGTAGCTCTCCCTGCCTTTAAAAGGCACAGAGAGTTATGCTGGCCATGCTGCCAACGCAGTGCTCGCAGATTTCAGCCCCGTTTGGGAGCAAAATAATGCCCCCCATGTCTGACTTCAGATGCGGGGGGCATGTCTGGGGCTGTGAGGCATGGCCCCTGCAGGCAGCGGCCTGGGTTCTTTTAACCCATTTACCCAGTAGTGGCTCTGCCCCTGGCGGGCTGTGGGAGGAGTGTAGACTAAATGGCTCACATACCACACAGTTTCACAGGCATTTTGCAGGCACTGCTTCATCTTCCAAATGCCAATTGTGCTAGAGGACACTTGCACCAACACTGAAATTCTTTCCAATGTGCGATCACACAATTCCCGTGCACAATTTCAGCATTTGTGCAAGTGTGCTCTGGCACACCTTGCATTTGGAAGATACAGCAGAACTTGATTAAATTATTTGCACGGAAGCACAGGTATGTGCCAGTCTATCGTTATTGCTTTGTTTTTGTACCCTGAGGGTCTTGGTTTCCTGACCTCTGAACCAGCTAAAACAAGGACAACTTAATGAAGCCAGAGTAATTACACCTGTGACTTTCATCCACTGATGAGTGTTGCATCAGTTCAATTTAGAATACCTTAAAGTCCTCATTTCTTCATGTTGGCAAAAAAAAAAAAAGTGGTGAAGTGGTTCCCCCCCCCCCTATTTTGCTGCCAAAGAACTTCATAGATTCAATATTATAATTCTGAAATTTTGTCACAATTGCATTAAATAGCTTTTCACACATTCACTATGGTTAGGGAGATAAGAGCTCTTCCAGGACTAATTCATTCTGAAAGGTACATGTATACCAAAGTCAGTTACAGGAATCATATTGGACTAAATAACCGCTCCTTCATAGGCATGATATATGAATAGCACCTTCTGCTTCCTTCTTCCTAACTGGCAGACAAGTGCAAAGGAAACCATCCATCCTATTAAAAGATGGGACAGCTCACTCTTTAAATATGGCAGCTCCCGGGCTTCTGCTGGTGGCAAGCTAATGTATCCAGCCTGAGGACAGAAGCAAGTTTCCAAACCCACCACATTAATCAGCATGTATTTTCAAATGAACATTTCCTAAATAATTGAGGTTCTAGAACAGAAACAGACATGAATAGAAGGCAGTGACATAAACTTGATCAAATATAGTAAAGAAAGACAGACAGGGACTTGATCCTTTAATTTGTGTTTTGATTTGTTTCTTGCACACTGTCTTCTAGGTGCCAATGACCCAGGGTTCTCAAGGACTGCCACAACAGTCATATCAACAGCCAATCATGCTACCTAATCAATCAGGTCAAGGAACACTTACAGCCACTGGAATGCCCGTTTACTGTAATGTCATACCTCCTTCTCCGCAAAACAATCTCCGGTTGATTGCGCCACACTGTCCCTCTAATAATGTTCCAGTTATCTCTGCCAACTGCAGGACAAACTGTGCAAATATTAACAATACTGGATGGCAGGTCAAGTACTGAAACTGTGAATTTATAGTTCAGATCTAGAAAGGTAGCTGTGCATTTTTTAACGACAACTATCTCATGGCCTTCAAAATGAAAAGAGAAACACAACAAGTGGAATTGGTTGAGGGACATAGAGAGAGTGCTGCTGGAAATATGTAAAAACAACAACAACAAAATGTAATAAGTTGTTTGCTGGTTAATGGTGCATATTTTTGTCATGTCTGCTAGGTACGCCTTTATAGCTTAGCTAGTGACATGAAAACATTGAGGTAAGATTTTTTCCTACCACTGGACACCACTGTGTAGATTATAATATCCCTAATTCAAATTAGTTTTGTACTTTGTGTTGAGTTTGTGAAGCTAAAAGTATTTAAAAATATAATAAAACCACATTGTACCAAAGTTGTCATGGACATTTTAAAAAAAAATTGAGAATGGAAGGAATAATTTATATACACTATAGAGTTTTTTTTAATGAATATCTACTGTATTGTAGTGTTAAATCACAATAAAGCTACTTGACCTGATGAAGAAAGGTCAGCTTTCTACTAGCTGCTTGGTCTCTTTTTCTCTTTCTTTCAGGCATTTTCATTTTGGTCTCCACATTCTAATATTTAATTAGATGAAATTTCAGTAAGCAATCATTCTGGGTTTTTGGTGATAAAAGTGCATGTCGAGTTCAAAGACAAATAATAGATCCCTGGATATCTGGGGGACAAATACCATTTCTCATGTTTATTCTGGTGAATTATCTGGCAACCATTACCTGAAGCTCCAGTAAAGTCTATGGCAAAAACTTATTGGTCAACATGATGCGCAGGAAACCAGGAACATTCTGGGATTGCTGCAAACTGTAAGGCAACTCTAATGTCATCGGGGCAGATTAACCTCTTTGCTGCCCAAAGGCAAAAGAGGATTTTGCCACTGTGGGGAGTGGGGTGTGAGGGGAAATCCCCCCTTTCCTTCTAAATATTGCCGCTGCCATGGCAGGATGGTGTGCAGTGTAGGTGGCTGAATGCAGGGAGGGTGGGGGAGGGGGCGAGGATGAGGAGGGAAGAGTGCGCCCCCTTTTTTAACTTCTAAAGTTTCAGGAGCAGCAGTGGCCTGTCTCTGGCCCTGCCACACTCCAGTAACATCCCGTGGCACACGGCATCACCTGACCTGGCTGGCTCACACCACCACTCTGGCCCCACCTCCAAAACCGGGTGAGCTCTCCTCTCCCCCTGTCTTTTCAGGCAGTCATTTGCTGCCTGACAGCATTTATTTAACGCTGTTCAGGCAGCAAACAGTTGCCTAAAATGAGAGGCGGAGAGCTCGCTCATGTTCTCCGGAGAAGAGAAGATGTCAAATCTCTGTCTGGACTTGCATGTGGGAGCTCACATGACTGAATGTTTGTTGATACAACAACAATAAAAATGTTTAGCAATAGAAAGCTGGACATCAGGGAATGCTGGGTTAGTTTCAGAAGAGTATTAAATGTTAGGTCTGTGCAGTCTGATATATCGGCAATATCAGACATATCAGAAATAATTCAGATCTGATATAGGTAAGCCTATATTGGATCAGAATTATCAGAATGGCTTTCAGAATATCAGTAAAAATATCAGAATATCAGAATAGAAAATGGTGGTGGATATACAAAATAGCATCAACATTAGGGATGTGCAAAAAATTTCGGGCACAGATCGATCTGTGCCCAAAATGAGAAATTTCGGGTGATTCGGGGCCGAAACGAATCACCCCCAATGTCCCCCGATATTTTTCGGGGCCGAGCCGAATCACCCGAATTTCGGGGCCAAAAAATTCGGGTGATTCGGCTCATGGTCGATTTTGGGGGATTTTTTGAAGTTTTAGTGACTTTGGGGCAGTTCGGGGGCATAGAATGGGATCTGGGCAAAAAGAGTGGGGTGGGGTGGTAGTGCCTAATGGGTGCAGGCTACCACCCCAGTTTCAGGGGGATTGGGCAAAGGGGTGATTTTTGGGAAATTTCTGAAATTTTTGTGTCTTTGGGGCAGATTGGGGCAGAAAGTGGGGCCTGGGGCAGAAGAGTGGGGTGGGGTGGTAGTGCCTAATGGGTGGAGGCTACCACCCCAATTTAAGGGGGATTGGACAAAGGGGTGATTTTTTGGGAATTTTTGAAGTTTTTGTGTCTTTGGGGCAGTTTGGGGGCAGAAAGTGTATCTGCCCCAAAAGGGTGGGGTGGAGTGGTAGTGCCTAATGGGTGGCAGCTAACACCCCAATTTCAGGGGGATTGGGCAGAGGGCTGATTTTTTGGGAATTTTTGAAGTTTTGGTGTCTTTGGGGCAGATTGGGGGCAGAAAGTGGATCTGCCCCAAAAGAGTGGGTGGGCTGGTAGATAGTGCCTAATGGGTGGAGGCTACCACCCATCCCCAATTTCAGAGTGATTGGCCAGAGGGCTGGATTTTGTTGATTTTCTGAGGTTTTTCTTCATAAAGTGCTTTGTGGTAGATTGATTCATTCATCATATTCATAGTAAATGCGAGTGTGAAAAAGTGAAGGTGGGGTCATGAGAGTGCTTTAATTGAAAAAAATCTCATTTGCTATCATTGAATGAGAATTCACACCTCAAAAAATAAGGGAATAACATCCCTACAGAAAAACTTCTGAGGTGTGAATTCTCATTCAATGATAGCAAATGAGATTTTTTTCAATTAAAGAACTCTCATGACCCCACTTTCACTTTGTTCACACTCTCACTTACTATGGATATTGAATGAAACAATCTACCACACTGCACTTTATGAAGAAAACCCTCAGAAAATCAACAAAATCCAGCCCTCTGGCCAATCACTCTGAAATTGGGGACAGGTGGTAGCCTCCACCCATTAGGCACTATCTACCAGCCCACCCCACTCTTTTGGGGCAGATCCACTTTCTGCCCCCAATCTGCCCCAAAGACACCAAAACTTCAAAAATTCCCAAAAAATCAGCCCTCTGCCCAATCCCCCTGAAATTGGGGTGTTAGCCTCCACCCATTAGACACTACCACTCCACACCACTCTTTGGGGGCAGATCCACTTTCTGCCCCCAAACTGCCCCAAAGACACAAAAACTTCAAAAATTCCCAAAAAATCACCCCTTTGTCCAATCCCTCTTAAATTGGGGTGGTAGCCTCCACCCATTAGGCACTACCACCCCACCCCACTCTTCTGCCCCAGGCCCCACTTTCTGCCCCAAACTGCCCCAAAGACACGAAAACCTCAGAAATTTCCCAAAAATCACCCCTTTGCCCAATCCCCCTGAAATTGGGGTGGTAGCCTGCACCCATTAGGCACTACCACCCCACCCCACTCTTTTTGCCCAGATCCCATGCTATGCCCCCGAACTGCCCCAAAGTCACTAAAACTTCAAATATTTCCCCAAAATAAGCCCTTTGCCCAATCCCCCTGAAATTGGGGTGGTAGCTTCCATCCATTGGGCACTACCACCCCACCCCAAAAATTTGCCCCTGGGCCCTTTCCCCCCCGAATCGATTCAGATTCGGATTCGGGTTAAATCCGAATCCGAACCAAATCAAGGGTGATTCGGGTGGCCCATATTCGGGCACAAAACAGAACAGGGGTGATTCGGTTCAGGTCCCAAACTGCATCATCGAAAATCCGAATTGCACACCCCTTATCAACATCCACTTTCTGCAGTTCTAACAAAAAAATGTATCCCCCAATTGCATTTCAGCCTTGATAACTGTTCTCTGAGCTTTATTTCTTTTCTTTTTGGTTTGTCAAGGTGGTCTATACACAATTATATACACAAATTCCTGCCATCCTTTACTACTTGTGTGCAGAATTTCAGAGTTCTCCGCCCCGCCATTACTGCACTCTGAATTTTTTCCCCTCTTTCCCCCCATGGACAGCTGTGGGGTTTTTGGTTTGAGAAAGTGCTTTGTGCAACTGTGCTACTTCAAAAGGATTTCTGTATTGTTTTCTTCCTTTTGCAATAGCATAGCAGGCTGCGCAAGAGCACCTTGTCAAGCCAAATTGAAAAAAAGCTCAGAGAACAGTTATTGCAGCTGCCGTAAAAGGGACTGTTTTTTTGGGGGGGGGCGTTATTTCTGATTGGAAATCCAATAACAATAATACTTTTAAGGGTCCTCATGTCAGATTATGATATAATATTGGAACAGATTGAAACTGATCCAATCCAATATTTTCTAGCATGCAGAGACCTATTAGATGCATTTCTGTGGGGCAACTATGAGTTCCAATATGCCTAGCCAGCACTCCTTATGAACTGATTGGAACCAAAGAACAGGCCTCAGAATCTTCAGCAATATTCACGGTTTCTTCAACAGAAACTCTATCCAGGGATCCCTTAAGACAGAAAGTTTAAAATCTCTGCACTATGTGGAGTGATGCTTGACATTACATTTTGGGGGACAGAAAATGTGCCAATAGGAATGGCAGTCCAATGGTAAATGTGATGTACAATCCAGACCTGTCTCAAAATTGAGCTCTATCAAAGTATATAACACTACAGATAATCCCCTGTTCAATATTCCTCCAGCGCAGTCACACTGACTGTGGAAAGCTACAAGCAATTATATTCAAAATCTATAAAATACAAAAACCTGATATGCCATTGTTTCCCCACCCCCTTCCCTTTTTAAAGACAAGCATTGTGATAAAGGCCAAAACGCAGCATTAATAGCTTTGGTATGATTTTTTTCCCTCGATAATGGTGAATATCCAAGATTCAGATGAGAGAATAGTGAGTTGGATGAGTTAAACCCATGATCAATTCTCTGCTCAGCCACAAAACTCATGAGGTGGCCTTGGCAAGTTGTCATTTCTCAGCTGAAGCTTCTTTATGGGGCTTTTGTGAAACAAAACCAGGAATTTGAGGTTGTTGGTTGGGGGGGGCGACAAGGGGGACGGCACACACCAAAAAATGCTATTCTCACTGGCATAAAAATAGTCCTTCATAGTTTCTACTATAACAGTGCAATTGTTTGCACTGTTAAAATTACCATAGGAAAATAATTAGCCAAGTAGGCCCCTAAATTGACAATTTTTTAAAACAAGATTTAACAATAGACCAAATGGTAATTGTCATGAGAGCTCCAAGGAAGGCAGCCATTATAGACTAAGTCTACTTTATTGTGTAACAGGAAGAGACAAGTTTAACAAAGGTACAGGCAGGAAGAAGGAAGGGACTCTGCTGCCAATTAAGATCACCACCAGCAAGTGCTAGTGCCATCTACTGGCTGGGTATATTACAACATTTCCACATGTCTCCCCCGCCTTTCTTAAACTGACAACAATTATTGTTGTCCATAACTGCTTGCATCACCACTAACCATTGTAGGATTGTTAGGATCATAAAGGTGCAAAACTGGGGCATTTGCGATAATGTCCTTCATTAGGATATCAAGAGAGGCCTCTTGATCTGGCCGCAACTCCAGGATGTATTATTATTATTATTATTATTTTTACATTTATATCCCGCTCTTCCTCCAAGGAGCCCAGAGCGGTGTACTACATACTTAAATTTCTCCTCACAACAACCCTGTGAAGTAGGTTAGGCTGAGAGAGAAGTGACTGGCCCAGAGTCACCCAGCAAGTCTCATGGCTGAATGGGGATTTGAACTCGGGTCTCCCCGGTCCTAGTCCAGCACTCTAACCACTACACCACGCTGGCTCTTATTGGATTGCAGTAGCAGGCACATTTAGTGATGTGCCATTTACTGAGATGTCATCCATGAAAACAATGACCCCTTTTATGTCCCTAAGGAATTCTGTCATCTTCCTCTGGAAGATCACAGGAGCGCTGAGGATCTCGAAGGGCAAGCCCCCAAAGGGGGTTATAAATGTTGCTAATTTGGCACTCTGATCTGTCAGAGATATTTGCCAGAAGCCACTTGAAGCATCCAATTTGGAAAATATTTTGGCTCCAGTCATGTTTGGAAGTAGATCTTCCAGCATTAGGAGTGCATATTTTTATCTATCAACTGCTTCATTGAGCCTTTTCAGATTTACACATATACAGATTTTTCCTTTGTGATGGTGGCTACTGGAGCACACCATGGCGTAGGCTCTGTAATTATGCCATGTGCCTTTATCCTTTCCAGCTCTATTTCCACTTTGTGGAGTAAGGGAATGGGAATCCTGCAGGGACCATGGACGCTATATGGCTTAGCATCCTGGCTTAAGACAATGTCCACAGGGTCTCCCTTGACTAGACTAATGTCCCCAAACACTCCTATTTCTCCCACTGCTTTCATCAGTCCCATTCTGAGAGCTACTCCACGACTGAGGAGATTGTCCAGGCCACGGGCTCTAATCACATACACAGAAAACTCATATTGGTTGCCTTTATGACTGGTTTCTGTTATAAAGTATCCAATACAGTCTAAGGGACCTCCTGGGCTCTGTAGAACGGTCTCTGCTTTGCATAGTGGGGGAGGATTCTGGAGGCTAGCATAGGTTTCCTCTGAGATAACTGAGACATCCACACCTGAATCTATTTTGAAATTTACAGTCTTTCCATTAATCATCAAATCGATCCTCCATGCAGGTTCAGAGCCTTTGCAAAAAAATGGAGCCTTAGAAAAATTGATCCTCCACTTCTGTGGTAACATCTTGTACCATCTGTGTGCGACATGCAATTGCAAAGTATCCTATTTTAAAACATTTATTGCACTTAGCTCCTCTAGCGGGACAAATTCCTCTAATGTTATGCATCTTCCCACATTTTGCTACATGCACGTTATTTCCTATTTAAGTTTTATGAACTACTATGTGAAATTATGCCCTTTGGCTATTCTACCCTAGTGTCCAAGCCTCATTTTATGTCAAACGGGGTATCAAATGCACTTACCACTGTAATAAAAATAGCTTGGGGGGCTTAAAACATAAAGGATGAAATGGCCCCTGAAAACTGCAAAGGCAGCATAAAATTGCCCACACCAGGGCAATAAAAGAGTAATAAAAGTTGAGGACAGTGTGATAGCAAAGCTAACTGCTCTATAACATACAGTATAAATAATCCACATTGAACTTTACTAAATAATTCTCCTGAGGCCCACTTTAAAAATATCATCTCAGACATTCTTCTTCCCTGCAGGATAACAGGTACATTCTAAAATTACCAAAGTGCTTACTCTTTTTAAAATAAATGGCAATAACCATAACATGGGCAAAACCTGCTAACGCTTTATAGCATCACCACAATTTCAGTATCAAGTAAAACCAGGCCCTCATTGGGTAAACTATTCACAAAGCATCAATCTAGAATTTTGCCATGCGCAATGTTAGGCTTGGTGTCAGCTTATATATCCACTGTGTGTGCAGAACACCTTTAAGGATTGTTTCAACTGTCAGTACTTCATTAACATTTTTCATTAAAATATTTTCAAATAATAGTAGAAATGAATGAGATAATGTATACATAAAATTAGCCCCAAACCATGAACTGTTGAAAACTAAACATGCCATCCCTGCATACAAAACTTTGGGGGTGGGGGCAGGGGAGGCTCCTAATAAGTTATTCAATGGCCACAGTATCTCACTTATAGAAATGGCTGATGTTGTGCAATGTAACACAGGCAGTTCAGAACCACCCGCAATACTAAAACACAGCATGTACTGTTGCAGAGTAGCCCTTTCCCATTACTGCTTAAAATTGCTTGTTCACAGTGGTGTAATGCTCCATCCAGTATCTCCAATGGGCGTAGTGTTGCACAAGTGTGATTGTACAATTTTAAGCAGTAGCATTGCAGGGCTGCTCTGCAACAGCATGAACAGTATTTTAGACACCTGCAGCAGCATGGGTGGTTCTGAACTGCCCATGCTGTGCTGCACTACATGTCAGCCATTAGTATTAGTTCTCCGATTCCCAACATAAAAGTTGTTTAGCTTCAGATTGCAATAGCAACCAAACAGGAACATAGGAAGCTGCCATATATTGAGTCAGACCATTGGCCTATCTAGCTCAGTATTGTCTTCACAGACTGGCTGCGGCTTCTCCAAGGCTGCAGACAGAAATCGCTCTCAGCCCTATCTTGGAGATACCAGGGAGGGAACTTGGAACCTTCCGCTTTTCCCAGAGCGGCTCCATCCCCTGAGGGGAATATCTTACAGTGCTCCCACATCAAGTCTCCCATTCATATGCAACCAGGGTAGACCTGCTTAGCTAAGGAGACAAGTCATGCTTGCTATCACAAGACCAGCTTGGTTTAAAGACCAGCAGTGGTTTAAAGCAGCTATTATGATTATGCTTCATGTGATAGTGAACTCTAGACTGCTACAATGAACTTTGTATTGTGTTGTCCTTGAAAAGAGTTTGGAAACTTCAGTTGCTGCAACCTTGCTTGTTGATGAATATGAGTAGGAGAGAATGGATCACCTTGATTTGGACATCAAGCATTGGCTGCCAGTCAGTTTCCAAGTCCAATTCAACATGCTGATATCAATATTTAATGCCCTAATGGCCCTCAGTCCTGCATATCTTTCAGGGCACCTTTTTACATACATACCAGAAGAATAAGCAGCTATCAGAAGGAGTGGACATGATACATGCTGAAGCAGTAAGCTCCAAGAAAAGGAGCAGCTGTGTCAAATATTCAGAATGGTGTGTCAGCAATGTGCTTTCGTCACAGTGAAACTGCAGGCTAGACATAACAGATAATGGGAACAAATGTACGAGAGGCACGATTGTTCATGCTGGGCAGAAGCTGTACCAGCAAAGCACAACAGATCCAAATCTGGAGTCAACCTTCTAAAATAACACAACAGCCAAGAGGTCTGGAATGCCACTAGGCTTTGTGTCAACTCAGCTTGTAAATGATGACGTTAGAACATGGCATTCTTTCCTGCTTGATCTCTCCAAACATAACTTCTGGGCAGCCTCTTGTCAAAGCCCCATAAATAATCTTGCCTTCCCCACTTTCTCTCCCTGGTGTGTTTAGATATGTGTATCTGTTTAGTTCTGATATTGTAGTAATAATAATAAATAACAACAACAACAACAACAACAACAACAACAACAAACAAACATCTGCCACACAATACACCAGATATAACTGTAGTTGAGAAGAAAGAAAAACAAGTTAAAATAATCGACACAGCAAAACTAGGTGACAGCAGAATAGAAGAAAAAGAAATAGAAAAAATCACAAAATACAAAGATCTACAAATTGAAATTGAAAGGCTGTGGCAGAAGAAGACCAAAATAATCCCAGTAGTAACTGGCGCCCTAGATGCAATTCCAAAACAACTTGAAGAGCACCTCAACACCATAGGGGCCACAGAAATCACCACCAGCCAATTACAAAAAGCAACTTTACTGGGAACAGCCTATATTCTGCGACAATATCTATAATAATAACAACAACATTGATAATAAAATTCAGCCATCCCAGGTCCTTGGGAAGGACTCGATGTCTGGATAGAACAAACCAGTCAATAACACCTGTCTGTGTAAGCAAAAATGATAATAATAAATAATAGTTATGCAGTTCAAGAAAACACCGCTCATGGAACTGGGTGAAGTCCCGGGTCATGGTGCCTCAAAGTGAAGCCACACTGGAAACAAGCATCAGGTGCCCAAGAAAGGAACCCAAATCTACGGGTTCCAAGGCCCACAGCAGCCCCACTAGATGAGACACAGGTACCCCAGCCATTACAATAGCAAAGCAACTGTGCAACAAAAGCTGCTTCCTTCTTTTTTAGAACCAAGAGAGAGGTCGGGAGGAGCAAGAAGTACTACCTTGCCAATTTGGAACTGAAGACAGTAAGAGACACACAGTTGCTTGCTGGACTGGTCCTCTCCTCTCCTCCCTGTTCTGCTCACCTCATGCATTCTCCTTTTGGGGTGGGAGAAAGGCAGAAACAGCTGCTGGGCGGGCAGAAGGAGCTGATTGGCGGGGGCAGAAGAAGAGCCACAGCAGGCTGCTTAGCTTGCAGCTCCCCAATCTAAGTAGGAGAAGAAGAGGACAACTCATGGGCCAGGGGCCGGGGGACTGACCTTGGGGGGGGGCTCAGACCCTGTGGGCCAGGGGACATTTGTCACCCCCTTGTCCAATGGACCCTACAACCCTGGTTGGGTGTGAACAACTGATACATGCAGATGTGTGAATCATACTGGGGAAAGTCCATGATGCTTGTTTTGAATCTCAGAGTATGCTATCACAGTTACTGGCTTCATGAATATGTGCTTTTTAGACACAAGACTAAAAATGTGAGTCTTTCTCAAAGTCCTGAATGAGAGCTGCCTCTGCCCTAGTTTCCAGGATGAGTCCCAGATAATATTCAAGAAAGCGTTCCTTCATCATGAATCCTGCCATCTACTGACAACATCAGGAGAGGTCCAGTTGCAGTTGCCACTAGCTCGTTTGGTGGCAACTCAGAACCAGGCCTTCTCTTTAGCCACCCCAGAACTTTGGGATGCCATCTCTGTCAGCATAAGAGCTTCCCCATCTCTGGCTGCCTTCAAGAAAGCTCTCAAGACCCTCCTCTTTCCCCATCCCCAGGCTTTCAGTTTTAAAAAATTATATTGTTTTTAATTGTTTTTAACTGTTTGGCTGTTTTGTTTTTCATTGTATGTAAACCACCTGGAAGTGTTTATATCAGGTGATCTGTACATATAATAAATAAATATTTATCATATTCATATACAGCCTAATATGTATATTCCCTAGGCAGTGTATATAATTTAAAATACAACAAATACAAAAAAAAGAATAAAAATAATTTAAGATATTTTACAGAATAAAATCAAACAGTTTACAATTAATTGTTAAAGTGACTGACTCAAATTAAATAGTCAATTATTGTGAATGATTAAACAGGCATCCATTCCTTCAGTCAATATTGTTTACATGTGCACTTTGTTTGCAACTGGTGATTTGTGCTAACAATCTTAGGTAAGCAGCTATGTGACCTTGCAACCATTCAGAGAGGTCTACACATGCTGGCATCTGTCACATATCCAGCCAAGATAAAATAAGTCTGAAGCTCTGTAATTTGCCAGGCTGATATTTGATCCAACATTTGTTCCTAGGTCGTGCACATTCTAAAAGTTTGTTCTTCATGTGGAGAATGTAGAGAAATGAGACAGCATTGCGCTATCTTATCTCAGTTATGAGAATTATTTGGCCGTCTTCCCAGACCAATAACTTAGAAGATCAGATCTTCCTAAATAAATATGTAGGACAGCTTCTCTTCTATGGTATTGTTTTCTCCCTCCCAGTACAGTTCCTCTTTTGAAACATCAATGGATTGGGATGTCCTGGAATGCTCACAGCCAACCCACCCACAATGGGAATTTCCAGTGTGTGAGGAATGTGGTATCAGACTCTAAAGGGATTTTCGTGCAGAAGTAATGTGTCATTTATTGTCTTTAGCTTAATACCAAGACAGCCATTTGGAATAAGGTAATCTGAGCAAGTTTCAAAGATGGAAAAAGAAAGTGTCATCTCAAAGATGAGAAAAAGGTAAAGGCCTGTCCTAATAGCTGTTTCTGCACTTTCTTTTTGGACATTTCGATCAGAGTTTTGAATTACCCGTTTGCTACCTTGTCTGTAATCTTAATTCTGATAGTCTCAGTGGTTTACATTCTGCACAGTACCATATCAGTCCAAGAGCACCAAGTGTGTCTGGTTCCATGCTATTGTAAAGCCCCATCCATGCTGCTAGCAAGGGCAGAGAGGTTCCGTGTCTACTGAGAATTGCGTCATCACTAAAGTGACAATTTCCCCAACATTCTCAATGGGGAAAGTATCATCACAGCTAGGATGCGATTATTAGTAGACATGGACCCTCTCTGCTCTTGATAGCAGCATGGATGGATTTTGGAGTAGCACAGAACCAGTGTGTGTGCCCTGCTCTTGGGTCAGATGGGAAAAGCCAATGTGTCGACTGCAATCTAGTTTATTCTTAGTCTAATAATAATAATAATAATAATAATAATAATAATAATAATAGCAGCAGATGAAGTAATGCAACACTTATTAACTAACAAACAGCTTCCAGTTGAACAGAAAGGAAATTGTCTAAACACCAGAGGCACAAAAGACCAGCTACTGATTGACAAAATGATTTTAGAACATTGCAAGAGAAGAAAAACAAAACTAAGTGTTGCATGGATTGACTACAAGAAAGCCTTCGACTCATTGCCTCATACATGGATACTAAAATGTTTAGAAACAACTGGTGTCAGCAAAAACATTCAGATATTTATTTTAAAAAGCAATGAGCATGTGGAGTACACAGTTAACAATCAATGGTGAGACACGGACAGGTTAGAATTAGAAGAGGTATTTTCTAAGGGGACTCACTATCCCCTCTGTTGTTTGTAATCGCCATGACCCCACTTTCACAAATACTAAACAAAACAGGCCTCGGATACCAAACATCTAAAACATCAAGTAAAATCAACCATCTGCTGTACATGGACGATCTGAAGTTGTATGGAAAGTCCCAGTCAGAAATCGAATCACTGCTAAACACTGTCCGTATATTCAGTAGCGATATAGCAATGGAGTTTGGACTAGACAAGTGTGCTGCATTAATAATGAACAGAGGGAAAATAACAAAAACAGAAGGAATAGAACTGCCCAATGGAAGCAACATCAAGAACCTGGAAGAGAAAGAACATTACAAATACTTGGGCATTCTACAGGCTGATAACATTGCACACACTGAAGTTAAAAGAAAAATTGGAAGTGAATACATCAGGAGAGTTAGAAAAACCCTAAAGTCCAAACTCAATGGTGGGAACACCATACAAGCCATAAACACCTGGGCTATACCTGTTATCAGATTCACTGCAGGAATAATAGATTGGACCCAGGCAGAGCTAGAGACGCTGGATCGTAAGACCAGGAAAATAATGACCATCAATCATGCTCTGCACCCCTGCAGTGATGTAGATAGGCTCTACCTCCCTCAGAGATCAGGTGGAAGAGGAATGCTGCAAGTCCATCAAACAGTAGAGGAGGAGAAAAGAGGCCTTGCAGAATATATAAAGGACAGTAAAGAAGATGCACTTAAAATGGTCAATAATGAGAAACTATTCAACACCAATGAAACAAAGCAGGCCTACAAGAAAGAACAAGTCAAGAACCGAGCAGAAAAATGGAGAAATAAGCCACTGCATGGTCAATATTTGCACAATATAAGTGGGAAATCAGACATCACCAAGACCTGGCAATGGCTTAAGAATGGCAACTTGAAGAAAGAAACAGAGGGTTTAATACTGGCTGCACAAGAACAGGCACTAAGAACAAATGCAATAAGAGCAAAAGTAGAAAAGTCAACAACAAATAGCAAGTGCCACCTCTGTAAAGAAGCAGATGAAACCATGGACCACCTAATCAGCTGTTGTAAAAAGATCACACAGACTGACTACAAACAAAGGCATGACAAGGTAGCAGGGATGATACACTGGAACATCTGCAAAAAATACAAGCTACCTGTAGCCAAACATTGGTGGGACTATAAAATTGAAAATGTTGTCGAAAACAAAGATGCAAAAATATTATGGGACTTCCGACTACAAACAGACAAACATCTGCCACACAATACACCAGATATAACCATAGTCGAGAAGAAAGAAAAAGAGGTTAAAATAATCTACATAGCAATACCAGGGGATAGCAGAATAGAAGAAAAAGAAATAGAAAAAAATCACAAAATACAAGGATCTACAAATTGAAATTGAAAGGCTGTGGCAGAAAAAGACCAAAATAATCCCAGTGGTAACTGGCACCCTAGGTGCAATTCCAAAACAACTTGAAGAGCACCTCAACACCATAGGGGCCACAGAAATCACCACCAGCCAATTACAAAAAGCAACTTTACTGGGAACAGCCTATATTCTGTGACGATATCTATAATAACCAACAGTATTGATGATAAAATTCAGCCATCCCAGGTTCTTGGGAAGGACTCGATGTCTGGATAAAACAAACCAGTCAATAACACCTGTCTGACTGTGTAAACAAGAAATAATAATAGACTAAATTAATAGTCTATTAATTTAGTAATAATAATAATAATAATATTTTAATCTAGGGATATGGCCATAGCTGAGCTCAGTGGTAGAGCATCTGCTTTGCATGCAGAAGGTCCAAAGTTCTATCCCTAGGATCTCCAGGTAGAGCTGGGAGAGAGACTCCTGTCTGTAACCTTAGAGAGCCACTGCCAGTCACTGTAAACAATACTGAGCTGGATGGACTAATGATCTAACCTCATATAAGGCAGTTTCCTATTTACATTACATTATGTATTTGTCTTATCTTAAAACCCATTGCATCCAAATATGACAGTAAATAATATGGTAAAAATAAATGAATCTGTCTCAGATATATTCCAAACAGGTTTTAACATTCACCAATTAATACACTGAATGACATTAGCTCTATGGGTAAAGTACTGGAAATGACTACACTTCCAGCTGCTCTCAAGATGGCATTGAAGGGCAGCAGGGCTCCATGCTCTTTAAGAAGCTGTCAGAAGTGGTAAGCAATTGGTTAGGAAGCGGAGTCCTTCACAGGAGCTTGGCAATGAATGCTCCCCTACGCACAGTGCCAGTGGGGCTGTGCACATTATTCAGCCTTGGCCATTCAAAGCTAGAAAACTGCACAGGTCGTAGTATCATTAACATAGGAAGAAAGGCCTAAGCAAAGCATGGTGGAATTCAAGAGAGTTTTCACTGTGTACCTCTTTGGGGAGGATGTTCCAGCATCACTACTGAGAAGGTCCCTATGCCAACCCACCATTCTGATGGCAGGGGAATATGGAGAAGAATCAAAGTTCTCAGGAGATTCATACAGCTGGAGGCAGTTCCAGAGATACCCTGCTCTCAGATTATTTAGGGCTCTTAAGGTTAAAACCAGTAGCTTTAATGGGCTGTTTTAAAGGGCTGCCCCACATAGAGCACACTACGGTATCCAACCCAGAGTCTACCTGGCATAAACACTGACTTAAGGTCTGATAGAAGCAAAGAGTTGCAATTGTAGTTGCAAAAACATTGCTTCGGTTTTAGCCACAAAAGTGAATAAGATTGTACACACATACACACAATCAATCTTAGTGATAACAGAAGGAAAATAATATTATTCCAAATTTGGAGAAACCTGTTGTATTACCAAATTTCACCATTGCAACAGATTCATACAATTTCCCTTCCCATTCATTAATAGAGGGAACAGATGACGTTTCCTAGAACTTATAACACAATTGCACTTCTGTGGTCTTACAAGAAATAATTTCTTTTTGGTAAATAGTTGATTTTATAATTTAACAAACACAGTAAAACACACTGGTCCAATTCCAGTGTTATGTTAGCAATTTTCTCAATCACCTCTCTGGTTTGCCTCCAATTTTTTTGGAGCAGCATATCCACATGTCCACCACAGAGAATAGTGAGCAACTTCCATCCACTGTCCCCAACATTTGTTGATTGGCCTCATCTGCTTCCTCCTCACTCAGCACTGCCCTGATCTGCTCTGAAGAGCTCTCTGCAGCACTGGCAGCCTTACGAGTGTCCCTTATGTCCCCTCCAAGAGGTCTGCTCCCTGAGGTTTCCTCTGGCCTTTGGGCTCCACCCTCTCTTCTTTCCACGGCTTCCCAAGCCAGGCTTTCCTGCCTCCCACTGTCTGCTCATCCTTGCCTACCATTCTGAGCTCTCCACATCAAGTCAGGGCAGAGCACCACTGCTGCTCTTCTTGGAGCCCCATTTGCTTCATCAGGGCCTTGAGCCCTGAAAAAAGGCTGGAAAGTCTTCCATTGCCTGGCTTTCTCTCTCTCCCTCCCATATCAACAACCTGCCCCAGAACTCATACCGGTGAATTTATTTCTGTGAAAAAATCCACTGACACAAACAGTGAAGCTAAAGCACCTGCCCCACCCGCTCTCTCATCAACATACCTAGTCACTCACTCAAAGAAAAATTGAGTCAATCAGCTTTAATTATTAAACGAAACATGCCAGAAATATAAAATCTGATTATTGATTGAACTATAATATGCAAGGAAAAGTAGGGAAACGCTTTGGAATTGATAAAATAAAATGCTTAAGGAACTGTGGCTGGGATGTGCTTTCTCTAGAGACAAATGATGGGAGCCTACAAATCTTACAGGTAAGTCTCCAAAGAGATGTAAGTCACACAGGCAAAGAAAGTGCTGGAAGCCCCTTATCAGCTTCCAAAAATCACTCTCCCTTGTTAGTTGCCACTGTGATTGGAGACGTCAGAAAAGAAGACCTACCAGAATGTTGGCACCTTTGTTGGGCATTTTTCTGCTCCTCACTGCATCCTCAATATGGCCTCTTCTGGCTGATATGGAGAGAAAGCAAAATGAGTAACAATTGAAGCGAAAGAGAAAAAAGTAATTAATTCAAAACTCATTTGCTGTTATTTCCATTCCCTTTTTAACCAGGAAAAATGGAAACAAATGAGCTCCATTCATTGTTTCTTCATTTTAATAGTGAAATGGATGCACTTCCCTATTGAAAACCATTGCTTTTAAGTTTCATGATATATAAGTGCTGCAGAAAAAAACCAGTCATGGACATGCATGTATGAACCAGCCCAAAGAAACTTTCTGTTCCTGTTACTTGAACATCATAACAATGTTATCATTCTGCAATGAGTCCATGGCTCTTTTGTATGAATCACAGCCCCAGATCCCTGACATACCTGTTCAAAAGCAAAGAAGAAAAACCCGCCAGATTTACAGCCAGCACCTGCTGCTTCATATATTTTTACCTACTACTCATACTCTTCAGAGGCAGCTAACCGGCCTCCTTAAATACTGATGATGAAATGCTGGGCAACAAGAACAATCTTTCTCTGTCCCCTTGTAAAAAAATGACTTTTCATGGTGTCAGGTTTTTTCAGATCTTGTCAAGTTACAACTGAAATAAAGTTGTCTAAAGAAGGCCAAGGATGCTTGAAAAAGACAGACAGTGGGTGGTTTTATTTTAACTCCTAGGGAAACACATATATCATAATATAGGAAGGTGCTGAAAGGCATCATCTCATACTGCACGGGAGAAGGCAATGATAAACCTTTCCTGTATTCTTGCAAGAAAACCACATGGCTTTGTGGTCACCAGGAGCCGACACCGATGGCACAATCTTTCCTTTTCATAACCCTGAAAGAACAAATCAAATTTTGTTTTTTCAGACTTCCCAGTTGAACCTCCTTTCCCCCTTTTCTATTTTTAAAGAAATGATTTGGTAAGATACATCAAGTATCTTTTTATCAAGTATGTTAAATATTTTATCTGCTGGTTTGACTTCTCTCTTTCATTCAGCTTAATAGCAAGAAATAGCCCAGTCAGCATATTTGAAGAGGTCTTCTAAACCAGTGTCTTTGTAAATGATAAGGAGAAAAATAAGCTATGCAAGAGCCATTCTTCATTCACTGCACAGGAAATGTTGTTGTAAAAAGCAAAGCCTGTAGCCAAGTTGACTTCATCTGGTGGCAATCAAGTTCACTGCCTCTTTGAACTTGATATGTTGGAATCATTTGTTTCCTTGAAATCATTTTGCTTATACCTGTGGGCTGAAAGTAAATATTTCTTTGCCTTATCATAGATCTGAGGTAGAACATATGCGTTGAATGTGGAAGATCCCAGGTTTTCCTGTTGAACAGAATCCCATGTAGCAGCAGAGCTGGGAAAGGCTTCGACTAGAGAACCATTTCAAGTCAAAACAGACAATACTTGGAAAGGCAGACTGATGCTCTGACTCAGTATAAAGTTGTTTCATATTTTGGAGCTGGGCCAAACATTCTTTGATGAGAACATTTGGCAAAACTGAAGGTGTGATCAGGGTGAAAGGCCCATTTCATGACCACTTGCATTTTATGGTGGCACAGTAGCACAGTGTACCAGTGGCTGGCAACTGCCATTTCCCCCCTGAAGTCCTGTCATGAACATAAGAGCAGCCCTGCTGGATCAGGCCCAAGGCCCATCTAGTCCAACATCCTGTTTCACAAAGTGGCCCACCAGATGCCGCTGGGAAGCTAACAGGCAGGAGCTGTTTTTGATTTCACTACCCTAAATGGTTTGGTGTCATCTGCAAATTTGGCCACTTCACTGCTTACCCCAACTTCTAGATCATTCATGAATAAATTTAAAAGCACTGGTTCCAGTACGGATCCCTAGGGGACCCCACTTCTTACTTCCCTCCACTGTGAAAACTCTCCATTTATACCTACTCTGTTTCCTGTCCAATCAGTTACCAATCCATACATGTACTTCTCCCTTTATCCCATAACTGCTACATTTCCTCAAGAGTCTTTGATCAGGAACTTTGTTGAAAGCTTTTTGGAAGTCCAGGTATACTGTATTAACTGGATCACCTTTATCCACACATCTGTAGACACTCTCAAAGAATTCCAAAAGGATGGTGAGGCAAGATTTACCTTTGCAAAAGCCATGCTGGTTCTCCCCCAGCCATGCTGGTTCTCCTCCAGCAGGGCCTGTTCTTCTATGTGCTTTACAATTAGGGATTGTGCCCGGAACTGTTCCAAAGGCAGAGAGGATGTTCCCTTAAGGGCAGTAGGAGCTGCACTCACCACTCCCGCTGCATTTCCCCTGTTGGCACTCCATTTTTTTAAAGCCCCTCGGGGCGGCAGCTTTCTTCCCTGCCACACTGTTGCCCTCATCAGCTGGAAGTGGCTGGAAGTACCGGGCACTTGTTACCTTACAGATAAAACCCAATAAAACAGAAAACCAGAAAACTACTGTGGTAGCCAGTGGGCGGGCAGTGGAGAGGGCAGCACAGCCTCCCTCTCCAGCCTGCCTGCCAGCCAAAAGGAAGGATGGCCTGACCGCCAGGCGGAAGAAGGTGTCAGCTGGTAGGTGTGCAGGCGAAACCACTGTGCGGCGGAGAGGGCAGTGCACTCCCTCTCCACCCCACCTGCTGGACAAAAGGAAGGATGGCCTGGCACCAGCAGCACCGAGGGTAGGAGCATGGAGGGGAAGTGGCTGGGGGGGAGCAGTGGCAGCAGCAGTGGCGGCAACAACATGGGGATGGGGGAGAACTAGAAGCTCAGATACTCAGCACCCAGCCCAGCTAGTTTATTATTATTCCTTCATTAATCTTTCAGTTGTCTCCTGTCCCATATCATGTAACAAGACATGCCTTTGATATAGACCAGGGGTTCCCAACCAGTGTTCCCTCTAACAGAGATCCCCAGATGTTGTTGACTACAACTTCCATAATTCCCAGCCAAAGGCCATTGCAGCCTGTTTCCAACCTTGGGTCCCCAGATGTTTTGGACCACAACTTCCATCATCCCCACCCACATTGGCCTAGAGAATCCCTGCTCTACAGAATAGTCTGAAAATACATGGTGTGGTTCCACTACTGAAGCTAAAAGGGCCTGGTAATGTGAACTATCCAGCTGGGAGACCACCATTTCCTGGGAATCATGTGTAAGCTGCTTTGAGTGCTTCAAAGGAAGGGTTGGACAGAAGCATAATAAACACACTTCTTATTACAGACCTGCAGTTTGACCACAACCACCAAATGCATCTATCAAACAAGGTGTATGTTAACTAGTAGGGCCAGTTATATTAGCCTATCGGCCACTAGATAGAAGGCTGGTTTGCCAGTAAATAAGAGGACAAATCAATGGGCAGCATCCAGAATAAGTTAGTAACGATGTAGTCCCACTGAAAATAATGGGACGTGAGTTAATAATGACTAACTTAGCTCATTGATTTCAATGCTGCTTAGTCATATCTAACTATTCTGGATGCTGCCCAATGACTTTATAAAAAAGTCTGGTAAACCAGGAAGTAGAGTTCGCTTCTACAGTGTTCAGGAAGTCCTGGTGCTTTGTCTAGGGCTTACATGTAGGATCATCAACTCCCTATCCCAAGAGCAGTGTTCCCTGTAAGAGGGATTCCCAGGTGTTGTTGACTACAACTCCCATAATCCCCAGGATGCTGAGAGTTGTAGTCAGCAACATCTATGGACCAGGGGTGTAACGTCCGTTGGACAAGCAGGGACTATTGTCCCCAGGCCCAGAGGGTAAAGGGGCCCCACAAGGCTCTCCCTGACTGGGGATACACCCTGCTGCCCTTTCCACCGGGCACTGGTGCCATGCAGCTGTGGCCACTCCGCCCAGAGGGCTATGTGCAGCGACAGCAAGCCGCGCAGAACTGATAGAGCCAAGCTGCAAGGGCAGGAGGAGGGCAGGGCAGAGCAGGAGGAGGCCACAGCAGCATCCGCAGCAGCGCCAGCCTGTCCAACTTGCAACTGCTGCTGGTGAGTTGGCCTGCCCTTAAGAAGTGCTATTGTTGCACTTCAGTTCATACAAGGTTAACACAGCTGAGGAGGCTCAATACAAATGGCAACTCTGGTATTTCATTTATTTAAATAAAACTGAAGGAAAGGGGGGAGTGAGGAGAGGGGGGAAAACAGAAATAGGGAAAGAAAAGGGGGAAAGCAATAGAAAGCAATAAGATGATAGCAATCAGGGGTGAGAATAATGCACCATTTGTGCGGGGCAGCTAATTATCCATCTCATTTGAGGCAGCAGCGTTCGGGCTTGTGAGCACTGCTGCATGCTAATCAGCCCAGCCTCTTTCCTTCCTTCCCTCTGCTTGCCATGATCCCACCTTCCCTTCCCCAGCGTCACATGGTGAACTCCTCACAATCGCTTCCCACATACCACCCGCACGTGTTTCCATAAACCGGGGGCACAATCCTGATGGACAGATGGAGGAGCATTCTAGGGAGCCCACATTTTGCTAATTGCCCTGCCCGTTGCATCTGATGTTAGATGTGGAGGACATGGTTTGGGGTGCACGCAATGGAAAAACAAGGGGGGCCCTGGCTGCACTTTGTCCACCAGCTGCCTGTAAGCTTGCTACGCCACTGCTCCAGATCCCTTTACAGGGAATATTGCCCAAGGGAGGAACTGGTGGAGGCGGGGATACTTACATATGACTTTTCCACAAAAGGAATGAGAAAACTGTTCTCTGTTCCAAAAGGGAACACAATCCAGAAAGAAAGCCAAGGGAACTCCAGCAACATCCACTGGGAGAAATGCAATGCTGGAATTAAAAGGGACAGTTGTTACCTTCCTTTCTGAAGTTTTAACAGCTGAATGACATCTTGTCACATCTGAGAAAAACTTCACCCATTGAATTCCACACAGTCATACAGCTGTTAAATCAACTGAAACCTTGCAGCCCTTGATCCTACTAGGGATGCTTCAAAACTAGATCGTGGGTGCCACAGAAAACTTAATCCCATAAGACTCTGTGCACTTTTGCCTAGTAACTTTGCAATTTACATAAGTTATACAAACAGTACCAGAGTACGCCCATTGGAAATAATGGGCTTACCCTTGTGTAACACTACGCACTTGTTCATCTTGCACAAATACAACATTACTAGGCTGATGTACACAGTATGTTGTGGAACTAAGTTGTGTCTCAACAGACATTGCTCAAAGAGAAAGATTTCAGACACGGCTGCTTATTGCAATGGGAAAACAAGCAGCTAGTATCTCTTTTCATCTCGAGAAGACATCCCTTTTACAGAATTTGACTATCAACAGGGAAGATGGTGGCTGGGCTGAGGCTCCATTTCTCAAATTCTCCTTGGAATTAGATATGACACTTCCCTGTTGATTGCCCACGCCCCCTGCACATTTCATCAATGAGATGATTAAATGTGGTGTTCTATTTTCATCAATGAGATGTTGGTGAGTATGAAGGTTCGCCTTCAAATCCCCCTTGCCCCTCCCTTTTTGATCTCCTGCTTTACATCTTGTTCAGCCCTAAAATAATTAGTGTGGCAGCTAAATGTAAAAAATAGGCTGGGTTGTTCATGTTTTCATAGATGCCTGAGATCTGGCAAAGGTGTTGTCCGATATGTTTGTTTTAACAAAATAAGGATTTGCATTCCAAAAATCCAATATGGTGGTGATGGAAAATCTAAAACATGTAGAAGATTATGAGAATAATTCAAATAGAGATACAAGCCAGAGGACGGTCACTCCAAAAATCAATATGGTGGCTAAAAATAAATATGGTTGCTGACCAACTGCTCTTTGCTATTGCCAAACAAATCCAGTGGCAAAGGGCTGAATCGTATGGAGAGGACAAATTTGTAATAATGTTTGGAGGATTACATATTGAAATGGCTGCACTGAGATCAATTGGAAATTTGCTGCAGTGGTTGTACTGCAGCCCTTTTCAAAGCAGGCATAGCATCATCTGGTACCGCAGAGTGGTTTTTGACAGCCTCAAATGTAATGAAAATACAAGCACATCAGATTACAGCATGCAGTTTGTATAAACTTCTGAACAAAGCATACAATCAGTATTGTACTGAAGAAGCAGACCTTTTCAAAGGCTGTGTCATGGACTTTGAAACATGGTGTGAGAAATGTAAACTTAAAGTCCATAATTTCACTTCTGGTACCTGATACTTTCTATGGAACTGGCCATCCGCACTCTTATTTGGTCATTTAAACGTTGTACTGCACTGTGAAGCATTATCTGGATTGATACCTTCTTCTTTTTTTGCTAGCAACAGTTCCAACTTGTTTGTTTGTTTGTTTGTTTGTTTGTTCGTTCATTCATTCATTCAATTTCTATACCGCCCTTCCAAAAATGGCTCAGGGCGGTTTACACAGAGAAATAATAAATAAAAAATAAGATGGATCCCTGTCCCCAAAGGGCTCACAATCTGAAAAGAAACACAAGACAGACACCAGCAACAGTCACTGGAGGTACTGTGCTGGGGGTGGATAGGGCCATTTGCTCTCTCCCTGCTAAATAAAAAGAATCACCACGTTAAAAGGTGCCTCTATGCCAAGTTAGCAGGGGATCTGCATCCTGTTGGCTCTGCATCCTGTTGGCTCTGCATCCACTTAAGAGACAAGATGTCATTATAAAACCTACACCCATAGGTAGCTGAGCAATTTCACAAAGGCAACCCTGCAGTTCACAAATGTGAGAAAGAATACTCAGCTCTGCCACTTGATCAAGTGCATGAGCAGGCAAATAAATTTATTAAGGGTGATAGAATAACTGAGAATCCATCAGCACTGAGGGGGTGGATGATTGCTGAACCTGAGGTGAGCCTAGTGAATGAAAATGAGACAATTTCAGGTAACAAAGATTTTAGAAAAAGCAACCATCACCATGAACAGTGTGGACGAGCTCAACAAGTATTCTTTGATGGAGCATGCAAGCATGTGATACTGGAAATGGGGCAGCCTTTTACAGAATTATCGACAGATCTCCTTGTTCTCCACACCAGAGATATTGCAGATGACAGTTCTGCCGACATGATTTTTACAGATTTTTATGATATGACAGAGGCAGAGAACAGTTCAAGTCATTCATGGTGGGACTAGGCAATGAGGAAGAGAACATCTCTTATCAACCTATAAAGAAAAACAAGTTGTGTTTCTTCAAACAGCAGGTTGTTGCTCGACAGAAAAATTCACAACTTTTCCCACAACTCTTTATCTCCTGTCAGAACAGTTTGAGTTGCAGGAATTTTTAAAGTATGAAAACCAAACATCTCCAAGTGCACTATGTGACAATGGGAAGCAGTGGTGGATTAACGGAGAGGCAGAGTAGGCATTTGCCTATGGCGGCAAAATTTGAGAAGCAGCTAATTTTGCCCCTCCTCAAATTTTGCTGCCCCACTCTGTGGGCAGTGGCAGCTGCAGCAGGAGTGGAGTGGACAAAGAGAAAGTCGTCCCCCCTTACCTTATATTTAAAAAGGCAAACCATTTTTGTGCCTATGGGTGGCAAAAAGCTTAATCCGTCCCTGATGGCAAGCATCACACATGAGAAGTCTCAATTGATCAAAATTCTTGAAGCTGATAGAACTGTGCCACAGGAAGAAGCAGTAGCAAATATCATCATAGTAGATACGTCTGCTATGGTCAATATCCTAAAACCATGGAAAATAGGAACTGTTTTTAATTGATATGCAGAGGATGTGTTTCTTCCTATAGATCACACATACTGTAGAAAGTACAAGATATGTGATATAGTTTTTGATGTTTACTTGCAGGACATACTGAAAGCAGAGACTAGATGTCTCCAGGGCAAAGGTCCCAGGAGAAAGGTGGCAGGAAGCAACACAGTGCCAGATGACTGGGAAAGTTTCTTAAGAGAGTCTAGCAATAAGAGTGAGCTTTTCCAATTTTTAGCGACAAGGAAGTAGGACTCAGCACAATTATTGTAACAAAACACAGTTATTGTAACAAAAGGAGAAAAAATCTTAAGCAACCAAAATATCTGCATTTAGCTCCTTGCTCATATAAAGTGGCCGACTCTTGCATATCTGTCTGTAGTGACCAGCCTCCCCTCCCCCTAAAGAGTTAACTGGAAGTGAACCCTGTCTTTACTGACAGGCTGGTGAAATCCAGGGCTCAGCCAATCAGCACACCAGGTGGGTGGGACCTAGAGAGCTGTTGCGAGGAAGAAGGAAGTTTCTCTGTTAGAAAAGAAGCTAGGCTGGAGGTGCTCAAAGGATGACATGTGGCCATGGAGGCTGGCTGCAGGAGAATGGCTCTGCAGATCCTTGAAAGATAGGAGGGCAGGAAGCTTGGATTCTCATCTGGACTTTGGTGAGTTCAAGGAAAGGAAGCCTGGGCTTTGGCTTTGGGAAGATTAATTTAGGGAAAAGCTTGCTTAGTCAGACTTCGCATTAGAAATATTTCTTTGGTGTTTGTGCTTTTGCATATTTCCGATACTGTTCTATTATTGTTTACCTGTAATGTAATTAAAATAAGAAACACTAGCCTACACCCATCCTACCTAGGGCATTGCAAAAGACCTCTATAAACATTTAAGCGTGCATTAAGGCAACCTATTTTTGTAACCTACTAAGTATTTTTAAACTGTATTTAAAAGCTGAGAAAGCCTCAGATGGCAGCAGTCTGTACTAATTGAACAAAACTTGTTTTTTAGTTTGTTTTATTTAACGAGTCTCTCCTCAGATGGCAGCAGTCTGTACTAATTGAACAAAACTTGTTTTTTAGTTTGTTTTATTTAACGAGTCTCTCCAAGTTGGTTTTTAACTCAGGAAAAGTGGGAGCAAAGGGGGGAATTTCTCTGGTGCAAACACATCCTCAAGCGTTCAGCAACTATCAGTTTTCTCACCACATATAGGCTTGCACGTGGAAGATTTTTGTACTTATCCAATAGCAAAATAAAGAGAGTTTTCCCCAGGAGTCCACCCCAAGCCCAGGGAGGTTCAAGCTCTGTTTATAAGAAGGGTGGTGGTGGCAGCATTTTGAACCTATCAATAATACTGAAGAGTTTTAGGAGGCGCCTAGCCAGGCAGCTCAAGCAGTGATGATTCAGCATTTCTTTCCCTCACGTAAGCTTGCTCTGAGATAGAGATGTGCACGAATCAATTTTTTTGTTTTGATTTGTACCTGAATTGAATCACCCCAAATTTGTTTTGGGTCCAAATCTCCCCCCCCATCACCCCAGATTAGATTTGTACTCGAATTTTCTGAATCTAAATCCAAATTGATTTGTGGCAAAAAAGGGGTCCTGGGGGCAAAAAGGTGGGGTGGGTGGTAGTGCCCAAAGGGTGGAAGCTACCACCCAAATTTCAAAGAAATTGGGCAAAGGGGTTACATTTTGAAAGAATTTTTGAAGCTGGCATGTCTTTAAGCTTTTCCCCATAGAGAATAATGGGGACTTCAGCAATCTTATAGCTCCACGTGGAGGGCACCAGGGTGACCCAGAGCAGGTTGCAGTGGGTGGTAGTGTCCAATGTGTGCAAGGAAGCTACCACCCAGATTTCAAAGGAATTGGGCAAAGGGGTGATTTTTAAATGATTTTTGAAGTTGGCATGTCTTTGGGGCAGATTCAGGACAGAAAAGGGGTTTCAGGGGCAGAAGAGTGGGTCAGGTGGTAGTGCCCCAATGGGTGCCTGCTACCACCCAGATTTCAAAGAAATTGGTGAAAGGGGTGATTTTAAAAAGAATTTCTGAAGTTTGTACATCTTTAATCTTTTCCCCATAGGGAATAATGGGGATTTAGGCAGCCCCATAACACCACTTGGGGGCACCAAGGTGGCCCAGAGTGGAGTGTGGTGTAGTACACATAGGGTGCCAACCACCCCCAAAACAACAAGCCCATGGGGCACTGGGTTTTGTTGTTACTGAGGTGTTCTGAGAGTAGATTCTCTGGTAGGAAGTGAGAGTGGTTTAAATGACAAACACTGAATCCATACTCATTTCCTACCAGAGAACCTACTCTCAGAACACCTCAGAATTACTAAACCCAGTGCCCCATGGGCTTGTGGTGGTTGGCACCCTATGTGCACTACACCACCACTCGCTCTGGGCTACCCTGGTGCCCCCCAAGTGGAGTTAGGGGGCTGCTGAAATCCCCATTATTCTCTATGGGGGGGAAGCTTAAAGACGTGCAAACTTCAGAAATTCTTTAATAATCACCCCTTTCACCAACTTCTCAACATCTTGGAGAAGTTTGTAGTAATCATGTACGACAGAGACAGTATAGATGTGCATATGAATGATACAAGACTGGAAATGTTTGCAAGGAAACAAAAACCCTAGTTTGATATTCTGCCAACCCAGGATGCCCTCTTACTGCACCCAAAGCAGGCTGCATGCCAAGCAGGAATAATATGGGGTCAAGCAACTACTTGCAAACCAAACATAGGGAGTCCTGCTGAATGGGGATGGACAAAAGAGCAAGGTACATGGAAAATCCTTTGGACAAAACTTCAACCTATTGTGGAATGCTGCAAGGAGCTTCTGAAATGGGCCTGCAAAGCTCACTACAAAAAGGAAGGTGTAAAGGTTAGGAACATAGAAAGCAGCCGTATATTGAGTCAGACCATGGGTCCATCTAGCTCAGTATTGTCTACACCAGGCTTCCCCAACCTGCGGCCCTCCAGATGTTGTTGAACTACAGCTCCCAGCATACCCAGCCATAATAAATTGTGGCTAGGGATGCTGGGAGTTGTAGTTCAGCAACATCTGGAGGGCTGTAGGGTGGGGAAGCCTGGTCTACAGAGATCGGCACTGGCTTCTCTAAGGTTTCAGGCAGGAATCCTTCTCAGCCCTGTCTTGGAGAAGCCAGGGAGGGAACTTGAAACCTTCTGCTCTTCCCAGAGCGGCTCCATCCCCTAAAGGGAATATCTTACAGTGCTCTCACATCACGTCTCCCATTCATATGCAACCAGGGCAGACCCTGCTTAGCTAGGGGGACAAGTCATGCTTGCTACCACAAGACCAGCTCTCCTCTCAATGTTTCAAAACTGCTCTCAAATGCACTGGACTGTGTAGGTGTACATGCTTGGATTACAAAGCAATCCCATGACTTTCTTTTATTTAATTAATCCATAACTTTTTAATCACTAGTTCAGTACTATGTTGTACATCCTAGTGTTGCTTATAAGAAACAGTGAAGTTGAATAGTAATGTAAACATTGTTACTTAGGATTCAGATATATTAGTTCAGTTTTATCCTAAATGTATTCTGTTGCAAATACTGATGCTTAATTACATCAAATAAAATATCTTCCATACTATAAGAATGCTACTTTCTCAATTTAATATTGGCCTGTAATGAATATTACAATTATAATGCAATTTTATATAGGTTGCATCTCACACACATATATATATACACACAAAATATATTAAACATAATACATATATAGTATCATATATATATATATATATATATATATATATATATATATATATATATATTAGCAACATACTTGATTTCTACATGCAGAAGCTTTTCTATTAATATTTGAGATTTCTTATACATTCATGCTAATTTCCCTATTTTCTGTGCCAAAAATGCATCAACACTGTGTTTTTTACAAAATAATGCTACATAAGATTAAGCCCATTAGAAATAATGGAATTAATCTTTTGTAACACAGTTTGTGCAGATACAGTTTTATAGGCACTATTTTTTTTAAATTTCTATGTGGGAATCATTTTAAAATTAATATTTGGGAATTATACAACATTCATGCCAAATCCCATGCTTCTATGAAAAAGTGAACGATACCATCCACTATCTGCCCCACTATATCTATCAATAACACTAATGAAAGTTTACAGTCCTAATTTCTACATGATTTTGTGAAGCCCTGATTTAAACCTTAATCGAAACTCCCTGAGATAACAGCGTGAAAACAAAGTCTGCTTTAGGTAGCAAGATTTGCCCAGCAGGAGATCATCTCTGGCTACACATAAGACAACAAGGAACACACAGACACACAAACTTTCCCTGGCAAAAAAAAAAATAAAAAAAAATCTAGCAGTTAGAGGATGAACAAACTCCTGCTGGTTCCCTGTGCTCTGCACAGCAGCTCTGATCCTAAACAGCTCTGCAAGCAAAAGAAAAAGATGATGAAAATTAACTGCTTATGTACAGAGACCAGGACTTGCTCCAACATGGCATTTGAGTAAATTTGTTCCCCCACCCCCACACCAAAAAAAAAAAAAAAAAGGAGAAAGCCAGGAGAAAGAAAGCCAGTGCAATATTTCTAAACCAGAATTCTACTGAGCAACACTTAAAGAGCACAGACAACACAATGAGCTTTTCCACTGATTAAAATGTAATCTTAAGTTATTAGATACTGAAGATATTTGTGGTGTTGCAGTAGAGTATTTAAAAAAAAAAAACAAAAAACACTCATTGAAATTAGCATATGGCAGAAGCTTTACTGATTTATTCCAGAGTTTATTCTAATATGCAGCTGGATTTATTTTGTTCAGTGTGAAAAAACACTATGGTGTGGGAAACAAAGTTCCTGTGCAGTTGGGCATACTGGATTTAAATAAGGCTCCTGGGGTGTTTCTCGAAAAGAAATAAATGAGAGAAATGAAGTTTAAAAGTAGAAGATAAAAAGCAGTTGCTGACATCCAGATTAATGAAGCATTGATGCTGCACTAATGCTGCTCTGGTGTTATGGGGAAGGATGAGTTCTCATCAATCTCCCCTTCCTTCGAAACCTTGTCAGGAGGAAGAAGAGGGAAAGAATAGGGAGAAGGGGATGAGAAAGGGAGGGAGCAAAGAAAACCAGGGAAACAATTTTGACAAGACCCTCCCCACCAGAGGTGTACCTAGATAATTTTGGAGCCTAGACCTAAAGGCCTTTGGAGGACCCTCCCCCCGGCTGCACATTAAGCATCATCCCCCTATGTGCACACACACCCCAACACACACAGTATTTTAAACATGTGGGTTCTTGAGGGCACAAGCAGCAACTGGACTCACAAGAATGCAAGAACATAAAGCAGGTCTATTTATGCAAAGATGCATTCGCAGAAACATTTCAACACACAACTTAACACCTTCCCATCCCACATATTTATTTATTTATTTATTTACGATATTTTTATATTGCCCAAAACTTACGTCTCTGGGCGGTTTACAACAAGATAAAAACAAAGGTAAAGCATTAGTTAAAAACAAAACACGAAATTTAAAAAAACCCCACAGTTTAATTTAAAAAAAAACAATATTCTAAAAACAACATTAAAACAATCAAAACAACCCTCTTTGCCAGTCTTTCGGACTCTCCTCCGTGAGAAACCTTCCCTCTCCCCCCAGTCACAAATCTCACTTCCTCTCCCCTTTCTTCCACCTACCCTTTCTTTTCCCACTCTGCGCTCTGTCGCTAAAGCATCTGGCACAGGTCATAATCACACTTGGCTGCCTAGCGTAGTGTGGGCCAGCAGTGACTACACCACCCAGGACAGATTTGGGGCCCCCCAGAAGGTGTGGAGGCCCTGAACTTCAGTCCTGAAGTCCAGGGGTAAGAGCGCCACTGCTCCCAACCCAATATTTCACCTTCCTGCTGCCCATTGGTGGCCTATTCTGTCTCTTCCTCACCAATATAACAAGAGATTTCAGATCTGACGTGACATTTTTGTCACAGGTTCCACTTGAGAATCATACCTATGTTAACCAGCTTCTAATGTTCAGCTCTGAAAAGACTGCACTCTTTTTTTTAAATAGCAGCTTTTTAAAAAGTTGTTACAGAGAAAAGACACAGTAGAATAATATTAACATCAGTTTTGTTCTTAGACATATAATTGGAAATCTTTCTCTTAAACTTCCCTGCAGTGAACAGCTTCCAGAATTTCAAGAATTCTACTACTACATCCAATTTCATTCTGCATGGGCTATATGACAGAGTTTCTTGATGTGCAAAATTGGAGAACCCTAAAAGATAGGAAATGAAGAAAAACCAGCACTTGCTGTCATTGTGGCCACCCACTGGATCTCAGGATCGTGGCTTATTTTAATGACTCATGTCATGAAATAGATAATTGACAGGGAATATAACGTACTACTGCATGAGATCACACCAGTAGGGCCCAATTATTCCACTTTTCAAAAAAAAAAAAAAAAGACATATGGATTATTGTTAGGTTTTCAGTTTTTTGTTGTTTTTTTAGCATTACATGTAATTTAAGTTAAGCAAAGATGCTGGTTTATTATTCCACAGAAAATGTGCACTTGGCTTAGTCACTTTGCAATAGCTTTGTTAAAAAGTCTCTTATACTTTTTGCTGTCTGCAGGGAAACCAATAACAGGCCTCACAACACAGGACCAGCACAGGGCCTGGAAGTTCAAACGCTGCTGTAGTGCAGCAAGTCACCACAAGGGTAGGTGGAAAAAAGGGGAGAGGAAGTGAGATTTGTGACTGGGGTGAGAGGTGAGGTTTCTCAAGGAGAGTAGTCCGAAAGGCTGGCAAAGAGGAGCAGGGAGTTGGTAAAATGGATGCTGAAGAAGACATTGGAATGGTGATGTCGGGAAAGAATAAGGGAAGATGGGCAGCTAAGGAAGTGGATGAGAGCTGAGAGGGAGACGAGAATTAGTCCGGTGGATGTGGTGACTGGTGGAATGGGAGCCCAGAGGGAGGGGATGTGGCAGGGTTTGTTTATAGTGGTTACAGCAGCAGGGAAGCCTGTGAAAACTAGTGAAATGGATCTGCTAAAGTTGGCAGAGTTGGTGGGCAAGACTGTACAAGCAAGGCAGATATAAGGAAGGGATTAGCTGGTTGGATATAAGAATGAGGAGCAGGTGGAGAAGTTTCAGTGGCTCATTTCTTTGGAGAAGAATAAGGTTTTGTGTCAGTTTCCTCAGTTTCTGTGGGAGAACAGATTGTGGGAGTTCCACTTGGAATCTCTGAGGGTGATATTCAGAAAGTGTTGGGGAAAGATCGAGTTCTCGATGTTAGGCAGCTGTCGTTCAGGTGGAATGGGGAGTCTCTTGTCCCTCTGCCTCAGCTTACGTTTGTGCTAAAGGGTAAGAGCTTCCAGGTTATTGGGCTTCAGGTGTTCCGGGTGAGTCCCTACATCCCCCACCCCACTCAGGTATTACCAGTTTCAGAATTTGGACATGTGGCAGTTGTATGTCGGAGTTGGGTACAATGTAGGAGGTGTGGAAGGCAACATTCTTTTGATCAGTGCACTGGATCTCAGACCCCACCCAGTCTGCTGTAATGTCGGGGGCATGGCCCCAGCTTTAGGGGATGTGCAGAGGCTATGCAGGCCAGGAGATTTTCTATGTTGCTGCAGTCAAGTGTTACAGGCTGGAGGTGCCGCTTCCCCTGTTTTTGCTGCTATCCCTCCCCCACATCTGACTCTGGCTGGAGGGGAAGTGGGGACGTTTCAGGGGTGACCGGTTTAATGGTTGTTCCAAAGGAGAAATGTGTGCCTTTACGGTTGAGGTTGTTAATTGTATGGCAAAGGCTAACAGGAAGTCAGAGAAAATGGCTATTATTTTGAAAGCAGTGGAAACTTACCTGGATGTGGAGAATTCATCTGCAGGGAGACTTTGTGAAGTGTTAGGATAGTCTAAAGCACGAGACAGTAGGTCTTGGGATTCTGAGTTAGAATGCTCATAGTCTGATTGCTCTTGGACAAGTATTGAAGTAGTATTTAAATGACTCTACAGGAGCCCCTTGAGTTGATTTGTATACAGGAAACAGGGCTGGTTCAGGAATTGAGCTTCTAGTTGCCTGGCCTTGTGGCACTTTGCAAAGATAGGGACTCTGGAAGGAGTGATGGGGTGGCTGTCTTTTTGAAGGAAAATATATGTATCAAAAGGATCGGAGGACTCCTTTTGAGTCCCTTGCGATGATTGACAGTTCAGGTGACAGACTGCAAGTGTTTAATGTATATAACCCTTGTCTTTAATTTAACTCTCCCTTAATTGCAGAGGGTTTCAGTTGTTTATTTAAGGATGTGAAGAGGCCCTGTATTTTGGTTGGGGATTTCAATAGCCTTAACTCACTTGGGGGAAGTCAGAAGATGGATAGAAATGGGTTAGTGTTAAAACACTTCTGTGATAAGTATTATTTGGTCCTTTTGAATAATGGCACTCCTCCACGCTTTGTGCTTTGTCTTGTTTGGATCTGAGGGTTGTGACTTGAGCTGTAGCTTGTGGATACAGGTGGCATGTGCTGCAAGAGACAAATACGGGGAGTGATCATTTTCCAGTGCTCGTTTCTTATGGCAAAAGGGGTTTTCTAGATACTGCAGAGGTGCCCCCATCTTGGAATCTTCACAGAGCAAATTGGGGGTTGTTTCAACAATTGTTCCTGAACTTCTCTGAATCTTGGGAAGATCTTGCAGATGTAGAGGAACTCTCAAAGAGGCTGAGGTCAGATTGTAACTGCAGCTAACTAGGTCACACCCAAATAGAAGGCAAGCAGAAAGGGCCGGAACATGGTTCCTTGGTGGTTTGTTGAATGTAGTGAAGCGGTTTGGGTGCAAATTGCTGCCTTTTAGAGGCTTAGGCACACCCAGGCCAGGATGGATTTGTTGGAGTACAACAGGCATAGAGCTTTGGTTAAAAGGGTAATTAGAAAAGCTAAGTGGAATAGTTGGACAGAGTTCTGTGGAAATGTTACTGTGGGAACTGGATAAGGCTCTTGGCCTCTGTAAAAATATGTTTCCAGGTGAAGATCGAATTAGCTCTGAGATGCTGAGGCATTTGCTGCAGAACTGTTTACAGGTGCTGCTTGACTTCTACAATACAATACGGAGACTGGGTAAAGTGCCAAGATCCTGGAAGTATGCCATTGTGGTTCCTATTGGTAAGCCTGGTAAGGTGTTGTTTGGCCATTCTTCCTACAGGCCAATTGCACTGACTTCCTGTATTAGAAAGGTTATGGAGCAGATGTTGAATGAGCAGTTGATGGAGTATGTGGGAAAGCGGTAATTGCTCAAGAGCTTTCAAAGTGGCTTTCGGAGAGGGTGGGTTCATTTGGATCATGTTTGGTGCCTGGAGACTGATGTGTGGAAGACTATGTTGGTAGGGCCATCTTATTGCTGTTTTCTTAGATATTGAAAAATGTACGATATCTGTTGAAGAGAAGGTTTGCTTTATAAATTGGTTCAACTAGGAGTGCAAGGTAGGATGTTTTGGTGGATCCATTATTTTCTTTGGGGTAGGTCTTTTGGGGTCTGACTTGGGTCAACACTCTTGGCCTCTCGCTTGTTGCAGGATGGAATTCTACAGGGCAGTGTGCTCAGCCCTACTCTTTTCAATATAATGGAGCTCTTCTCACAATCAGTGAGAAAAGTTCCATGGAGGTCTGCGGGGAGAGACTCACCCTCCTGCGGGTTTGACTCACCCTCCCAGCAGATGACCGGCTGTGCTCCTGGCAGCTCCGGGAGTCAGGGTGCTGGGACCTGCTGCCATGCGTCGCCTACCCCCGGAGTTCCGATAATGTACCGCATAAGTGCAGTGGTGGCTGAGTGGTTCCATTGTTTTTAGAAATCTCATTATGGGGAAGACTGAGAAAGCTCACCTTTCATTTGAGATGGGCTTTTAAACCCTCAAAATGCTCTTCCAAGCCCAGCTCAGCAGAAGCATCTCTAGAGATAACTTGCATTTTAACAAACAAAACTACACATACAACTAATTCTTAAAAAGAAACACCATCATCAACATTTCTTTTTTGTTTCTTATGACAGTAACCTAACCTAACCTAACCTAACCTAACATAACATGTTTTTAAAAATTAACAAGCATACCTGAATCTTTTAGCCCAATCAATAACAAATTTCCTTTGCCATTTTTATAGTTACCAGTAATTTATTAAGTGTTACCAATAACAATAAATAATAGAAATGAGGAAAAATATGTAACTGAAACTAAAACAACCAAGTTTTGGAAAATCATTCCTTTCAGTCTTGCAAAACTTTCAGGAAGAAAAGAAGCATCTAATAATTAAATTATGTCCTTGTTACGATCTTGGACTTTTGAGCAATTACTGAATATCCACTCCTGTTTTCAGCCAGATAAGTAGGAAGAAAAAGAACAAGATAGAATAAGATAGAATTAACATTGGCCATCACCTCTTGTGAATCAACTAAAGCATTACTCAGTTAATCTAACAACGGTATTAAACTGATCAAGTTTGCAGTGCTCATGTTATCTACAGACATATCAGCATGCATATCAATGCAGTAAAGTGTTTCAGCAGCTCCAAAAAAGATCTAGCATACCTAGATAAAGAAGGAAAATACCACTTGCATAATCGAAGCCTTTCCTAATGTAAATTAGATCGCTGAACAATGGATAATTAATATCTTTCAATGGGTGTAGATTGGCACACCCTTGAGATTTGGGACTGCTGAGCTATTAGTAACACCAGTTGGAAAACAGAATTTCCATCTCAGTAGATCTACACTTTCAGCATTTCATACCGATATCAAAAGTTGAGATACTGAAAATAGAGTTTAGTGAATCAGCCATTAACTTTTCCATCCAGCAAAACTCATAAACCGCACTGACATTTTGACTGGAGTTGACTTGAGAATACTTCCTTTAAAATATTTATTATGAATGACTATGTTGAATGAATAAATAGATTATTCCCCCTTAAATATTTCTTTAAATGATGTTTAAACTTGGAGCAACTGTTGTTTTTGCCACTCAGCCGCCCTGATCTAGCAAGAGAGATCTGAGTTTGTTGCCAATGGCAACAAACTGGACATAGTACCAGTTGCACTTACATGGACATAGTACCAGTTGCACTTACAACTGATAAGTACACATTACCAGTTGCATCACAATCCTCATCGAAGCACCATTTAACAGATTAAATATACCTTTTGATGAAAGTTTATTATTATTGGCTTATTTTTTAGTAGCATGTCCGACAGGGGCCCTTGCCGGCCTTAACAGCTCTGGCGTTCATTCAGCAGCCAAGGTCAGAGAGGCCCCAGGCGGGGCAGGTGGCCAGGCAGGGCAGCCTGATGAGTGAGGGAGGAGGCAGCAGCAGACAGAGGGGGATATGGGTGAGAGGAGGGTGGAAGTCCAATTAGCAGGGACGTGGGATGCATCAGTTGTCAGGAGGGATTTAAGACTTGCTCAGCCAGTGATGGGAGGCAGTTGGAGGGTGAGTGGTGGAGGCCTCTGGAGAGAGACTGCCACAGCAACCCCAAGGAGCCTGAAGGAGGAGGGCTTGGGTGAACCAAACCCATTCCACTCAAAAAGTCTGAGGCCCTGCTTGGGGGAGGCGAGAGGGAGAGGTACATAGGAACATAGGAAGCTGCCATATACTGAGTCAGACCATTGGTCTATCTAGCTCAGTATTGTCTTCACAGACTGGCAGCGGCTTCTCCAAGGTTGCAGGCAGGAATCTCTCTCAGCCCTATCTTGGAGAAGCCAGGGAGGGAACTTGAAACCTTCTGCTCTTCCCAGAGCGGTTTCATCCCCTGAGGGGAATATCTTGCTCACACATCAAGTCTCTCATTCATATGCAACCAGGGCAGACCCTGCTTAGCTATGGGGACAAGTCATGCTTGCTACCACAAGACCAGCTCCAGCATTAGGGTTTTATCCCTAATTGTCATGAGTATTATCCCTGTTTTCATGAATGACAAAAACCAGTGGTAACAACCACCGGTTCCCTTCAACGGCGCCACCAATCCCAGGTCCACAGCTGCAGTGCCACAAGTCCCGTTGCTGCCTTTATGACTGCACATCATGTTGTTGCCATTCCTGCCTGTTCCCATTGCATCCCATTGTACCCCCAGATTGCCCACCTCTCATTAAGCCAACCATCCACCTAACTGAAAGTCCAGCGATAAAGAGCACATTCTGTGGATGTCCTAAAGATCCCCAAGCCTGAGAATCTCTGAGCTGAAATCACAATTTGAAAGCACTGTTTGGGGGCCCCTCAATTCCTTGCAAGCTGAGAACACAGCTGCCTGGAGTTTCCCCTTGCCAAGCAAATCTCCCACCTCTACTCCCACTGTTTCTCTCCCTCTCACTTGCTTCCGTTTCCTAGTACCCACAACTATGTCCCCTGTCCCTCAGTGCTACTCTGGAAATGTGTATTAGAGGCAACTCTATACCATTCTCATGACTTTAACCCATTAAGGGAAGATCACTGCCAGCAAATCTGCTAAGGTGCTAACCAATGCTTTCCACTTGTAAATTTTTTGCTTTAATAAAACTCAGCTTTGTTTGTAAGAAACATGTCTGTACTCTACTGTGCCCTTCTGAGTAACCCAGGTGTCTGCTATCCAGTCAGCTTCCCAGTACTATAATTTGTCATTTGGCTGTATGCAGGTTTGCACTAAGCTGAGTTAAATTCCCCACATTAAGCCAAAGCATAGTAATAAAGGGTGGTAACTACAACACTTCAGAGCAAACCTGTTAATGGTTTTATTGGTGGAGGAATTGTGTGCAACCGTAAAACTGGTAACAATGTTGGCTGTTAAGAGTATTTGTATACCATTTTTCAAAAATAAGATTTCAAACTATAGCAAATAAGAAAATGGTTCATTGTCCCAGGGAGGCTTAAAAATGTGGATGTACTTCCACATCTGGGCCCGCTGGCTGTTACTCATAACCTGTGCTTATGACGATAAACAGACCGGGGCAATTGTCTTAATTTGTAGAATGTCTCTTTGCTTCTGTTGATACCATGACCTGTGCCTGGTTGATCTGTCACTTTTGGCCACAAGAGATGTGAAAAATCAAGCAATGAGGGAATTAAGTTTTGAAGAGTTGCTGAGCAGCCATATTGCAAACATAAAGTAATGGATTGCAAGAGTAAATGAAATCCTGCTGCTGGGCAGCCAGGTGAAATCCTAAAATGAGCTACTTCAGATGCTAGGAATAAGCAGCAGGCCTAACGCCGAATGAAGCAGAGTCGATCAAAGTCTGAAAGGCTCATTATGCACTAGGCACCTTTTATTCATATCTCTTATTAGATTTCCAGTATATTACACACATGCTACTAGATTATTTATATGCCGTATAATGTGGGCTGTTTTGTAGAAAATGAACGTCTGTGATCAGGCATTATGAACCATAAACTGAGGCCTATTAAAAAAAAAAAAGGCTGCAGCTGGTATCTTCCCTATTGTTATTCACTCCATCTCTCTGGCCCTGATGTTGTGCTTCCATTAATTTTTCTATTAACTTTCCCCATCAATGTGATTAAAGATTCATTAATTTGAAGCAAAGGATAAAAGTGAAATAAAGATTGGATCAAATCCATTTTATGCATTCAGATTAGAGAGGAATATCTGGCCTTTATAAAGATGTCTGGCATAGCTGTAAAACAGACATGTTAGCAAAGGGTTTGTTGTTGTTCTAATGTCTGAGCCAAAATTGGCACAATCATCACTTTCTCTTCATTTCGGACCATTCATCTCAGCTGTGCTCAAACCCTCATTTTAAGATAATAAGTCACCTTAAGTGGTCCAGCGGGGAAGTGCTTGACTAACAAGCAACAGGTTGCTGGTTCGAATCTCTGCTGGTCCTATATCGGGCAGCAGCGATATAGGAAGATGCTGAAAGGCATCATCTCCTACTGCACGGAGGAGGCAATACCCTTTCTGTAGTCTACCAAAGAAAACCACAGGAGGAGGCGCCAGGAGCTGAAATCAACTTGACAGCAGACTCTACTTTGCTTTACTTAATTTTAAGTCAATAGAACTTTAAATGGCTTATATTGCTTTTTCAAAAATGTTAAGTACTATAACTTCATTAAGGTTTCAATTCCATGGAAACTTACTTAGGAGTAATGCAAGGAGTGTTTTCTACAACTAATTTAACATTCTTTATGTACGCTACCACGGCGGCTAGAATAATATATGCACAGAAATGGAAGAGTAATGAACTGCCTTCAAAAGAAGATTGGTTGATAAAAATTTTGGAATATGCGCAGATGGCAAAACTTACAGTACTGATAAGAGACCAACATTTAGAATGCTTTAAAGAAGATTGGAAACCATTCTTATTATATTTAAAGAACTATTTTCCTAATATTGATTTTACAACAGGGTTTGAAATCTAGTAATATTAGCAGGTTGGGTAGATCAAAATCGTGTTTGTAAGGTTTAGATCTATGTTTTGAATTATTATCATAGCAAGGGTTAATTTTATAGTTGGTGATTCACGAGGAGGTGTGAGCGGGAAGTCCATATTTGTTCAATATGTTGTGAATGTTAAGATATTGTTAAAATTAATAAAAATTTAATTTAAAAAAGAAACTTACTTAGGAGCAAGCCCTACTGGAATCAATGGGAGATTTTGAATAAACTTACACAGGATCACACTGCATACCATTAACTACTTTTGTTTACATGTTAGGAAGATTTTCAAATGAACAGATTTGCAAATTAGTTGGTTAACAAGCGGCACCCCTCAGCAAAATGGTGCAATTTTTCTCGCCATCCACAAAAGCAGTGCTCTTGTTCAGAATTCCAATCAGGAGAAGGGGAGAAGGAGAAACTGATGCATGTTTTCTTTCCCAAAGTCTCACTCCCTTGAGGCCATACCTTGATGTGATGTGTAGCACTAGAGGTTAAGGCTTCAGTTTGGCTGCCTGAGTCAAACCTTTTATTGCTGTGTGGTGACTGACATCCTGACTAACAAAGCGCGTGTACAAGGGGTTTGTAGGAATGTGCCGGGAGCCCTTGTGCAACTCCCACACTCCTCAGCAACATGCTTCTGATCTTGCAGTGCGCTTTGGGAGTGTGAGCAGAGGTGCACCTAGGTAATTAGGAGCCTGGACTCAGAGGCCATTAGAGGCCCCTCTCCCCTGCAAATTAAGCATCATCATGGTTGGCTGGGCAACCACACCATCCGGGACAGACTAAAGAGGATTTGGGAGCCCGCAGGGGCTGTGGAGATCCTGGACTTCAGCCTGGAAGTCCAGGGGTTAGTGTGCCTCTGAGTGTGAGCAGTGCTTGGAATTATTAGCTCCCTTGCACAACAGCATGTATGAATGTATTTATCTGGCACATTTCTATACCGCCCCATATACAAATGTCCGGTTGGTTTACAATTTAAAAGACAGCAATTAAAACATAAGCACAATTAAAAACAATCTAAAATATAGATTAAAAACCCTCTAAAACTTAAAATTGTTAATCTACAAATTAAAAGCCTGATTAAATAGGTATGTTTTCAGGGTTTTCTTGAGAACGTCCAGAGAAGGGGAGTCTCTACCTTTGTTAGTGAGCATGTTCTGAGGTCCTGGGGCAACTCTAGAAAAGGCCTGGTTTTGAGTCGCCACCAAGCGAGCCGGTGGAAAGTGGAAGGAACCGTACATCCCCTGATGATCTTAATGGGCAGCAGGGTTCATGAAGAAGAAGGTGTGCTCTTAAATAAGGGCTCCTGACATGTCCTCCCACAGACCCTCCTAACGCACATGTTTTGTTAGTCAGAATGTCAGCCAGGATGTGGCAGTGGTTATGGAGAGCTGAAAGAGGAAAAGGTGCCCTTTTTCATTTTCTTCCCCAAGCAGTCCTGTATAATCCAAGGTGTTGAGAATTCTCTCTGGTAAGAAAATCCCTTTTTCGTTATAGCAGAGTGCACAGAGGCACAACACAGCGGAATTTGTTTAGGCATGCATGTATGCTGAGAGTAAAGTAACTTGGAGCCAGTTCATAGTTTCAAATCAATATATAAGGAATTTATTAAAGAACTCTATTCTAGATAAGAAAGTGAGGAGTTAGGATCTCTAATCTATCTATCTAGCTGGATGCAGATGGATTCTGCATCTCTGCACACATGGTGCAGGGGGAGAAGCTTGCATGTTGCAAGGTAGAAGGAACAGGAAGAGGAAGAGAGAGAGGAAGTGCAAAGCAGGAAGGAAGGAAGTTAGTCCCTGAGAGTAGCAACCTACATTCCAAAGGGATAGTGTCAGAGCAGTAGAGAAGGGATGACCAATGTCTTGACCCTCTAGCCCTCTGACTCACTAGTCTGTCCTCCACTGTCTTTGAGACAAGAGACAGTGCAAAGTCCTTCACTTCCAACACAAGGAAGATAAATTTTTAATCTCACAGTGTGCATACCTCCAATCTTGATTTGCTCTCAAGGATATTTATGATAAGCTATTAGCACCTTAAGCAGGCCAGGTCACTTTCTCTCCATTCCTTCCACTTTCCTGTTCTTTTTTCAGCTGACATCCTGACATCCCATATCTTAACTGATCCATGCTTCAAGATTCCAGTAAATTCATGGAAGCTCACAAGGTTGTCTTGGTTTTGGTTGTTATTATTTTAATTTACACACACATATACTTCTGAATACCTAGGAAAGTCCCCAAGTATGTAGATAATACTACCTTATTTTGGGGTGGCTCCATTTTATTTCCAAACTGCTAAGCATTGAAACATCTGAGTTTGCAGTGGGTTTGCAGTCTGAGTTTGTACTGAGTTTGCAGTCCAGGGCCTCCACACCCCTGGGACCCCCCAAATCCTCTTTAGTCTGTCCTGGGTGGTGTGGTCACTGCTGGCCCACACTGCGCTGGGCAGCCAATTGTGATTGTGACCTGTGCCGGGTGCTTTAGAGGCAGAAGGGGGAGGGAAGAAAGAAATATGTCAGATAGGAATATATTAAAGGCCAGGGGGCAGGGGCATCCAAAGGCCTTTAGGTGATGATGCTTAACTTGCAGTGGTTGAGGGGGCTCTGAAGGTGAAGGCTCCAAAATTACCTAGGTGCACCTCTGTATGTGACCTAGTCTGTGGGCAAGGTGATTGAGAGAGTGGTGCTTTACCAGCTCCAGGCAGCTTTGGAGGAAACTGATTATCTAGACCCATTTCAAACTGGCTTTAGAGCAGGCTATTGGGTTTGAGATGGCCTTGGTTGGTCTGATGGATGACCTTTACCAAGGAATTGACAGAGGGAGTGTGACTCTGTTGGTTCTTTTGGATCTCTCGGCAGCATTCGATACCATCGACCACGGTATCCTTCTGGATCACCTCATGGAGTTGGGGATAGGAGGTACTGCTTTGCAGTGGTTCCGCTTCTACATCTCGGGCAGATTCCAGAGGGTGGAGCTTGGTGAGGTTGCTCTTCAAAATGCGGGGTATTATATGGAGTCCCTCAGGGCTCCATTCCGTCACCAATGCTTTTTAACATCTACATGAAACTGCTGGGTGAGGTCATCAGGAGATTTGATGCAGGGTGTTATCAGTATGCTGATGACACCCAAATTTATTTCTCCTTATCATCATCAATCATCATCATCAGGAAATGGCATTCATTCCTTAAATGCCTGCTTGTGGGCAGTAATGGGCTGGATGAGGGATAATAAATTGAAGCTGAATCCAAGCAAGACGGAGGTGCTCATTGTAGGGGATCAGAATTTGAGGGATGAGTTAGACCTTCCTGTGCTGAATGAGGTTACACTCCCCCAGAGGTTCACAGCATAGGAGTGCCCTTGGATCCAGGCCTCATCCTGGTATCCCAGATAGAGGCTATGGCCAGGAACACTTTCCATCAACTTTGGCTGATTTGACAACTGCATCAATTTTTTGAAGAGAACAATCTCAAAACAGTGGTGCATCAGCTGGTAACCTCCAAGCTTGACTATTGCAATGTGCTCTACGTGGGGCTGCCTTTTACGTAGTTTGGAAACTTCAGTTAGTTCAAAATGTGGCAGCCAGGCTGGTCTCTGGCGTAACCCAGAGAGCCCATATTATGCCTGTTTTAAAACAGTTGCACTGGCTGCCAATATGTTTCCAGGCAAAATACAAAGTGTTGGTTATCACGATTAAAGCCATAAATGGCTTAGGTCTGGGTTACCTTAGAGAGTGCCTTCTTCTGTATGATCCCTCTGTATGATCCCTGTATGATCATTGCACATTGAGGTCATCTGGAGAGGTCTGTCTCCGGTTACCACCGGCACGTCTGGTGGCAACTCGGAACCAGGCCTTGTCTCTAGCTGCTCCTGGGCTATGGAATGCACTCCCGGCAGATACCCATTGTTTGGACTCTTTGTTGGCCTTCAAGAGAGCCCTAAAGACTTACTTGTTTGACCTGGACTTCCAAGGTTTTTAAACTGTTTAATTGGTTTTAAGTGGTTCTGAATTGTTTTAAATTTGTTTTTCTATTGTTTTAATCTGTTTGTTTTAAATGGTGTTTGTTTTTGTATTTTACTTGTTGTGCAAGTAAAGAGCCTTTGGATGGAGCAGTATCAGCCACCAAATGATTTTCACATCCCTGCTCAGGATGTGGATTAACAGTCATTCCCTTTTCTGAGGGGAGCTTCTAGTTCTATGAGACTGAATTAGGAATCTCTAACAAAGTATTCTCAGTACAGCAATAAATGAGAACTAGCTGAACCGGGCACAGAGCACCTGAGCCTCTAATTCGCCACCACCGGCGTCACACACCCCCCCCGTCACCCTCCCCACCGTCATCACCATTTTCTTCCCTGCCCACCTCCACTGCCATTCCTCCCCTGCCCACCAGTCCACCAGCCTCCACTGCCATTCCCTCCGTGCTTCCCCCGCCTGCTGGCCCAGCGCTACTTCCCCCACCTGCTCACCCACTGCCATTTTCTTCCTGGCCGCCTGCCCTCTTCCCCTTCTCTCTTGCCCTGCTGGCCAGCCAGCTGACCGCTGCTGTTTTGTTTCACCACTAGCCAACCGCCACCACCATTTTCTTCCCTCCCACCCATCTCGTGAGAGCTGCTGCGCATGGGATTAGCAACGGGTATGCCTAAGAGAAATATATATAAAGAAGATTCCCAACATTCTTTGGGGAAAGCCACAACAATTATAAAGCCAATGTAGTGTATAGTGTGTATGTATGTATGTATATATAATTTTTTTCTATATAGAAAGGATTCCCCCCCCTCTAGCTCACAATTTATAAAATAGAAATGGCAAGTCTCAAGCCTGCCTGGAAGTCCTATGAAAGTGGGCAGTTTGTCTATGCTCAGAGTTGCCCCAAGCAGTTGTGTACTGGAAGGGTGGAGTATAAATATTTTAAATCAATAAAAATTAAAGAGATAAATAGACATATTTCTCTTGTGCTGGGCTACACATATTAAAAAGATTCTAACTAGTATGAGAATAGGACAAACAGACCCTAAAGCCCAAGATGGCCTTGAAAATAGTCGTCGCTATCATTTGCATACTGTACATATTTTCTAAGTGCTTCACTTGTATTATCTTGTGATCCTGATGATAATCTTGTAAGGTAGGCACGGGCATCTGCAGGCAGGAGGGTCAAAGGGACATCCCCCCCCCCTAAATTTGTGGTTGGATTAATGTAGAGCAGGAATTGCTTTTCTTTTATATTACATCTATATACTTGCTCCACCCCTGTAAAAATCTCTGTGAAAACGCATGAGGGTAGGCTCAAATTATTATGACCATATTTTATAGATTTTCATAGCTAGGGCTTGGGTTGAAGGAAGGCAGCTTGCCAGATTCATGGCTGAGCTGTGATTCGAACTTCCCGGCTCATGGCTTGTTCTACTGACCACTGCACTGTATTATCTGAGCTCCATTTCGGAGTCTTGGGCTAGAAGACCAGGAGTTTCTGTCAGAATCAAACTCTCAAAATGGTGCTTCAGTCCCATCCAATCTGATATAAATGAGCATGGGTTTTGCTTTGTCTCTTTCTGCTGAACAAAATGCAAACAGTTTCTCTAATGCAATGTGGTTTGCTAAAACACCTCAGCTTATAGCGTACTGTGAAATAATAAGGTTGTTCACATGACCACTTGGGCTGCGGTTGGGGAGGGCTGGAGGGAAGGCAGAATCCTACCTACCTTCCCCCTACACCATCCTTACAGCTATGGGTGCTGCCGCCTGCATACCCACATGATCAGCATTGCGGCATGCAGCCTGCCAATCCAGAGGCCAGGGGAAGGACACCCAACCTCCAAATATTCTTGCATTGTGTGAGAAGCACAGTGCATTGTGCAAATTCCTGAGGCCAGGTTGTTCTTTCCCCCAGACGCTTTGATTTTAATGGCTGCCAGCTGCCAATGCACCAACATAACCAGGCAGTAAGGTAGGAGGGTGCACATGCGCCTTCCTATCTCACTTTTAACCTGGGTACAAAAGCCTGGCTACCTGTGGAGGAACACCAGGATCAGGACTGGTCCTGGTGGTTCTCATGACCAGTCCTACCTGGGTAGGGTAGCATTAGCCCCAGCAGGGCTGGTTGTGAGAATGGCTTTAATATATTCTGCGTTACTTACATTACAATTTTGATGAGGGTTTAAATATGAATGATAGGCAAGCTTGGGAGTGCATTAAAGATGAATATCAGTAATCAACAATCTGAATGTGGTACAAGAGGTTGGTGAAGATGAGTCTTGGGATCTATTAGGCCTCCAGTATTGTGAATCTGCATGCCTAAAAATCAAATTGTTGATGTGTGTCTGGGGAAGGATCAAAGTAGTTAGAACTCAGAATAAGTTTTTAATTATTGGGTGAAACAGCAAGTCCTTGAGTCTGAAAAGAGTGGAGAATACTGTGAGCAATTGATCAATTCTTCAGCACCTTAGAAAGAAAGCAGTCCATAGGAGTATCAATTCCATCCCAACTAAGATTTTAAGAAATAAATGATTATGTGAGAGCCATCTTGTTCAACTGTAACCTGTTGAGCAGACCTGCTTTGGAGAAATTCTGCATGACATAAATGGAATGTGAACACATAACAGCCATCAATATTTGATTGTTCTCCTTCATTTGATATGAAATAAAGGTCTCTGGTTCCAAGAGGACACCTGCCCAACTGAATGCACAACAGCCGAGGAGAGAAATTCATTCACAGTAATGTTGGAGTACAACCATCATGGATTTTGCCAAAATCATTTTTAATGGTTGTCACTTTGTTGAGCTTTGTATGGAAGGCACCTCTTCCCATTGTGAGTGTAAATTGAATCTGGAAGACTCAAGCATTTGAAGATTATTACAACAGACTGGCACTTATAGGTGCACATAATTTCATTGGGATTGATTGCTTTTCTGCAAGGAGTTACAAGTGAATACCATCCCCAACTAATACAACTGAGCACCATCCCTGACATCTCTCTCCAAACTGGGTGAGTGGATGAAAATATAGCAAATGCGGTTCAATGTAAGCAAATGTAAAGTGATGCATACTGGGGCAAAAAACCACAACTTCACATATACACTGATGGGCTCTGAGCTGTCAGTGACTAATCAGGAGAGAGATCTTGGGGTCATGGTGGACAGCTCGTTGAAAGTGTCGACCTCAGTGTGCAGCGGCTGTGAAAAAGGCAAAATCCATGATAGGGATCATTAAGAAGGGGATTGAAAATAAAAATTCTAATATTATAATGCAACATTACATTATAATTCTAATATTATAATGTAATACAAATCTATGGTGCAGCCACATGTGGAGTACTGTGTGTAGGTGTGGTCATCATATCTTAAGGAAGGACATTGTAGAACTGGAAAAGGAGCAGAAGAGGGCAACCATGATGAGCAGGGGTCTGGAGCACCGTCCTTATGAGGCAAGGCTACAGCATCTGGGGTGCCTTAGTTTGAAAAAGAGGTGACTATGGGGAGACTTGATTGATGTGTATAAAATTATTCATGGACCAGAGAGAGTGGATAGAGAGATATTTTTCTCCCTCTCTCACACTAGAACCAGAGGCAGAGGTGCACCTCGGTTATTTTGGAGCCTGGACCTAAAGGCCTTTGAAGGCCCCCCTCTCCTGCAAATTAAACATCATCACGCTCCGGCAGGTGACCACACTACCCGGGACAGACTAAAGAGGATTTAGGGGCCCCCAGGGGCTGTGGAGGCCCTGGACTTTGGCCCCAAAGTCCAGGGGTAAGAGTGCCTTTGACCAGGGGTCATCCCATGAATCTGAAGGCCAGGAAATTTAGGATCAACAAAAGGAAGGCACATAATTTATTTATGAAATTCTCTGCCAAGGGATGAGGAGATGGCCACTAGCTTGGATGGCTTTAAAAGGGGCTTAGACAAATTTGGGGAGGACAAATCTATCAATAGTCTGGTGGCTGTGGGCCACCTTCAGCCTCAAAGGCAAGATGTTTCTAAATACCAGTTGCAGGGGAGCAACAGCAGGAGAGAGAGGGCATGCCCTTGCCTCTTGCCTGTGGGCTTCTCAGAGGCATCTGGTGGGTCACTGTGAGAAATAGGATGCTGGGCTGGACTAGACAGGCCTTGGGTCTGATCCAACAGGACTGTTCTTACGTTCTTATAACTAAGTGCAGTGTTGTTAAAAGGAAGGAGAGAGAGAGAGAGAGAGAGAGAGAGAGAGAGAGAGAGAGTAAATCTAAATGAACAAGACTGGAAAACAGTCCTTGCTACTACCCTCCATGGGTCATGGTATGGCTTTTCATTATTCAGTTATTCAGTTCATTATTCAGTTCATTATTCACTTTTCATCATTCAGTTAGCTTAACACATATGTAATCTGAAACTGCTGGTATAAATTTCCTATTTCACAGTTTGCACCAAGAAAGAAAGGAATCATGTTGAATTTACAGAGATTCTCTTTGTATTGCCATCAGTTGAGAGCAGATTGATGAAACAGCTTCTCCAACGCATTAATTAAGTGAACTGACCTCTGAAGGTTGATGTAGAAATGTTGAAAGTGTCAAACTAATCAAGCAAAGTATCAGCAAAGGTACAAAAAACTTTAAAAGTGTTTGCAATAGACCTTTTTGGCTAAGTAAACAAACTCTGACTGAGGGATTCAATCCAGTGCAGTTATGTTATTTAGCATAATCATAAAAGTCTTCTCATAGACAGGACAAAGAGAAACACATTGGCTGACATTCCGACTAACACAGTGCACATGCAGCAGCACAAAAAGGCGCACGTGAAGCTGCTGCTTTCCAGACTAAAGCAATGGAGGAGCAACAGATATGGGTTGGAATTTTTGCCGATCTCTCCCTTCCCCCCCAAGCACTCTGTGCCACCCAAAAATATGTCTGTGAGTGCTGAGCAACCCCCAGGCACATATTTGTGGGTGGCAGAGAGCACTTCAGAGGGAAGGGAGAATCAGTGAAATTCACCTCTCCATGCAAGTGCTTGTGCTGCTTCAGTCTGGAATGTGGCAGCTGCATGCATGCTTCATAGAAAGGAAGGAACACAGGAAGCAGCCGTATACTGAGTCAGACCATTGGTCTGTCTAGCTCAGTATTGCCTACACAGACTGGCACTGCAGTGGCTTCTCGAGGTTGCAGGCAGGAATCTCTCAGAGCCCTATCTTGGAGAACAGAGAGGGAACTTGGAACATTCTGCTCTTCCCAGAGCAGCTCCATCCCCTGAGGGGAATATCTTACAGTGCTCACATGTGGTCTCCCATTCAAATACAGCCAGGGCGGACCCTGCTTAGCTTGAGGGACATGTCATGCTTGTTACCACAAGATCAGCTCCTCTCTCTTCCTTCAAAGAGCCCCTGGTGGCACAGTGGTAAAACTGCCGCCCTGTAACCAGAAGGTTGCAAGTTCGATCCTGACCAAGGGCTCAAAGTTGACTCAGCCTTCCATCCTTCCTAGGTCGGTAAAATGAGTACCCAGAATGTTGGGGGGCAATATGCTAAATCATTGTAAACCGCTTAGAGAGCTTCCAGCTATAGAGCGGTATATAAATGTAAGTGCTATTGCTATTCCTTTGCTGCATACACACTGCATTAGTCAGGACGTTGGTCAGTGTGTTCTAGATAGTTCTATACACCTTCATGGGCATCTGAGAAAGCCACTCCATCACGACTTCCTATAGGCTGCTCCAATAGCATAAAGAGGAGCCTTTCCCAAGATATCCCTACATGGGTGAGCTATCATTTGTGGATGACACAGTCAGGAAGCGGTGACATCTCTGCCTCCTCTTCTCCCCATCGGCAAATGAAAGCTTTCCTAGATGGCTTCAAGGTAACCCTCAGCATAGCAATCCTTGGGGATAGGAGGCCCACCACTTAGGAGGAGGGGGCTGTGCTGAGGGCCCCGTCAGACCATGAGCCAGTCCTATTTGTGCTGCCCCTGGAACTTCTCACTGCTTATTTTATTTCTCAAAAAGAGTTTGTTTCTACGGATATGTCTGGCATTTACTAGAATGGACCAAAATATTCAGAAGCTCCTGTATTTAGGAGATATCCGCTTATATTTGGATTATAAAGGATTCATTTGGAATGAGTCCTATTGATTTACTCTAACATTTTCTCACTTTCTGATATGTTCATTCAAATCAGTTGCTGAAATACCTCTTTACAGTTGAAATACACTTTATATTGTCTTAACTGCTTTATTTCTGTAACAGTCTACCCCACTATGTTTTATAAATCTTATAGTAAAACTTACATTTGGCAAAGTGGCATTCTGGGAGGAGGTGTTCAAACATTTCATCCCATAGTTTTTTGCCAGTCTAATTGCTGTACCTATCTTTTTCCTGCCCAAGGAGTTAAGACCAACTCCAGGCATTGAGAGGTAGGGGTCTAAATTGGGGGAATGCTACGGAATGAATAAGGTGAACATTCTGTTCCAGAGGCCTAACCCTCCAGTCATCAAAGCCAAACAAAACTCACAGGAGAGCTGAACCAAAAGTTCACAGTTGAGAGGTTTTGGCTTAGATTTGGGGAACAGAAGGGCATTAAGGCATTTGTTGGGGGACAGCTTATCTTTGGCCACCACCTGTGTCATCACATAGCATTGTTCTCAGAGAAATTGTTCTCTGGGGAAAATGACAGACAGGAGCAGCGCTGCCACCATCACCAGTGAATTTTGCCCCTACCCCCCCCCCGCCCTTATTTCACCTCCCCAAACTAAAATGGCCTCCCATTTTGCTGCATTTGGGAAGTGAAAATGGGTGGGGCAGTCTGCAACAGCACTAGTCTAGACAGCAGTAGCGGAGCCAGAACAGTAGCGGCCCGTGTCCAGCTGCCGTGGCAGCCCCACTTGCCCCACCCCCTATGTCTGACATCAGACTCAGAGGTTAGCCATGCCCCCACGTCTGTCGTCAGATGCGGGGGGCGTGTTCTGGCTCCCGAATGGGACCGCGCAGCCCTGTTCGGGAGTTAGATTCAGGCCAGCTCTGCATTCTCAGCACGGCCAGGAGCGGCTCTTCCCTGCCTAAAAAGCTAGATCGGGGTCAGCGCTGCATTTGCAGTGTGACCAGAAGTAGCTCTCCCTGCCTTTGAGGCAGGGAAGATCTGCACCTGCAGCACTATGAATGCAGCGATGGCCATTTAACTTCTGAATGGGGGCCCGTGGCCCCACTCGGGAGCTAAATCAGTCCCCCTGCATCTGTTGTCAGACGCGGAGGGCGTGTCGAGGCTGCGAGGTGTGGCCCCTGTGCGGCGGTGGCCCGGGTTCTTTGAACCCGGTCGCTCAGTGGTGGCTATGACCCCGCTAGACAGGATTACCTCAAAGGATGTTTTACCTAAATACCTAAATATGTGTAATTTCCATAGCTTTATATTGTTTTAAATGTTTGTAAACTGCCTTGAGGTTGTTCTTTTTTAAAATGAAAGGTGGTATAAAAATTGATTAAATAAAAACGAATAAGGAAGAAAACATGTTGACCAAATTAGGCCTAGTTTTTACTGAGATGTAAATGTGTTCAGGCCTCAGTTTGCGATCACATGTTTGAGTGCTCCTCCATACACAAAACAATTCCGGCACACAGAAAACTAGCATGTTAGGAAGAAGGCTGGGCTAAAGCCCTTCTCCATGAAATCTAGCTTTCTGTATGGAAAGATTTTATATGGAGAAGCACTAGATCAAGTGAAGCATTGCCTGTTGTCTGAAGGGATGCAGTCCAGAAACAGCTGAGAACCCACCTCACTGAGAACAAGACCTATGACTTATTAATAAAGAAATAGGTATGAACCTTTTGTGGCAATCTGGAAAGAACTAGCATGGGAGTGGATTAGCAGAACTCTATTCACTTTAATTGGGCTCAGGCAAAAGGCCACCTACATGGAGCTCTTTATGAAGTCTGTCTAAATTAGTTCTACTTGTTTTGCTTCAGGAAATGTTTTTCTCAGGAAGTACTCTGTGACATTTCTGTTACCTTTATTCTGTCTCTGACAGAAATATATCACAATGAGGGATGGAAAGAAACCCATTAAACAAAAATACATTTGAGACTTTATGACTTGAGTAATTTGATTCTTTTTATTTAGCAGGGGGTGAGAGAATGGCCCTATCCATCCCCAGCACAGCATCCCTCCAGTGGCTGTTGCTGGTATCTATCTATCTATCTATCTATCTATCTGTCTGTCTGTCTGTCTGTCTGTCTGTCTGTCGTGAACCCTTTGGGGACAGGGAGCCATTTTACTTTATTTTACTGTAATACATGTATGTATGTATGTATTTTTATGTAAACCACTTTGGGAACTTTTGTTGAAAAGTGGTATGTAAATATTCACCGCATCCATAATATTCATCATATTCTTTCAAAAATGATTGTCTAGAGAGAGAGAGAGAGAGAGAGAGAGAGTTGAAGCTTCTGTGTCTTAACTCATTTACATCTCCCCTCACAAAGTTGCCCAAACCTACTAATTTGCGGGAAATAAGCTGGCAACAGGAGACAGGCAAATAGTTTCCTTAATATTCCTTCCTCCATATACTACTGGTTATAAAGACACTGTACACAAAGTTTCCTACCTGTAAATATAAAGCAATTTCCCCATTATACTGAAGTTTTTTCATGTTTCAGAGTTGAACAACATTTCAGCACCACTCTGCAAAGACCATTTTCATGAGCTACCCAGCCCCATTCACACATTATACAACATTCATACAATCAAGCCCTATTCAGAAGTTTTCCAGTGCAGTAACAGATTCAGTACCAAAAATGGGTCAGAAGTCCTGCCCTGGTGCTGTCACTTACCCCTCCAGCCAGCCACTCACGGTTATGGCGCTGTGTGTGTAACCACAATGGCGTAACCACAATGGCTGGTGCATCTGTGAACTGTAGGACATGCAGTTTCGCAAGATTAAAAATATAAATAAAATGAAACTTTTTTTATTTTAAAGTGTGTAGAAGTGAAATTTGTACTTGTACTTATTTTATTATTAACATCACCATGGCAAAATACATAGTTCAGAAATATTTTATTAATAACTATCAATAAGGAGATGAATGTTCAGTATTTACACAGCATTTTTCCTCCTAAGAAGTCCAAGCAGTTCTCTTCGCATTATCCTTAACATGACAATGCAAACTAGCCCACTGTTGTTATTTCAATATATATTGCAAATAAGAGAAGGAAAAACAGATAAACAATCCATAGAAAGGCTTACATAAGACTACCCACTGAGTTCATGGCTGAGGTAATATATAAACTAAGGACTTCCAGCTGATCTCTCAGTGCTCCTAATAAACATTGAATACTGCACCCATTGTATAAGTTGTATACTTTAATGTGTACACCAGAAAAGCAAAACAACATGTACCATTTTGATCCCATGACTGGGACAGGAAGTCGGTCACACTGATATCTTATGATTTATTAAGCAAGCTTTGGGGGGCCAGAAGCACAAAATTGTTTGAGCCTCTTAAATGAGCTTTCTGGCCCTACAGATCAGTTGCCTTTATTACATTACTTGACACAACATGTTTCTGTTTGTGACTGTGGGAAACGGACATAATTTTGGACACTATAATCAGCTGTCTGTAGTAAGCATTGGGGCTGTGCATGGGCAGAATTATTGGCCCAATCACAATCCTGGCAATCCTGCATCATGATAACGATGCAGAGGGTGGTCAGGATTGCATCAAGCTGATAATTGTCAACAGCTCAATGCATTGGGATGGTGTGTGGGTGCGGGGGGGCTAACTTTAAACAGAGCTGCCTTCTGGTGGCATTTAGAATCGTATAGTTACAGGGTGCAGCCATCCCCCCATCCAAGTAATGCTACCAGGAAAAAGATTCAACTTAATGACATTGCTTCTCGTTCTGATTCATTTTAAGGCACAGATATGGAGAGAAAGGTGGCATGTTTGAACTGCTGCCACCATGCCTATTCGGATGCCACTTTCTCTGTGGAAGACTGGATCTTCCTTAAAGATGAGGAAGGGGGGGAAGATAAGGTCTGCCCCAGGGGCATAGTGAGGTTCCTGGTGGCTGGGGGACAAAGTTTAGCCAGGGGGCTCAGCCACTCGCAAAGCACGCATACCCCAGAGCCCCAAGCCACTCCCCCTGCATTGGACATCAGACATAAGGGGGCGGAGCAACCTAAACCCCCAATGGACGCTACACCCGTTTCATGAAATCACAGTTCTGTGAGCCTTTCGGTGTGGGAGGGTGGCTGCCACTATGGCCAACAGCAGTGCCAGTTCGACGGTGCAGAGCTGGGCCGAGGACGGAGCTGCCAAGGGCTGTCGTCCTCCACTGGGGGCGGTGGTGGATTGGGGTCAGTCAACCCCTCCTCTGGCAGCTCCTGCATGGCAGTGGAGAGGGCAGTCTGCTGGAAGGAGGAAGTGCAGGGGGAGGAGAAAAGAAGCCCCACTACTCTTCTTCCCATCATACAGGCTCAAAGCACTGCATGCCTCAGCTGCAGAGCGTTGAATGGGCAGCAGTGACAGGGCGCACCACAAGTTTTGTAGGCCCCATCTGGGGCCCCTGGCCCTCTGGGCCTGGGGACATTGCCCCCCCCTTTTCCAATAGACGCTACGCACATGGTCCACCCCCTCCCAGTCCTCCAATAGGTTTGATGCAATGTTGATACAATACAGCATTGCATCAAATCTATTGCTAATATTGGAGAAATATTATTACTAATATAGGGGAACATTTGTTTCCTCCCCTTGTCCAATGGACGCTGTGTCAATGGTCCACCCCCATCCAGTCCTCCAATAGGTTTGATGCAATGTTGATACAATACAGCATTGCATCAAATCTATTGCTAATATTGGAGAAATGTTGCTCTGGCATAGTTTCTGGAGAAAAATGCTCTGATATTAGCTGGTTGCTTTAGTAAGGTTTTTTTTTTTTTAAAGTAACTTAAGTGATTCCATACACTGTGAATTGTATACAAGCTTTGTGCTTGATATTTGATATTACATTTTTGATAATGTTATGTGAGACAAGGTGTTTTTGTATTGGGAGTTCTTTGAGGATTTGTTTTTCATATTATGTACAATTCAATATATTCACATGGTACATGATTGCAATCTATATGGTAACTGAATATTTTATATCTTTTTGAAAGCTTGGAGTCTTTTGACCAGATACTACTAGTTTTTCTAAGCATATGGGATTTCCATAATAATTCTCCACCTGATGAAGATTAAAATTGAAACAAAGGTCCCTAGTCACCATAGTGGGCTTATATGAAATGGATTGAGTGGATTTCTACATAATGGATTGAATCATTCTTCTATAGGAATACGTTTAGTTCATTTTCTACAAGTGTGTTTTCCAACAAGTAAACTGATATTTTGTACCACCTTATGCTGAATGTATATCTAACTCTGTGTAATTCAGTATATTCATACAAAGCGTATTTCGTTACTATTCTTTCACATTATCCGTGCCTGTTTATTTTATATAACTATAATCTACAACTACAACAACTATTAAATTGTCTTTATATATTATGGTAGGGATCTGTTTGGTTTAAGTTTCTTTGATAGAGCTTGCATCACCTTGGAACCGATTTTATGCGATGCACAACCCTAGTGTACATAAAGGACACTGTATTTTCTACAGTTCAGCATCCTTCAGAACTCTCATAAGAATAGAACAGACCTGCTGGTTCAGGCCCAAGGCCTATCTAGTAGGGATGTGTTTGATGTCGAGCATGACCCAGGCCATGCAGAGGACCATTACACATTCACGGTGGCCTCCAAAATGGCCACTGCAAGGGGGAGAGGCCCGGAAAGGGCTGAAAAACACCTGAACTGGATGATTTTTGCCACAAGGAAGGCCAGCTGGGGGGAGGGGGAACCTCTGTGGACCCCTACCCCGTGGCCTCAGAGAAGCCTGCTGGAGGAGATAACTACTAAAAATTCTCACAACCCCCCCACACACCAAACTGAACCCAGGGGGGTTCATTGGGGGGGGGGACAAAATTGAATTGGCCCAGACCTGTTCAGGTCCTGTTCAGACTCAAACTGGACTGGAACAGCCAGTTGTGCACACCCCTACTATCTAGTCCAGCATCAGGTTTCACACAGTGGCCCACCAGATGCTTCTGTGAAGCCCACAAGCAAGAGCTAGGGGCTAGGGTGGTGCAGAACCAGTTCTATTTGAACTTGGTTCAAATAGAACTGGCCTGGTTCAACTGGTTTGGACTTGAACCAAACCTGACACCAAAAAGGGGTTCTGGTCTGAGTTTGAGCCGAACCGGTCCCAGTTCTAATGAACCAGTTCAGACCCAGTTTGGCAGTCTGAGGAGCCATGCTAGTAAAGGGGAATCAGGCAAAGGGTGTAACCCTGCTCACCTTAAATAAACTTCTAATAATGGCAGAGAAAGGGCACCTGCACACAGCGCAGCGGCAGTGGTGGTGGTGCGACTCCTCCAATTTGTCAGGACTGGGAGCGTCACTCCAGTGCAGCCCGGTTCCAGCCTTCGTGCATGTGTGGAGGCCATTTGTGTGACCTCTGTGCATACATGGAGGCTGGAACTGGGCCACGCTGTAGCACCAGACCCAGTCCGGACAATATGGAGGACCTGCACTGCCACCACCATGCCACATACAAGTGCCCTCTCACCACCACTATTAGGGTCTTTTTAAAGATCGGCAAGGTTCCCTAATCATCACTGGATTCCCCTTTATAAGCATGCCCCCTTAAATAGCTGAAGTGGTTCCAAACCACTTCAGCCCGGTTTGACATTCAGACCGATCCAGGGGCTGGTTTGATTTGAACTGAAGGCTGGTTTGATTTGAAGGAGTTTGTGAGCTGGCAGTCCCATTCGAGTTCAACTCGAACCCAACAGCCAGAATCAGTTCGTGCATACCCCCACTGTGGGTCTGGCCTGTCTTCTGTTGTTGCTCCCCTACAACTGGTATTTAGAGGCATCTTGCCTCTTAGTCTGGAGATGGCCAATAACCCTCAGACTAGTAGCCATTGATAGACTTGTCCTCCATGAATTTATCTAAGCCCTTCTTAAAGTCATCCAGGCTGGTGGCTGTCACCTGCCTCTATTTTTAACTCAGGAAAAGGTATTTTAGTCTGGTGCAAACATGCCTCAAGGTTCAATTGCTCAGCAATTCACACTACCAGGTCTTCTCTTCACGTGTAGGCTGCACGTGGAAGGTTTTCTGTATTTTTCCATTGACTATGGGAAACACCTATATCGGGTAGCAGCAATATAGGAAGATACTGAAAGGCATCTCATAGTGTGTGGGAGGACACAATGGTAAACCCCTCCTGTATTCTACCAAAGAAAACTACTGGGCTCTGTGGGTGCCCAGAGTCAAAATCGACTTGACAGAACACTTTACCTTTAAATGAGAAGGAGAGTTTCCCTGGAATTTTGCCCACACCAGGGGGGTGGATAAACTCTGTTAAAAAGTGAGTGTGGTGGCAGTGATTAACAAAGGAATAGTTTTAAGTTTTAAAGGAACAGCCTTTGTTGAGCAAACATGGAGGGAATGATGCAGCATTTTAATTTCCCCCACATGGGCTTGCCTCGAGACAAAGGCCGGGCTTAAATCTGCTGTTCACTATACCTTGTAAGAAAGGTGCTCTAGGCACCTGATCATCTTGGTTGCCCTCTTCAGTTTTATAATGTGCTTTTTGAGGTATGATGGCCAAAACTGCAGGCAGTACTCCAAATGTGGCCACACCATAGATTTATCTAAGGGCATTGTGATAATAGCAATTTTATTTTCAATTCCCTCCCTAATGATTCCAGACATGGAATTTTCCTTTTTCACAGTTGCCATACATTGTGTCAACACTTTCAACAAGCTGTCCACGACGACACCAAGATCTCTCAACTGGTCAATCACCAACAGCTCAGACCCAATCAGTGTATATGTGAAGATGAGATTTTTGTCCCAATATGCATCACTTTACACTTGCTGACATTAAACTGCACTTGCCATTTTGTTGCCCAATCTCTGTAAAAGGGATCTATATTTTCAATGTGCTGACTTTAATCTGTTAAAGCAAAAAGGCAGCTAAAATCTCAAATATAATAGTCTTCTTTTTTAACCCGTGTAATCTGAAATTGGATGCTTCATCTAGGCCAACATTGGACAAAAAACTAAAAAGGCAGGTTTGACATCTTCACAAATTGCCTTACAATTGCTTATGATTACTGTTAGTGTGAACATTTGTCACAGTTGTTTGATTAATGTTTCGTTTCATTACATTATTAGCAGAGAAGAATCATAGAGACTCCCACTAGTTTTCCTTGAGCAGGTAAAGGCCATAAATGTAACCCATTTGTAAGTGCTGTTCTCCTACCAAGTTTTGAATGCTTACATTTGACCACATTAATTTCCTTGTTAACCTGGCAACTGATTTATTGACAATGTGGCAAAGTAATTAGTAGGAGACTCAACCTAGTGTTGCTTTGGTGGGAAACAGTATTTAATCTGTCCTTTCCTATTAAGCAAGACCAATTACATGGTTACATGCTTAAACTAAGCATGACAGGTGTATAAAGACCCAATACCTCTCTGGCATCATCATTGCAGTTGGGTATACTTGATGTGAGCACCAGCACAACCTATGCCAGACACTTCTCTGTAATGCTGTCAACATTCTAAAAATGTAGATATGTCCCATTAAAGTAGGAGAATAAAAAGTTATCAGGCTGAAATACATGTTACAAGCAAGTATATGCAATGCATTCTTGCCTGCTACTGCTTCTATAAGCTCTGGGATGGAGATACTAACCCTTAACAAACCCACTCTTTTAGGCTATTCACACACACATGCAAAACCTGGCTGAGGGACCCCAGCCTGGTTTTGCCCACGCATGTTAACCGCCGAGATTGGGCCATATGCCAGTGGCAACACGACGACAAACCCGCCTATGTAGCCACCCTTGAAAATGAGGTTAAGGGAGCAAGCGCTCTCATCAGAGGAGCCACTTAGACAAGCCACCGCCCTCTCACTGCCTCCCTGGCCACCCCTAGAAACTTTTAAAAGACAGGATTCCTCTTTGCTTGTCAAGGGGAATCATCACCAGATTCCCCTTTATGAGCATTGCCCCCGGAACCGTCAAACCAGGTCGAACCATAATGGACTAGTTAGGTGAGGTTCAGACTCAGACTGAAGTCTGGTTCGTTTCGAACTCAGACTGCCCACCTTTTTTTGAGGCTGGGTTGGACTGAGTTCAAACCATTCGAACTGGGCCAGTTTGATTTGAAATTGTTCTGCACACCTCTAATACATGGCTGGTATGCCATGGTCAACATAGTGAGCATACGTTTCATGAAGGCAACGCCCTTAATATCTCATACTTGTAACAAAGTCTCTATAATCACCACAAGCAAGCAAAGTGCATCTTGAAATAGTGAAGCACCAAAAACAGATTTAGTTAACTTCAACCTAGTGCTATTATCTGAGCACTATATACGGCCTTTCAAAGGCCAGAAATCTTCATTTCAGTGTGCCATGAATACTCACCCTGTTTGCATGTATAATTTTTTTAAACCAGTTCTATATTGTTCTGCATGATCAGTAATGCATCAGGTGCAAAATAACACTGATTTATTTGCACGTTCTGCACATTTATGTTGGTTGAATATCCCAGGTGCTCTGTTTTGATTTAATATGTTTCATCCCTGTTCCATTTAGCTCACTGAGAAAACTGTTTAGGAGCGCTTCAATTCAGAAGATTTACAATTTGTAAAATATTTAAGATATTGACTCAGATTTCTCAGTGTTACCTCTATTGATTTCAATAAAGGAAGGGTGAATTTGTCTGTGGAAGTAGGTTTTCAACTTGCAACTAAGTAGCAGCACAACAGATATGGTTTTAGATATTGATACTAGCATATTGAGGTAGTACCAATGTTACACACTTGAAACCGTATCTGAACATCAAAATATAAATTGAACCATTCTATTTAGATACTCCAAAAAGAGTTTCAATATGCTGATCTATTTCTTTTCTTTTCTCAGCACACCAAGTTTAGGATATTCAAAACCCACAGCTGGAATTCTATTTTGAAATCCTGACACAGAACAAAATGTTCTCATAGGACAGAGGTCCTTAGCCTATTTGCAACTATGCACCTGCCCCCCACCCCCGGAAGATCCTCAGGTATTACCCAGGATCACACCCCATTTATAAAATATATTTTCACAATCTCCAATAAAAGTTAGAGGAGGAAAATAGGTACTCAGGATAATTATTCTGGCTCCCCAGAAAGCAAATTAAATTCAGTGCTGCAGAGATTTTCCATGGATCACCTGGAGAAATCCCATGAACCCCCAGAAAATAAGAAGATAGGAAGCTGCCATATACTAAGTCAGACCATTGGTATATCTAGCTCAGTATTGTCTTCACGGACTGGCATCAGCTTCTCCAAGGTTGTAGGCAGGAATCTCTCTCAGCCCTATCTTGGAAAAGCCAGGGAGGGAAATTGAAACCTTCTGGTCTTCCCAGAGTGGCTCCATCCCCTGAGGGGACTATCTTACAGTGCTCATACTTCTAGTCGTCCATTCATATGCAACCAGAGTGGACCCTGCTTAGCTAAGAGGACAAGTCATGCTTGCTACCACAAGACCAGCTCTCCTCCTTAGAAGAAGTGCCATTTTCCTGTTTAGCCTTTTTTTTCCTACCCTGTCTTCTCAATCTCCCATTGTGTACACCCATCACTTGTTGCTGTAGCAATAGCAATAGCACTTACATTTATATACCGCTTTACAGCCGGAGCTCAAATCACATCAAAGGCCTTACTATTCAAAGAAAGCTGTGTTGCTCAACAAAGTTTATTTGTGGTAGAGACTGTGGGGCTATTCATACGACTGTAGAAAATTGGGCTCGGCTGCGAGCCTGGTGATTCTTGAGCAGGTAACCTGATCAAGTAGCCCGCCCCCTTTAACTGGGTTTGCGGAGCGAGCGCTCCACAAACCCGGTTTTTAAATTGTGAGTAGCCACAGTGTGGCTCCATGCCAGAGTTACTCACGAGTAGACCCCTGGTGGGGGTCACGAGTAGACCCCTGGCCTCCCAGGGCTCCCACCCTGATCCCGCCCTGATCCGGCTTAGCCCGCTCTCCCCACTGAGCTTCCCAAACCGGGTCTCACTGATCATGAGACCCGGCTCCAGGGGCGTAACTATAATAGGGCAAGGGGAGTCCGTTGTCTCGGGGCCCCCTGCATCAAGGGGGGGCAGAGACATGTCTCCCCCAGCCAGCGCCTTCCCAAGCTTCCTTGAATTTTTTTTTAATTTTTAGAGGAAGGCACTGACGGGGGGCATTTTAAATTTTTGTCTCTGGGCACACTCCAACCTTGTTACGCCCCTGCCCAGCTCAGTGACATAAAACTGAACCAACCACATATCCATTTTGCCCTTTGGAACAACATACTTTATTTTGGTCATTGACCAGAAACATTATCACACACAACAGAACGTAATTTGCATAAGATATAACAAAACTTAGCCACTGTATTGGTATATTTATGATTAAAATTTGGCAATAAAATTTTTAAGAGAGACTCATCTGGATAACCAGGAAACATCACAAGATACGGCAAGATAAGTGTTGATCGATCATTCTTGTAGAGGTCACAATATAAAATAGCATGTTCAGTAGTCTTGATATCACCTGACTCGCAAGGGCAAAGTCGGGATGCATAAGGAACCCCCCTAAACCTCCCTTGGAGCACCGCTGTAGGGAGCGCATTTAATCGAGCTAAAGATAGCGCCCACCTGAACTTGGAAAAAGAAATATTACTTAAGTATGCAGCGGGTTTTGTGTTAAAAAGCTGATCTCCAAGGTAAACACCTTTTGGGATTTTGGCAACTTCTAACTGTAGATCAATGTCAGAAATACGTTGTTTAATAGACTTCCTAGCACAATCATAACCCAAACTAATAAGTATATCCAGTGAAAACTCGTAAAATTGGGATTTTGTTTTAACAAGACGCTTCCAGGTAGAATCGAAATTGTCAGTTAAAACCAAGGGGGCAAGTCCAGATTGAGAAAAGACTAATTTTAACCAAAATGCAAAAATGCATTTCCAATACTCCACTTCCAAGGAGCCAAGGCCCACCTCGCAGCTAATGATGACATTAGGAACACATCTGGGAAGCTGCAATATAGATCTAATAAACTTTGTTTGAATAGCTTCCAGTGTGACAAAATTGCCAAAAGGGCCCAACTGAGCACCATATAATAATACAGGGTAGACCTTGGCGAGAAATAGTTTAAGAGCGGGTGGAGTACAAAGAGCCCCCTTTGTAAAATAAAAAGATCTAATTAGGTGGGCTGAGGCTTGGGCGTTCTGCACAATATAATTTAGATGTGCCTGGCGCTGGCCCAAGAAGTGGAAAACCTTTGCCCTTTGGATTTCAGCTTGTCTTATTTCTGTTACCATACTTCCTAATTTAGCAATTTCTCATTTAGCAGTTTCTGTCAGTTATAAAACTCAGGTCTTTTCATGCCCCCACTCCCCCGCCCCATGATTGCATTACATCATAGGTTTTGTCATTTTTAAGACTGCATCAACAGTTAGATGTCATTGCATGTAGTATCAAGAACAACTCAGAATGCTTCCTGTCCTGCAACTAAACATAATAGAATATCCTTAGTTGAAAATACATTGGAACCTACAAATGTAATGCAGATTTCAGTGACATCCGACAATGTCAAAATATAAATTTCTACTAACTGAATCCCACATTTTGACTTGCATTTCATTTTTGATGGAATTTGGCAGGAATCTACATGCTGAGCTTTGCAGTTTGGGTTTTTTTCATTTCATTTCAGTGTTTGTGTGTGTGTGTGTGTGGTGGGGGGGATCCATTTCATTCAGGCATGAAGCCCAGTTTTGATATCTATAAGTTGTCATGTATAATATAGAGCCCTAATTTGTGAAACAAGAAATTCTAAGAAAAATGAATGTAGCCTATTTCTGCTTCATAATATGGTGAACATTACAACACTCCATGGAGATCTTGTCAAATGTGTCTCAGTATACAGTTGGTCTCGATCAGAGTTAGCAGTAACTAATGAATTTAGTTGAGTGGTTACCATCTTGTTTCAAGATGGTGGATCAAGCTAAAAATATCTTCTTCCATGATCTGTGAATTTGGTCTGCACTGGACTGCATATATATGTGTTGTGAAGGGGAGGGACTAGTACGTTGAGTGTCCACCATCTTGTTTCAAGACCACAAATCAAAACAATAAATCCTGACCCCTCCCAAGTACTGCAAACACACAGAGATCTCATAAACCGTCTTCCCTTTGGAAAGTAGCTAAAAATGGTAGTGGCCTGAAATCAATTACATTACTTCAAAAGAACTGAAAATAAAATATCCACCAAGTGTTTTTTCTATAGCACATGCAGTGAAGGTACCACATGACATCTTAAATGTTAGCAAACCCTGCTCCAGATTTCAACCACCTGCTTTTGGGGACAATGAAAGAAAGATCTGTATGATACAGCCCTAGTTTAATTCTACCAGTTATCTGTAAGAGAGACATAGCAGTGCAAAAACCTAATCACTATGGCCTTGTTCATTTTTTATTCTGGTAATTTTGTTGCTGCCAAGAACCCAACTGACATGGGAAGATATAGAATAAAAATGCCTCTGATCTATCATAGTTCCTTGCTACCCTAGATATTTTGTGCATGCATTTGACAGTACAGAACCTTAAAGATACTTGTAACCTTCACTTCTAATAAACCCCTTCCCAGATGTCTTCTGCACTTCTGTTATGTAATGCAGAGTAGACAGGAGGGACCCCATTCCAAAATAAAGACTGTTATAAAGTGTGAGACTCCCAGGACCTGTACATAACAATAGTATTACTACCTTATGCTCTTGGTCTAGCCCAAATTTCCCACAAACATCTAGGAAACCAATCCATATATTCTGGGTTGTTTCTGGAGTGGATTTTTGGAAGGTCCACCATCACTACTGGTTGTAACAGAAAAATTAGAAAAGCAGAAACTGTGCCTTTCAGCTACAAGGAGGTTAACACAGTCATCTGGGAGCATACCCTATATATGGTATTCATTTTAGCAGACATAAAAAAACCAGTATGTGGCAGATCAAAGTCAGTAAAACACATACAGATCTCAGGATGTGTGTATTGATTTATTTTGCTTTCTCTACTAAGAGCTCCTCAGAAATGTTACAGAGTATTGTCAGCAGAGCTGTGTTGATCTCTGGGTAAAACTAGCCATCTCAGTAGTTTTCAATATTTTAATTTATATAATCTACTTAACCCCACCAACCTTTGGACTGCAGAGATGTGATTGAAGCCCCTGCACAACGCCCCCGCCCCCCAGCCCTCTACTCACACTGTTGTGCAAGATCTGCATTCTGCCTATGCTTCAGGAGCACTCTGTTGTTGAGGATTAGCATCATGTTTCCTCTCTTCCAGAGGACCTTCCAAGCAGAGTGGGGATGTTTTGTCTGCTTGTATAAAAACACACATGTAGATGGATTAGGGGGTTGCATGTGTTCCCTAGTTGCATCCCTGCAATCCTCTATTATGCATGTGCTTCATTAGTCAGAGTGTCAGCCATTGTGAGTACTTTTCTCTCAACTCTAATTGTTAAAACATAAGAACAGCCCTGCTGGATCAGGCTCAAGGCCCATCCAGTCCAACTTCCTGTTTCACACAGTGGCCCACCAAATGCATCGAAACCCACGGGCAAAAGGTGAAGGCATGCCCTCTTCTGTTGTTGTTCCTCTGCAACTGGTATTTAGAAACATCTTGCCTCTGAGCCTGGAGGTAGCCTAGAGCCACCAGACTAGTAACCAGTGATAGACCTTTCATTCATTCATTCATTTGCCAATGCCTTGTTTAAAGCCATCCAAGCAAGCGGCCATCACCACTTCCTGTGGCAGAGAATTCCATAATTAATTACACACTGTGAAAAAAGTACTTCCCTTTGTTGGTCCTACAATTCCCAGGCTTCAGTTTCATAGGATGACCTCTGGATCTAGTGTAGTGAGAGAGTGGGTGAAATTTCTCTCTGTCCACTCTCTCTATTCCATGCATAATTTTATACATCTCCCCATAGTTGCCTCTTTTCCAAACTAAAAAGCCCCAGATGCTGTAGCCTTGCCCCATAAAGAAAGTGCTCCAGTCCTCTGATCATCTTGGTTGCTCTCTTCTGCACCTTCACCAGTTCTACAATGTCCTTCTTAAGATACGTTGACCATAACAGCACACAGTAGTCTAAATGTGGTTGTACCATAGATTTGTAGAAGGGCATTATAATATTAGAATTTTTATTTTTCCTAATTTTTATTTTTCCCTTCCTAATAACCCCAAACATGTTGGTTGCCATTTGCAAGATTATCTACTATTTATGTAGTAGAACACTGCCTAATATTTCTCTGTGATTTACATATTGGCAAATTTCACCATGTCATTGACAACTTCTGTATGCCCACATGGTGTTGTGAACCAAACCTGATTTGTATATTAGATATGCTCAGGAGCTAACTTATGAAATTAGGCTGGCTTCACCAGTGTCACAAAGTGACCAGTTCTTTTATACGGTGACCATACGGTGACCATACGGTGACCATGTATAGTCTGGGGGCAAGGTAGAAAGGAGACCAAAGCAATCCTAAATAATTCATTGGGCTTTATTGAGTATAAAAGAATAACAACATCAATCTAACTGAGCAGAAACAGAACAATCTATCAGCATTACTAACAATATTTCAACCATAGCCAGCAACAACATTTATCCAGTGTTCCTAACTATCATATGTGTGTGTATTAAATCCTCCTAGAGCCTAATATAATTCATATATAGGCAAAAGCGGGGGTAAGGAAGGTTGAGGACTGGCATGGTTTAGGGAGATTAGGAATTAGTAGAGGGAAGAGGGGAAAGGAGAAGAACGGGAAAGGATGGAGGGATCCAAGGCTTGTGGAAGCAGCATATTACCAGGGTCAGAGGCTTGAGGGCGGTAGGGCTTTCAGCTGAAGGAGAGATGCTGTAGCTAATGACAGGAGCTTGAGAGCGATGGTCAAGCAGGCAGTTTGCTCAGAGCAAGGCTGAGAGTGAGAGCACCGTGGCTGGGGAAGTCTTGACTTCTCACTGCGCAGCAGAAGTCACAGACAGTTCCTGCTTGTTGCCCCACGGCTCAGCAGCAAACTCTGGGATGGCTCTTGAGCAAGTATGCTTGTTAGGCAAGATTGCTAGCTCTCTGTTTGGCTTGCTCCATTTTTGTAGTTGCTTCTCCCTTTGATCTCCATAGAGTCTATTCAAAATGTCCTCATCCTTCCTGGGTCCCTCAAAAGGAGACAATTTTGTTACCTTCTGGATATTGCCTTTTAATTATTCAGGATATTAGCTCAGTACAGGGAGATCTGAATCCCATCTTCTGTTAGCTGCTATTCAGGGGAGGGGACATTCTATTTTACCCAAAGCAAATCTGAATCTCTGAGCTGCAAATGGGCATGTTATCTTGTCCCCAGATTTCAGGTGCCTGGTCCCAGAAGGTGTTAAAAGGTGTTAATAAAATAAGAATTAAATCTATCGGTGTTTTCTTTGTGTGCATCTACCTAGAGTGGAATTTCTATAGACAGCAATTGGGTATCCCCTTTGGGCATAGCAAAGCAATCATTGACAAGGATTAACAGAGACTTCTTGCAGGAGGAAATGGGAGCTCAGCTCCTCACTTCTTCCTGACATTATCTGATAGTGAGTTAAATTTTAGCATTTGGATAGCTGAGGCTCGGCCTTTGTGTTTCTTTGAGTACCCATTTCACAATACAATGCTGGATTGCCTCTTCCTTCACAGAGCAGTTAGCCAAGGCAGTCATGAGACCTGGGTGTCAGTTCACCTTGAGTTCAGGCATTAATTCATTCCTTAATAAAATGGAATCAGACACAGGCCTGGGTTCCATCTCGGTTGGTAGCTCTGGCTTGAATGTTGGGGTCAGGGGGTCCCCAACAAAGGGTCCAGTGAAAGTAACATAAAAGTAAGAGTTCCCATACAGAATAACATCAAGGCACCATACCTTTTATCTCCTCTCCTCTCCTCCCTCCTCTCCTCCTGTCCTTGCATTTTTACAGGTTTTCTCCTTCATGTCCTGGCAATGCTGCTGAATGTTGATGAGATAAATGGTCACATAAAAGTAGTAGATAATGAGGAAATTTTCCCCCATATTTGGTGGTTGTCTTTAACAAGCATTGATTATGTGTTACTGATCTGGTTTCCTAATTTTAATGAATGGCCACAGTGACAGCTGCTGAATATTTATCACTTCACTGCAATTGTTAAATCATAATATAAATATTCTGAAGATTCCAGATTAATTCTTCTGCCCAATTGACTTCAAGCATGCAAACAATCTGGTAGGTAGTAGGAAAAGGATGACTGGATGTCACAAATTGCATAACTGATAATGGTAACATATCTGGGGCAATAACACCAGAAAACAGGGAAGCAATAAAAACAACCTTTGGGGAATATTTAAGATAGGAACAGACCAATGCTGATGGAGGGGAAGCAATCTTGTACATAGCACATTATTTAATGTTAAGGCTTACAAATCCTTAGCTAGTATTGTTTATTACTGTGTAGGGTGGCCAAAGTTTTAAAAGGGTAAGGCAAGACTTGAGCATTTTAAAAAGCTAAATTGATACTTCTCAGAACCAGCAGATGAAATTGCACAATCTGCTTCTCCACCCAGCTGTCTAAATATATATTGGTCTCTATTGTTCAAAGGAAATTGATTGGAATAATCTGATTTTCAGAAAGATAAATCTAATGCAAAGTTCTTTTTGATCTGTCCAGGCTTTTAATACTTGACATAAAAATTCACATGCATTTTTAAAAAATCTAACCTGTTATTTTAAGCATTAAGGCAAGAGCAAGCAATGAAGGCTGTTGATTACAGCCGATATGTTGATTGGAATTTGGGAAGAATGTCATGCAATATCAAGGGCTGCAGCTCACCCATGGAAATAGCTTTAACAAACCTCTGCTTGCTCGCCCAGCTGGGTTGAGCAATTTCCTTTTGACAGGTGAATAAAATATCATTAATTTATTTCATTCTTGCTGTCAAGCCAAGAGCATTGGCGAATATGGCAGGCTTTGTGTCTGGGGCTGTTTACATTTCATTACAGTTTTGCTATGCTAAATTAAACCCATACTAAGGATGAACAGAGCAGCTCTGAAAATGACCCGCTCGGTCTGAAGTTTCTCATGTGCCTAATAACCTTGTTATCTCTTCTAGCAAGCAGCTGCAGTAAATGTGATCTAAGACATAAATGGACCAATAGACACTTGCATCCTAAAAAGTTATGCTTCATATAAATCTTAACAAAAACTCACCCCGGAGTCCAATTTTGCCATTCTTGCTTGAGAGAAAAATCCCACGGTAATACTTCAGTAGGAAAAACACACAAGACAGGACTATTCCACCGATCTGTGTGGCCTGTTTAGACAGGGTACCAAAGCAACATCTGTAGTACAAAGATGTGATCCTGCTTTACGGATGGTGAGCTCATTGAACTGCGGGTGTGCTGACTCCCTGCGATTTCCCCAGATACAGGAAACTCGACTGCATAATTTCTGGACTTGGGCTTACACACTGTGCCTTCCTTGTCCTCTGGTGCCCTGCTTGGGTCTGACACTGCTTTGGCCAGTTCAGCATTTTGAACCAATGAATCTGCCTTACACTAAGTCACACCATTGTCAATATTGTTTTCACTGACTGGCAGCAGCTCTCCAGGGTTTGGGACAGGAGTCCAACCCTCCCTAGAGATTTCAGAGACTGAACTTGGAACCTTCTTTATAGAAAGCATGTGCTCTACCACTGAGCGACCATCTCTCCCCATTGACCCATACATCTTCTACTGCATACACAGGTGCTTCTTGAAGACCAATTAGTTCTGTCCAGCATCCTTTTGTGCACTGCAACCTGCTAATGGTCAGCACATAGAATTTTTCATGCACCAAGCATCCTCACAGTAAGGAGAAACTCATCCAGTCCTGGATCTTGTCACATTTGTAGCGGATTAAAGCCTTTGTCTCAGAGTTAGTTCACATGAGGGAAAGAAAACACCGTGTCATCCCTACAGAGCTGCCTGAGTGGGCTTCTCATAAAACTATCCTGTATTACCAGTAGATTCAAAATGCTACCACCAAGCGCCCTAAAACTTGCAGAGAACCAGACCAGTGGATTGGATGCTGTAATCCAAGGTCCCTCTGTAACTGTGTATTGAGCAAATACAAACAAAAAACAAAAGCCTTCCACATGTAAGCTTACATCAGATGGGAAAAACTGATAGCTGCTGAGCACCTGAGGACATATTTGCACCAGAAAAATCCCCCTTTGTCTACTGAGTTGAAAACCCACTGAGAAGCTTGTAAAAAAACAACAACAACAGAAAAAGAAAACTTTCATTCAAAAGGCTACAAAAATAAGTTGTCTCAAGCTTCAGAAATAGGTTGCATATAAGAATGCATAAATGATTACAGAGTCTTTTTCAATTACTACAGACTGGTTCTGTCTGAGGCTGTCTCAGTTTTTAGGAACAGCTACAAATACTGTACTTAGTAAATTACAAAAACAGGTTGTCTTTATGCACACTTAAATGTTTTCAGAGGCTTTTGCAATGACCTAGGTGTGTTGAGCGTAGGCTAGTGTTTCTTATTTCAATGACATTGCAGGTAAAAAAATAAGAGAACAGTATCAGGAATATGCAAAAGCACACACAAACAAATAAACACAAGTTCCTAACACACAGTCTGACTAACCAAACTGTTCACTATGCTGAATTCCCCTTTCCTTGAACTCACCCAATTCCTGATAAGAATCAAGCTTCGTGCAATCCTTTCTTTTAAGGATCTACAGAGTTATTCCATGAGAGAAACCTCCATGCTGGCTTTGACCACAAGGGAGCAAAATTCCTTTGCCCCTCACTAAGCCTTTCCGTATGTGCTTCTTTCCAATAAAGACCACCCTTCTTGTTCCCAGAATTCCCAGCAACTGCTCTCTAGGTCCCACCTACTTGTTCTACTGATTGGCAGCCCTGGAGCTCACCAGCCTGTCAGTCCCTGTTAACTCTTTAGAAGGAGAGGAGGCTGATTACTACAACCTTGTTCACTAACGAAAGCACATAAATAATGAGAATCATTTCAAAAAGCAATTGCCTGCTGCCCAAGTAAGGCTAACCAAACCTAGGAGCTTACATGGATGGTAGGGCACCAATAGCATTCTGGAATGCTTCACAGTGGTCGGTATACCACAGCCACCTTGCCAACCAACTAGAGGTGTGCGAGCCAGCTCGAATTTGAGTTGTTTGACTCAAGGGGGTTCGGGTCGAGCCAAGCCCGGTCCAGTTCGGCTTTAACCAGCTCAAAACTCACTGGTAAAGGGGAATCTAGTAAAGATTCCCCTATACCAGTAAAGGAGGGGATCAGGAGACTTAAATAAGAAGAGTTGGTGCAGAAGAGGTGAGGGGAAGTCCTCATCACCACCCCCAATCACCCTGAGAGTGCTGCAGCCGCCGACAGCAAATTGAAGGTAAATTTCTATTTTTCCCCACCCCAACTCTTCTCATTTAGATTCCCTGGATTCTTCTTTGGGTCCTTACCAGATTACCCTTTACCAGAACAGCCTAGACCTTCCCCCAAACCGGGCTCAAATTCGAGCTGAACCAGGCCTGGTTCAGGTGTCCACAAAACTGGACTGGACCCGGTTCTGATCAAGTCCGGTTTGACTTGAACCGAACTGGGTTTTCCAGTTTTGTGCACATCCCTACACCAAATCATCGAGGGCTAGGGCCTGGAGCACCATTGGATGGCCCAGCCTACAGCTTTTCCCCAGGGAAACTACAGGAGGGAAAAGCTCTGTGCTGGTGAGGCTCTGGTGCCAACCCTGTGCACCATAACATTAATGGGATGATTCGGAGTAAAGGGGGGCAGACAGAGCTGTAGGCAGAGGAACTGGAATAGTGACAAGTTGGTCACTGATAGTTTATGTCTGATCCGGCTCAAGGGCACCTAAGTATGGGCAAGGATCATGTCCAGACAGAGAGCCCTTTCTCATGAGCAGTGAGAAAGGCTATCCAGTTTGCATGGAGGAAACCCTAAGGAGCTTACCTCCCCACAGATGATCAATCTGACATCCCTGGGTGGGCCAATGTCCCTGGGTCAATCACCCGCCCACACAAGCACTGGCTGCTGCCAGTAGCTCCGAGGGTCGGGGTGCCAGGATGTGTAGCCACATGATGCCCTCCCCCTGGAGCTCCAATAATGCACCATGTGAGTGCACCATTCATTATAGGGATCCCCCCTCCCCTCCCTGAGTCTGCCAGCCACGATAAAAAAACCCACATGATTTAAAAAAAATCATAACAGCTTAGGAGAGCACTCACTCGCCCAGCCCTGTTTTGAAGGGTTGCTCTGTAGGTGGGTTTGCCACCATGGTGCCTCCAGGATGGGCCTGATCCTGATGGTTCACACATGTATGGAAAACCGGGCTGGGCTCTCTTAGCCTCAGCAAGAGCTTCTGATTTGTCTCCTACTTGTTCAAACCAGCAGCCAAGCCAGACCTAGAAGCTTTTATAGAGCTCAGAGACTATAATCTGTTATGTTGTGGCTCACTGATGCAAAGAAGCTTCCTTGGTGATGTAGGTGGTCTCTCAGCAATTTTTTCCTTTGGCCAGATTTCAGAGGTCACCTGTTCAAATACCTTTTGGCCTGACTTCAAAGACCTGCTGCTGCATCAAGTTCAGCTTACTTATAGGCAATGTCACTGTTATATTTAGACAATTTACATCATGCTTCTGATGTTAAGAATTCTGATGATGTGAAGTTTCAAGGATGTAGTAAAAGAGGAGTAAATCGGCACTACCCCACCAAATGCTCATTCTTTTCCAGTCATATTAAAAACATTTGCCCTAAACTCTTTTATGGTAACCGATTGCCCAATCCCCCTCACCCTCCAATGTTTGTCTCTTGCTATGCCCCTGTGAAGTTTTGATGAAGAGGTTTTTAAAATAAAGACTTATTCAATAGATACTTCCTAATTCTTCTATTAATGCTGCACTGAACTGTTGTGAGGTTTTAAAAAAAATCCTCTCTTTCCACATTTGCACACATTCCCCTCCACCCTCCCACTTGTTTATAGCCTAGAATTGCTAATGCTTCTAAGGTAAAGTGGTAAAGTGTGCCGTCAAATCAATTTCGACTCCTGGCGCCCACAGAGCCCTGTGGTTTTCTTCGGTAGAATACAGGAGGGGTTTACCAATGCCATCTCCCGCGCAGTGTGAGATGATGCCTTTCAGCATCTTCCTATATTGCTGCTGCCTGATATAGTAGCAGTGGGGATTCAGATTGGCAACCTTCTGCTTGTTAGTCCAGCATTTTCCCACTGTGCCACATCAGCATCATTCCTGTGTGTTTGTTTTACCTAAAGAGCTTTTTCACTGCATGATCCCAGCCAATCATGATGACAACTCAGATAGATATAGATATAGATATAGATATAGATATAGATATAGATATAGATATAGATATAGATATAGATGACACTAATCCAGTTAGTCTGTGATATGCCATCACTAACTTAGTTTGCGTGAGGGAAAGAGGGAATTCATCCCTGTTCATCCCTGTCTCCCAGGTAATTGAGCCAATGTTCCTTGTCTTGCTGTGTTGCACTGGTGGCTGCATTGCTCATCAACACTGCACTTCAAGACCTTCACCAGCCTCAGTCCAACCTAATCATGCACAGTTATGCATGATTGGTTGTAGCAGAATGCAGATGGAAATGAACATTTGAATGGGCTTCTGAATGAACATCCCCATCCACTAGGGATGTGTGAATCGATTTGGATACAAATCGATTTGTACCCGAATCTAGCTGATTCGGGTGATACGGAGACAAAACAAATCACCCCTGTGGTCCATTGGCTAGATTCGGGTACAAATCGAATCGCAGCTGATTTGATTCGAATCGATTTGGGTTTCGGATCTGTCCTATTAATTTCCCCAGATTCCCAGCTTTCATTAAAAAAAAAAAAAAAAAAAGCTAAACTCTAGCCCTTATAGAAGTGGAGTTATGGAGCAAAAAGTGTGGTCACTGTTTTTCAAGTGTTCGGATTCTTTGGTGTATAATAACTTTCACTCAAAGAATCCTTATGAGAATTCATTACACACCTTCATTTCTTCTATTCATTTTGACTGTCTTTTAGACAGATTTTCAATACAAACCATGAATCCACTCTCATTTGCTACCATAGAATCTACACTCAGATCACCTCAGAAACAACAGAACTCTGTACCCCATGGGTTAGCAACCCCATGGGAGTGGCTGGCACCCTATGTGCACTACACCACCACTTACTCTGGGCCACCCCAGCGCCCTCCAAGTGCACTTATGGGGCTGCTGAAACTTCCATTATACCTTATAGGGAAAAACCTTAAAGATGAGTAAACTTCAACTATTCATCAAAAACCAGCCCTTTGCCCAATCCCTCTGCAATTTGGGTGGTAGCCTCCAGCCATTAGGCACTACCAAATCAACACACTCTTCCACCCCAGATCCCACTTTATGCCCCAAATCTGCCTCAAAGACACTAAACCTTGAACAATTCACCAAAAATCAACCCTTTGTCCAATTCCTCTGCAATTTGGGTGGTAGCCTCCACCCATTAGGCACTTAACTTAAACTGAGTAGTACCTCACTGCCTTGTGGGTGGGAGTGGGGTGTAGTTGGCACATGGCAGTTGACAATTGGCACTGTCTAAAAGACAGTCAAAATGAATAGAAGAAATGAAGGTGTGTAATGAATCCTCATAAGGATTCATTGAGTGAAAGTTATTATACACCAAAGAATCCGAACACTTGAAAAATAGTGACCACACATTTTGCTCCATAACTCCACTTCTATAAGGGCTAGATCTTAGCTTTTTTTAAAAAAATGAAAGCTGGGAATCTGGGGAAATTAATAGGACAGATCCAAAACCAGAATCAATTTGATTAGGTTCAGCCGCGATTCGGATCCGAATCGAATTTGGGCTGATTCGGATGGGACAGATTCGGATCCAAATCGAATCAGGGCTGTTTCTATGCGGTTACAAATTGAAACACAGAAAATCCGAATTGCACACCCCTACCATCCACATTCTGTCTCAGCTAGTAAGGAACTCTCAACTGGATCAGGACAAAGAAGTAGGGGTGTGCAATTCGGATTTTCGGTGATTCGGTTTGGGACCCAAACCGAATCACCCCTGTTCTGTTTTGTGCCCAAATATGGGCCACCCGAATCACCCTTGATTCGGTTCGGATTCGGATTTAACCCGAATCTGAATCCAAATCGATTCAGGAGGAAAGGGCCCAGGGGCAAAATTTTGGGGTGGGGTGGTAGTGCCCAATGGGTGGAAGCTACCACCCCAATTTCAGGGGGATTGGGCAAAGGGCTTGTTTTTGGGGAATATTTGAAGTTTTAGTGACTTTGGGGCAGTTCGGGGGCATAGCATGGGATCTGGGCAAAAAGAGTGGGGTGGGGTGGTAGTGCCTAATGGGTGCAGGCTACCACCCCAATTTAAGGGGGATTAGACAAAGGGGTGATATTTGGGGAATTTTTGAAGTTTTTGTGTCTTTGGGGCAGTTTGGGGGCAGAAAGTGTATCTGCCCCAAAAGGGTGGGGTGGAGTAGTAGTGTCTAATGGATGGAGGCTAACACCCCAATTTCAGGGGGATTGGGCAGAGGGCTGATTTTTTGGGAATTTTTCATTGAATTTTTCATTGAATGAATCATTTTGGTGTCTTTGGGGCAGATTGGGGGCAGAAAGTGGATCTGCCCCAAAAGAGTGGGGTGGGCTGGTAGATAGTGCCTAATGGGTGGAGGCTCCCACCCGTCCCCAATTTCAGAGTGATTGGCCAGAGGGCTGGATTTTGTTGATTTTCTGAGGTTTTTCTTCATAAAGTGCAGTGTGGTAGATTGATTCATTCAATATTCATAGTAAGTGAGAGTGTGAAAAAAGTGAAAGTGGGGTCATGAGAGTTCTTTAATTGAAAAAATCTCATTTGCTATCATTGAATGAGAATTCACACCTCAGAAGTTTTTCTGAAGGGATGTTATTCCCTTATTTTCTGAGGTGTGAATTCTCATTCAATGATAGCAAATGAGATTTTTTTCAGTTAAAGAACTCTCATGACCCCACTTTCACTTTTTCACACTCGCATTTACTATGAATATGATGAATGAATCAATCTACCACAAAGCACTTTATGAAGAAAAACCTCAGAAAATCAACAAAATCCAGCCAATCACTCTGAAATTGGGGATGGGTGGTAGCCTCCACCCATTAGGCACTATCTACCAGCCCACCCACTCTTTTGGGGCAGATCCACTTTCTGCCCCCAATCTGCCCCAAAGACACCAAAACTTCAAAAATTCCCAAAAAATCAGCCCTCTGCCCAATCCCCCTGAAATTGGGGTGTTAGCTGCCACCCATTAGGCACTATCACCCCACCCCACTCTTCTGCCCCAGGCCCCACTTTCTGCCCCAATCTTCCCCAAACTGCCCCAAAGACACAAAAACTTCAGAAATTCCCCAAAAATCACCCCTTTGCCCAATCCCCCTGAAATTGAGGTGGTAGCCTGCACCCATTAGGCACTACCACCCCACCCCACTCTTTTTGCCCAGATCCCATGCTATGCCCCCAAACTGCCCCAAAGTCACTAAAACTTCAAAAAATCCCCCAAAATCGGCCATGAGCCGAATCACCCGAATTTTTTGGCCCTGAAATTCAGGTGATTTGGCTCGGCCCCGAAAAATATCGGGGGACATCGGGGGTGATTCGGTTCTGCCCCGAATCACCCAAAATTGCTCATTTCGGGCACAGATCGATCTGTGCCCGAAATTTTTTGCACATCCCTACAAAGAAGCATCAACCCAACTGCCTGACTAGGAAAACCTATTTCCCGCACCAACCCCCTTGAGAAAGGTTTCACATCCTTTTGCAGAGGATTTTGAAAAATGACTGAACGGGGTATTTTGAAGAGATACAAACCTGTTTTCAAAATACACACACCAGTATTCTTTCTAATCTTTTTCATCTGTGGGAGGAATGAATTTTGTTCTGGATGGCAGTGTCAAGACATTGTGTGCACACATGCATTCAGAATGGGGCCTTCCTGATTCAACCTGAGTGGGATCTAAAATTAACTGAGTGGACATCAAAAAACATATAAGCACACACGCACACCTTAGAGGGAACACTGACACACACACACACACACCCATTATAGTGCACCTCCATTTCAATGCACTGCAAGCTAATTTCTGAGATCTCATCTGAGAGCACACCCTATACTGTAATATTTTCTCTTCATGTGTCTTTTAAAAATAACTATTTACTTAATTTTATAAATGTAAACTCAGTGCATTAAGTTTTACATTTCTTTTAAATGGAAACTTGTAGTTTAACTAAATTGCAACTGCTAGTTACAGTGAATTATTTTCTTGGTTTTGTCATTTTAATTGGTGATGAACTTCTTTTCCTCTGCCCTCTTAATTGTATTAAGTGTCATATCTGAAAATGTTCCCTAGTTCAAAAGGATGAATAAACTTTTAGTTGGTGAAGTGTGCAAAGTCAGGGACATGATATGCTAAAGATCCAACTCATTAAGCATTAATGTTACTAATGCACTTAACACTAATTACCCATTCATTAAGTTGATTGTCTTAGCAGAAAATCTGAGTCCACTTCTCTGCTGGATCATCACATTAATTTGCTTGTTCTAGAAAAGAGAGAAACAACAAAGATTAACAAAGTTAATTCTAAATACTTGAGAGGATATGACACAGTTAAATATCTTTATTGATGGGAAGGTACTTAATGCTTTGCCACTTGTACTAATAGGAAGCTCCAAATGTTAGCCCTTTCAGACTGGAAAGATGAATTAACCTACTAATTAGTCAAATATAGTAATATGTGTTTTTAATGTCCTGAGGATATAAAAGTACAGAAAGATGTGTTAAATCCATCCAATGTTTGTAGCAGAAAACTAATGAAAGTTGCACTTTCTGTATGGTTCTGTTGTAATGAGACGCCGTTGGCTGTAATAACAATAAAGTTGAAGTTGAAGTTGAAAGCTGCATTTACATCCGAATATAAGATCCACATGAACTTTATAGAAAAGATTAATGCGCATGAGACCAGATCTTTGACCACTACTGTTGTTGTTCATGACTTGCATACAAAAGCAAAGCATTCTATGGGGCTATTCTTACGATCACAAAAATCGGGCTAGAAAAATCCTAGCCCGATTTTTGTGATCGTAGGAACCACTGGGCTCGGCTAACCCGCTCCTGTAGCCCGCCCCTTAGCCCGGGTTTGCGGAGCGAGCGCTCCGCAAACCGGGGCTATCTGCTTGTGAGTAGCTACACCACAGCTCCGTGCCACGGCTACTCATGAGTAGACCCCCGGCCAGGAGGCTTAAAAGCAGCCTCCTGGCTCGGGGGTCTCCCCAGTATGCCCTGTGCACTCGCACAGGGCATACTGGGGCTTCCAGGGGCCGCTTGGCCCCCGAGCTCCCAAGCCCCCGCCGGCTCCCTCTCGGAGCCGACCATCATGTGGGCGGCCGCTCCGGCCGCTCAGGGCTCCCTGCCTGCTCATGAGCGGGGAGAGCGGGCTTAGCCCGCTCTTCCCACTCAGCGCCCTGAACCAGGTCTCACTGATCGTGAGACCCGGTCCTATGTCATAAAAGAATAAACAACCCAAAATTAGATGGATTGTGCTCAATATAAATTAAGCACTCTTAAGGCCTACTCATTTCAATGAGAAATAGGATCAAATAATTCATCATGATGTGGAGGGGAGATTCGTATTGGGGCAATGAGGGGATTTAAACCTTACCCGCATGCCATGGCCCTGATCCAAATCACACACACATACCCAAAGCTGCTACTAGATGCAGAAGGTAAATGCTCTGTGCCCATAGGTTTTTCCATCTGTAGTTTGGTGTGTGTGTGTGTGGTGGTAGGGGGTTCAGTCATGAGAAAAGTTTAAAAATGCCACAGATAATCCTTCTATGACACAGATTATCCAAATCCCCACAGACACAACCATTGCTTTTTGAGAAAGAAAGACATGACAAAACTCCCATATCATATTTCATCCCCCCCCCCCCGCCCCAGCACATGCTTAGATATCCCAAATTGAAATGGATAAAACCTCAAAGTGCTGAATTAGGGAGGAACTAAATGTTACAAGTGAAAACAGAGCGGCTACCAAAAATAGCAATTCCAGGTTGAGTTTCCGATCCTCCTCTGTAATGTCTAGTATTACCTATATGGTGCCTTGATGTCCTCATACTTATTCCCCCAGCCTCTCCACCACTAACCAATGATATGGAGCAGAAGCAGAGAAGGTAACGGTAAAGTGTGCTGTTGAGTCGGTGTCGATTCCTGGTGACCACGGAGTCCTGTGGTTGTCTTTGGTAGAAAACAGGAGGGGTTTACCATTGCCATCTCCCATGCAGTATGAGATGATGCCTTTCAGCATCTTCCTATATCGCTTCAAAACACACAGCATAATATCAGGGTGAAAGATAATAATGCCAGGATTCAAAGGCCTCAATTTTTAGTGGCAGTTCCATTTTACTTACCTAGTTCTTCCTTTTGTCTGGATTGTGCCCACTGGGTAGTAAATGCTGCTCATTTTATCCTGTATTGCATTTGCTGCCTTTTTCTGTGCATATTAGGACTGCCTCCATGTCACCTAAACTCTTGACATGAATTTAAAGCTTGTGCAAAATATCTGATGAATTTTGATGGAAGATTAAAAACAATTTGGGTAAGACTAGCTAGGTTATGTGTGGGGGAGGAACAGCACACATCTGTATTCACTGCAACATGTGCCAAGCAAATTCTTACCATCTCAGATTTACATGCACTTTTGTGCTGGCGCAGCTTTGCCAGTACTTTGTCAGCCATGGGATTTAAAGGAACATAACTTTGATTTATGTTAAAGTTATCTTATTTCTACCTACAATTTTTATTTCTATACCAATTGATTTCTACTGCCATAGCTCAGTGGTAGAGCATTGGCTTTGCATACAGAAGGGCCCAGGTTCGATCCCTGCCATCTCCAGGTACAGTAGGTCTGAGAGAGAGTCCTGCCTGGATCCTTGGAGAGCCCGATCATTCAACAACAGCTGAAGGGTCAGGTTCACCCAACCCTGCCCTAAGGAAAATATCTTACAGTACTCATATGTTGTCACCCATCCAAATGCAAACCAAAGTGGATCCTGCTTAGCAAAGGGGACAATTCATGCTCACTACCACAAGACCAGCTCACCTCACCTTATAATTAATGGACAAGCATCGAATTAGCTATTAACTTTGCACAAGAAATGTGTCCAACAGAAAAGTAACTACTACCAATCAACAACAGACTTGGAATAGGTCTGTAGCTCAATGGAAGAGCATCTGCTTTGCATGCAGAAAGCCCCAGGTTCTCTCCCTGGCATCCCCAGGTAGGGCTGGGAAAGTCTCCTGCCTGAAACTTTGGATAGTTGCTGCCAGTCAGTGTAGACCATACTGAGCTAGATGGCAGCTTCCTGTGTTCTTAACTCGTCCCCACACTTTAGGCATGCATGTGCATGTGGAGTGAGAAAGTTGCCCACATTTGTACTTCAAAAACAGAAGACTGACTATCCATCATGATGTAAGGAGCATGTTCCTGAAAGCCATATGGCCAGGTTAAAAGCGGAAAGTCCATGTCTACGATCATATAATTGATGATCATAGACAATAATTATCTGTCCTGTGGAAATAAGATTATGTAATACTGAAAGACAATAAAACCAGACTCAGTTACTGGAAAGTAGTATCCATGATATTCCTTGATCTACAGACTTCCGCTCATTATTTACAGAAGAAGATTAAATTTTAGCTCCCATTCAGAATTACTGGTTTTTAGGAGCAAATAGATCTGATCTGAAATCATTGCAAACCTACAGTAGCTTTATAATACAGAATGAGATATTTTTGGAATAAAGACCTCAGTAAGAGCAGTTAAGTGTGGAGAAATGATTTTCTTGGCTTTTTATTATCTTTATTATCAACCAATTGTTACATGCACAATAGAGAAAAGAAGAAACACACTACAGAACTGTTGCAAACCTACAACAATAAAGTGTTTAAAATGTTTTCTTTAAAATTGGCACATATAGAATAATAATAATAACAATAATAAATATCAATTTGCAGCAGTAAGATCAACCTTTTATTTACATACTTTTATTTAAACATATTTCCCATTAAATTTTAGATTTTTTTTCTGCCATGTACATTCTGATCCAGATCTCAAATATTTTAGACAATAATCCTTTAAGATGTTAAATAAAGGCCAAAGGGCTGTTGGATAACTTGATACATTAAGTCCTATGGAGGCTGGAGGGACTTGCAGTGCAGCTGCTGTGGATCTGGAAACAATAGCAACACAGGAAAGAACTGTGGTTGCACTACAGACATTACCATATTTCCTCCCATTGTCGCCAATGGAAAAAATGGCAGCCATGCATGTAGGGCAACTGTAGTTCTCTACAGTGGTGCTGCTTCTTCGGGGTCCACTGTCCCTCCCATCTCCATAGGGCTTGTGTACCATGTCAGCCATTATCTTTAATATAGAAGCAGAGATGTATATTCTAATGCATGAGGCAGGAGCGTAGACACATGTCTCCCCCACCCAGCACCCTTGGGTATTGCCATCTCATTTTGCATGGAAGTTCCTCTGAATCACCCTCAGCAATCAGCTTTCATATTACATTAACTGAACTGAACTGGAGCATTAAAGTAGTAGTTCAGTTCAGTTTTATTTGATCTCTGACCAGTAATACAAAATAAACAGATACAAAACTTTAAACATTAATAACAATTCATCCTAAAGTATAACAATTGGATTAGGTATTCGAATCTGTCTGATTCTAATGGCCACCACACAAAATTTGGATACGTTATATGTAATGTCAGAGTCATGGTCCGCAAGAAGAAAACAAACAAAAAACTCATCTGAACGGCTTGGAAAATTTCTCCCCCCGCCCCCCATTAATTGCAGTTTTGGGAAGAGATTAAGATCAGGGAAAGGGCAAAGAAAGAAAAGGCTAACACTATCCCCAATAACTGATTTCCCAATCTTCAAAGCTGCAGCATGGTGCTGCAAAATAGTAAAATTAATATTGCGGGAATTCATAGTCACAGCTTTCTCATATATGCTGAGTTTGGGCATTCGAAACAGATCCATGATAAAAGACTGGAAGAATAGGTGCACAATAGGGCTGTACCCGAACCACAGTTTGAAGTGTAGTTTGGGCACTTTTAGGAAAATTAGGAAGGGAAGTTCCTAATTAGGAAGGGAAGAAAAAGAAGAGCAGGTGCTTATCTGCTCTCTGCCACACCTTCCAACTTCTTGCTGGGGCAGTGGGCAGCCCCACGTGTCATCAGCATCCACATGGCACCTGCACATGTGTGGATGCCACGTGCCTGCTGACAGCATGCAGGGCATTTTAGGACATGCACTACCCCAGCAGGAAGTTGGAAGAGGTGGTGGAAAGCAGGTAAGCACCTGCTCTCCTTTTTCTTAAAGTTGATTTGGAGAGGAGGAGTAGCAGGTGAAAGAAAAGGAACTTGCTACTTCTTCTGGGAACTACCTCTCCTACACCACTCCCTCTGTCACAACTGCAGCAAACCCTAGATGCATAGACACAGTGGGGAAGATGGGGGGGGGAGGATTATGCACCCCTCCCCTGTGCTTCTCCTCAGCAAATCATGCCTTTCCCCAGCTACTCTTCAGTTGTTCAGTGTTGAGTGCTCTCCAGGTTCTGGTTTGGCCGGCCCATATAATCTTGCCTTTTAAAATTTCAACAGGATTACATTGAGTAATTTTAAAATACATTGAGTAACTTTAAAATACATAATTTAAAAATATATTGAGTAACTACATCAAGTAATTTTAAAATACATCGAGTAACTACATCGAGTAACTTTAAAAAGTTTTAAAACTTTAAAAAGTTTAAAAAGTTACTAAATTGCTGGGGTGTAGAAATTCTTCTCATATAATTACAGGCAGCCAGTGGAGTATGTAATTATTAATTTAAGAGAAGAAAGATGTTTCTAGAACAAGCAACAGTGATTTACTTCTTTTGGTTTTTGTTGCTCTGGCATAGAGGTCTTGTCTTTTAAAAGTTGTTTTATATAAAATGGTTGACATGATGAGGAAAATTACTAAACGTAGTCCTGTTGAAATTTTAAAAAGCAAGATGATATCTGGAGGAAAGAAGAGACACAGCTCCACAAATGCCAGATGAGGTGGCCCCTTCCTCCCCCAACTGTTGTCAAAGAGTTATCCAAGAGCCATCTCTGAGAAGAAAATAGATATTAAGCCTAAACAACATAAGTAAAAATCCAGCTCTGTTGCATGTTTATGGGTTTTTATAGATGCTTGCCCTTTCAGTGCTTTTATATAAACTGAATAATAATAATGTAATAATAATAATTATTATTAATAATAATAATAGAAAGGCTGTGGAGAAAAAGACCAAAGTAATCCCAGTGGCAATTGGCACCCTAGGTGCAATTCCAAAACAACTTGAAGAGCACCTCAACACCATAGGGGGCACAGAAATCACCATCAGCCAACTGCAAAAAGCATCTTTACCTGGAACAGCATATATTATGCGGCAATATCTATAACAACAGCAACAACACTGACAATAAAATTCAGCCATCCCAGGTCCTTGGGAAGGATTCAATTTCTGGATAAAACAAACCAGTCAATAACACCTGTCTGACTGTGTAAACAAGAAATAATAATAATAATAATAATAATAATAATAATAATAATAATAATAATAATAATAATAATAATAGAGATCACCATCAGCCAATTACAAAAAGCAGCTTTACTGGGAACAGCCTATATTCTGCGGCGATATCTATAACAACAGCAACAACACTGACAATAAAATTCAGCCATCCCAGGTCCTTGGGAAGGACTCGATGTCTGGATAAAACAAACCAGTCAATAACACCTGTCTGACTGTGAAAACAAGAAATAATAATAGCAACTTTATTTCTACACCGCCACCCGCTAAGAATTATTCTCTGGGCAGCTCACAGAGTAAAACAATAACACAGTAAATGCCATAAATAAATAAATGCCCAGTACAGATGATCAAAATTGTGTGGATAGTCGCACATATAGGGGGAAGTGGGAACATACTTGCTGGCTCCACTACTGATCCTTGTAAGCTAATCAGTAACTCTGCACAAAGCTCAAACATGTACAAATGATATGCGCATGGAATTCTGTGCTGCAGAAGGCCCAGTCGATGCATGAAGGTTGTGAGTGAGGCCACCAAACATAATCTAACTCTATTACATTGAGTATCCATACATTGCTGGTTGTCTGCAGAGGATTATATAGCTTTAAAGAGGATGGTACTGATACCAAGGCTTGTGTGAGAAACCTTTACACAGTGTGCAGCTAAGCTTCTCTTGGTATTTAATTTCCCATGGACTTAAAGTTTATAACCAAAAGAAGTCTGCTTGAAAAGCTAGCAGAAATACTGACCAGATGGAAGCTTTCATTTTCAGGTTTTGTTACTCTACCCTGACAGGATTTTGCTGTGCTGAGGTAAAATTCATTAGAGTGGAATTGGCTGACTTAAAAAAAAAAAAAGCACCAGCTAAATTGCTGGGGTGTAGAAATTCTTCTCATATCGTAATTACAGGCAGCCAGTGGAGTATGTAATTATTAACTTAAGTGAAGAAGGATGTTTCTAGAACAAGCAACAGTGATTTCCTTCTGCTCGTTTTTGTTGCTCTGGCATAGAGGTCTTGCCTTTTAAAAGTTGTTTTATATAAAATGGCTGACATGATAAGGAAAATTACTCAATGTAGTCCTGTTGAAATTGATTTCAATGGGGCTACTTTGAGTAATTTTCCTCATCATGTCTGTCTATCTGTCTACGTTACATTTGGATTTTTTAAAAGACTTTATTCTTAGTTTTGAATGCTGCCTAAACAATGGTTGAGCAGGGTAAAATGTAATAAATAAATGATAAATACATAATTTAAGCTCTGGGGAGATGCTTGCAAAGATTCTGGCTCATCCCTCTTGCATAATAGATCGATACTAGTTTCACAGTACATTTTGTACTTGATTTGCAGACAATTGTCCACAGCAAAATAGCCAGTCTTGCTTCCATCCTCACTTGACAGACCCCAGAGATAGAAAAGGAAGGGGAATGTGCAGTTGAAATGTGCAGTTGCTCAGGATAAATGCCAAGAGTAGTCATTCTTTCTACATATCAGAAGAAAGCTGTGGAGCCATTTCCTATGAATAATGCATAGAATAACTGTGTGAACATGTCCAACTGGGTTGCTAAAAATAGCTGGGAAACCAAGTGTCTGTGACCTTAAGAAGATTCCTTGTGTGCCTATTACCAGGATTAAAAACAAAACCAAGCCTTGAGGAATGTGTTTGTCTCTACAGACCAATGTTATAGTAAATAAGTTGTTCCCACACTTAGTGGAACACTTGATTTTAATGGTTAAGAATTCCCTGCCGGCGGTAAGAAGGTCCCCAACAGGGGTTTGTATCTATGGGCCATTTCACATGCTACATTTTTAGATGTACACCTACAGATGTAAAGGCAACAAATAATGCTTGCATGTATCGTATAGGTACAGTACATCTTAGAGAGTCGGGACTTTTTGTCAAATGTATTTTAATGGCAAAGCCAGGTTCGCTGTGGTTATGTGTGAAATTAATCTTAAAAGAGGCATGCAGGGTCTGGCCTTAGATGTAATAGAAATGTACTCTTCCCATACTCAGAGCCAGTTTCTTGTCTATTATTACATCACATATTAGTCCAGTTTGAATCCTGACACAAGTTTAGGTTTGCCAGGTCCAGATGGTGAAAAAAGTCAATATCCGTTAGGGATGTACAGAACTAGTTCTATTCGAACCTGGTTCAAATAGAACCGGGCCGGTTTGACCAGTTCAAAATGGAACTGGACTGGTCCCCCTATAAGGGGTGCCAGTCCAAGTTTGATCTGAACCAGCCAGAACTGCTTCAGTGATTTGAGGGGTATGCTTGTAAAGGGGAATCCGATGAGGTTACTGCCTTTAAAATACTGGCAGCTGGGGGTGATGGTGAGAGGGCACCTTACTACCAGTGCTGCCGGTTGCAGTGACTCCTCTAAACTTCAGATGTGGTCCAGTGCTCCAGCATGCCCCAGTTCCGGCCTCCACTTATGCGCAGTGGAATCAGTTCTGTACACACCCCTAATATCCATCACCAAAAAAAGTGGAAATAGAGAATGCTTTTCACCATAAAAATCTCCAAAAAGTCTCCACTTTGTATAACATTTGCATATGTTTATTGGGTTTATTTGTATTATATATTTTGATAAAAACTGGATAATTTGAGAATAAATATAATTCACCACTGTGAAGCTGATGACCAGGTGAGCTCTATGTCTGCTCAGTCTGCTGTCTAGGTGCTGAGTTTTCAAGGCCCCTGCTTCTCAACTGTACAGGGGCGTAACTACTATTAGGCAAGAGGAGGCGGCTGCCTGGGGGCCCCCACGCCTCAAGGCCCCCCCCAGAGGCAAGTCACATGACTATATTGTGAAGTGTGTGTGTGTGTGTATCAGCGAGGGGCCCATCTTAAAAATTTTGTCTCTGGGCCCACTCCAGCCTTGTTACGCCCCTGCAACTGTAAATTCAGCTCCTGGTTGGGTCAACCCACACACAGTCCTCTGTCCTCCTCCCCCATGGGTCACCCAGCCTGCTCTTCACAGCCAGGCCAGCAAAGGGCTCATAATCTAAAAGGAAATGCAAGGTAACACCAGCATCTGCCATGGAAGGAATGCTGTGCTGGGTACCTTTTTACTCATTTAGCAGGGGTAGCTGCTAATTGATTAAAGTTAGTTAGGTAATTGCTAACTTTTCACTGCCACCACTGCCACCACGTGAAGGAAGGAAGCTGCATCTGCCAGGCCCACTTATCCGTGCTCCTGAATCATGTGGCTCTGCAACCTGCCACTGGAGCAGAACCTCCATTCTGGTTTCCCCACTGGATGGTTGGTCAGTAGGATGCCAGCAAGGGAAGGAGACTGAAGAAGAGAAACTGCTCGCGAGAACAAAGTTTTCTGAGCAAACTGTTCCAGCTGGTCCCCAGAACTTCAGACACCACAACACATGGGGGAAAGGTCGTTTGGTCCCCAGTATGGTCTCTATTCCTCCTAATGCCAAAGGGGAAAAAAGTCATTTGGTCCCCCAAATAGCCGCATGTCCTCTATAAAAGTCCCTAGTTAGCAACCCTACGTAAGTGCCAAAGTGGAGCTAGTCCCTGGATCAATATATGTGGACAGGGGTGTAGTAGGGTTGGAATGGACCTGCGGACAAGGTTTTAAAATGGGCCCCTCACTGCAGATTAACAAAGGAGACTTTCAACCATGCAGTGTGAGCCCATGTATGTTTTCTCAGAAATCCTGACAATTTCAGTAAGGTTTGCTTCCAGGAGGCTTTTCACACGGAGCTTTGGAAGACCTTGGACACACATCTCCTCTGGAATGGAGGGGGTGCGTTCACATATCGGCTAGATATACCCTGAAGTCCCTGTGAGTTATTGGGGAGCAGTTCACACACAATTCGGGTTTTTCACAGCTCGTTTGAATGTAGCCCGATTTATATCTGGGGTTTAAAAAAAAATCCATTATTTGCATTGGGTTATGGAGACAACTTTGATTTCGCAGTAAAGCCTCCCCGTAAACTCACAGTAAAGCCTGCTGTGTGTAAAAGTCCCAGTTAAGTGTGTAGAGAATTGCAGTCTCAGGCAGCAAATCTTACCACATTTAGCTGGAAGTACATTTCACTGAACCCTAAAGGACTTACTAGCAAGGAAAGCATGTATATTTAAAAATCTCCACTGCATTCAACTGTCTGAAATCCTTCCCTGGTAAGTGCATATAGGATTGCACATGCTCAGGGATGTAAACCAAACCAAACTAATTTGTACTTCCAGCATATTTTGCTCCCTATAGGAGACCAGTAAGCCCTACTGAAGCAAGAAAGATAGGTGGGGAGAAATGGAGAAAAGAGCAAGAATTAGCACTGTTCTTCAGGAGAAAAGGAGAGGGAGAGAATGAGGAATCCGCCTCATCTTGGTAACATTTTAAGATAGATGAGACATGCTGGTGCTCAAGGAGTTCCCGAAGTTATGCCCTCCATCCTATACATCATTCTCCCTGATCCCCAATGTGGGAGGATGGCTGATTGTGATCTCTCACAGTACTGAGATAAAAACCACTCTGCAGGTGCTCAGAAGCAGGGCCATCCCTAGGTGGGGTGCGGGGCTGGGGCAAATCAGCATGTGCAGGGCCTCCTTAACACTTCATATCATTACAGAATCATACTGATTGATGACATACAGTGCAAACAGTGTGAGTGAGATTTTTGGACATGTCCAATCAGCTTGGACATACAATGCATTTCTAAAGGAAAAAAAATACAAATAAAAGCATAACACATGCTTCACAGTTCTCACTCAGACCTTCTGGGTTGCAAACCAACTTTAACGTAGTGCATTTATAAATATATATAATATTGTTTGTTTGTTCCAGAAGTTTTTGTAATTTTCTGCCATTGAACAAGCCACTTATAGGACTTTTTTTGATGGGTTTTTTAAATTAAAAAATATTAAAAACCATCAATTTTATTTTATTAAAAACCAACAATTTATTTATAAAAATAAATAAATGTGTCCAATCCACTTCAATTTAAATATACATATTCCTCCCACCCTGCCCTACATCTCTGCACAATACCAAAGCCCTATGCCAAGTCATTCCAGGACAGGTGAACTAAAGGCTGGGGCAGAAAGCGGGGCGTTTTACCCTTTTTTACGGAGGCAAAGGGCAGATTCTTTTATATGGGGTGGAATTATGGTCTAAGGAGGAGGGCTTCGGTTCCATGTGCTACCATGAAACAAGCCACTTATAGGACCTTTTTTGATAGTTATTTTAACTTAAAATTATATTAAAAACCAGCAAATTCCCCAAGCAATTAAATATTCAATCTGCCCCACCCCCAATATCAAAGCCTTATGGAAAGCCAATCCCTGAATATCCAGGGTGGGGGGATAACCACAAAAAGGAAATCAGAATCTACCTCAATTACTAAGCAGGCAAAGTCTGGGCTGGCTGGGCTGGGCAGAAGGTCTGCAGAAGGTCTGTGTTGGCCACTCTGCCTCCCTCCCTTCTTCCTTCCTTGCTGCCTGGAGAGCTTCAGGCTTCAGTGAGGCCTACATGGAGGCCTCTCTGGAAGCCCTGCCTACCCAACGAACAGGTGAGAGGAGAAGAGGGAAGGAGCCCTAGCAGCTTGCAAGCTGCTTAGCTTGCCTGGCCAGTGAGCAGGAGGGCAAGCAGGAAAGACAGTGAGCAGGGCAAGGGGGACTGGCCAAGGGGCCTGGGGACAATTGCCCCCCCTTGTGTAACGGATCCTATGCCTCTGTATGTGGACCTAAATAAGAGAGTTAGGAAAGCAGACAGAGGGAATAACTCAATGGACAAGACAGAGTAAGAAAACTGTGGCAGAAAGTGACTCATCTCAGCAGCAGAGAGAGTGCATGAGGAACACAGAGTGGAGAAGATGTTCTAAGCAGGCTTGTTTGATCAATAAAATACTTTGTTTTCTATTACTCCTCCTGCCTGATCCTTAACTAATTACAAACACCACTTGAAAGAGTCCCAGAGTTCAGACTAATATTTCTAGGGGCCATTTCACACATCACATAGCCATATACCAAGGCTTGCTACCATGGTTACCCAACAGGAAATTGTGGCTTATCTCAAGCTCCTGGTGAGTGTATCTTTATAAACATATTGCTGTATTCACACTTTACCTTTTCAAGTGTGCAGCTGAAAACATTGGTCACAATCCAACCTTTTAAGGCCTATGGGTTTCAGTGGGAGAGATGTAACCATATGTGTTTTAACTCTGTTTTAAATCTCTGTGTCAGGCAGCTGAGCCATGAGCAGCTTCTTCAAAATGACACAAGGTTCAAAATCAATATCAGAAGGGTCTGGCAGGCAATCAGGAACTGAGGGGCAGGAGAAAAGGCGAGAGTCAATAAAATACTCCTGCCTGATCCTTAAGTAATTACAAACACCACTTGAAAGAATCCCAGAGTTCAGACTAATATTTCTAGGGGCCATTTCACACATTACATAGCCATACACCCAGGCTTGCTACCATGGTTACCCAACAGGAAAAAGTCAGGGGTCAGGAACCAGGAATCAAGATCAGACAAACCAGAAACAAGAGGTTGAATGGTAAGGTGAGATGAAGAACAAAGCCAAAAGTCAGAGAAACAGGTGGTCAAACCAAAGGGAACACACCCAATACACTAGGAGCAGGGAGACCTTGAAACAGAGTTATTGTCTTTTAGTATTTTTATTATTATTATTATGCTATGTACACACAGTATACCAAATGTTATTGACTGGATTTGGGTCTGGGATAACTAAATAACAATTAAAGATAGCATCATAGTATTCATGCTGTCCCAAGTAGTGTGGCCTTCTGCAGTTGAGGTATTGTAATTTTATCAGTGCCCAAGGTGTCAAGATGGTGTTCAAGTTCTTTTGGTACTGCACCAAGGGCACCAACAACTGTTGGCACCACTATTGTTTTCTTTTTCCAGAGCCACTCAATTTCAGTCTGAAGGTCCTTGTATTTTATTATTTTCTCCAGTTGTTTTTCATCGATTTGTCTATCCCCTAGGATTACAATATCAGTTATCAGAACCCAATTCTTCTTTATGACTGTCAGATCCGGCGTATTGTGTGCCAAATGCCTATCAGTTTGTATTAAAAAATCCCAAAGGATTTTTGCCTCCTCATTTTCTGTGACCTTCTCAATTGGATGATTCCACCAATTCTTGCTTGCTGGCAATTTGTAATACTTGCAAAAGTTCCAGTGGATCATCACAGCAACGTTATTGTGTTTTTCTTTATAATCAGTCTGCGCAGTTTTCTTACAACAGCATACAATGTGCTCAACCATCTCATCCGCTTCCTTACATAACCAACACTTACTGTCTTTCTGGGTCTTTCTGGTCTCATCAATTTTTGCTTTTATAACATTTGTTCATAGTGATTGTTCCTTGCCTACAAAAATGAGACATTCCATTTATTTCTTCAATGTCCCCTTCTTTAACACTGCCATGTTGTGCTGTTGTTGACTTTCGATTGCATGTCACTAAAGAACTGACCATGCAATGTTTTGTTGTGCCATTTTTCTCTTTGATTTCTCCTCTGCTGTTTTTTGTATTTATCCTTTGATTCCTTTATTTTCAACAGTCCTGTCTTACTCACTTCCTGTAGCATTTCTTCTTGACTTTCATTGATGTATTCCACCAATGCTCGTTTTTCTTCTTCAACAGACTGTCCAACTTGCAACATTCCACATCTACCTTCATTTCTTGGCAGGTACAGCCTATCAACATCACTTCTTGGGTGCAGAACATGATTGATGGTCATTATTTTCCTGGTTTTCCAATCCAGAACATCCAGTTCTGCTTGTTTCCAATCAACAGTACCTGCTGTATATAGGATTACAGGAATTGCTCATGTGTTGATTGCTTTGATAGTGTTACCCCCACTAAGTTTCGATTTCAATGTCTTTCTTACTCATTTGATATATTCCTTACTACCTTTGGTCTTCACTTCAGTATGGTTGATCTTGTCACTTTGGAGAATGCCCCAATACTTGTAACTTTCCTCAGGTGACAGACTCTTTATGTTGTTTCCATTTGGCATCTCAATTCCTTCACTAGTTGTCATTTTCCCTCAATTTATTGCCAATATAGCACATTTGTCCAGTCCAAACTCCATTGCAATATCACGGCTATAAATTCTAACTGTATTGAGTAATGACTCAATTTCAGATGGTGACTTTCCATAAAGCTTTAGATCGTCTATGTAAAGAAAGTGGGAAAGCTTAACTGATGTTTTGAAGTTTGGTATCCATGGTTTATTTTGTTCAAGATAATGAATAGAGGAATTAGAGAGATTACAAAAAGTAAAGGCGACAACAAGTCTCCTTGAAATATTCCTCTCCGGATGTTAACTCCTCCCACATCTTCTCCGTTGACTAGCAAATGAGTCTTCCATGTGTTCATTGCCTTTTTTTTTTTTTTAACAAAGCTTTTAATGTTACCGTTCACTCCAGGCATCCAGGCATTTAAAAATCCAGTTATGTGGTAATGAGTCAAATGCTTTCTTATAGTCAATCCAAGCTACATTTAGATTCATCTTCCTTCGTTTACAATTTTCCAAAACCATTTTGTCAATCAGAAGCTGATCTTTTGTGCCTCTTGTTTTCCGACGGTTTCCCTTCTGTTCCATTGGTAACAAACTGTTCCCTTCTAGGTAGTCTAGCATGGCATCTGCTACAATTGCTGTCATGAGCTTGGACATTGTTGGAACGCAAGTTATTGGCCTATAGTTACTTGGTACTGAGCCTTTTTCATAATCTTTCAGAAGACAAGTCTTGCCAGTTGTCATCCATTCATCAAGTTCTCCACCTTCCAGTATATCATTCAATTGCTCGGCTAATCTTTTATGTAAGGTGGTCAGATGTTTGAGCCAAAAGCTGTGTACTTCATCCATTCCCAGTGCTGTCCAATTCTTAATCTTTTTTGCTCAGTTTTCAACCAGTTGGGGTGTTATTATAAAGTCATCCATTGTGGTTCCATCCAATTTCCCCTCAGCTTTTTAAAATCCATTTTGCATTCTTGTTGTAATCAACAGGATTGTCCCAAATGTTTCTCCAAAACCCGAGGAGCTGTTCCCTGTCCGGTTGCACAATGTTATCCAATTTTTCTCCGTTAACACTCTGATAAAACTGATGTTGATTTGAATAGAAAAAGAAATTTTATTGGTATTGCAGTACACGAGCATCATATCGGCTGATCTTCTTCACTATTGCTGTAATTTGTTGTTTCACAATTTCAAGGGCTTCTTTGGTCTTCCTGGTATCCAAGTGGTACTTCTATACTAAGTATACCTTGATCTTTTCATTCTTAAGCTTTTTCTCTTTCATGCTTGTGCCAGATCTTTTTTGGACACCAGCTTCAGTGCAGGCAGTCTTTTACATGTTTTTCTTACTTTCATATGTTCAACAATTTTTCCTTTCAGTTCTTTTTGCATCTCAGTTAGCTGACGATCTTGAGAATTTGGCACAATCTACAGAGGTGTTTCACTTCTTTCTTCGTAGTCATTTTCGGCTATGCCTTGTTGCTCTACCACTGTTCCTTCAGGATCTGCTGGAGAATTTCTCAGCAGTTCATGGTCAATATCCTCACTCTGGATATTTTGCTGGAGTTCATCCAATTCCACATCAGTAAATACTTTGTTTTGCATTAAAAATTGATATTGGTCCACTAATCTAAGTTCTGTAATTTCCAAGTTTGAATGTTTTTGCCTCCAAATTTCATACATTCTTTTCTGTAATCCATGTTTTGACAGGTTTAATTTAAAGTAACAAATTATAATTTCTCTATTTTCTGCGACTGTATACTTTCAATGTTGAGTTTGTTCTTCCAGTAGCTCTACAGTCTCCAGCCCTGGTTGCTCAACTGAAGAGCCTGAGTCCTGTAACCCATTTTTCGACAAGTGCCCAGGTACCCTAGCACTCGATGCGGCCCTTGTTGACCTGGGTGATGACCAATCCGGTATAGAATTCTTTTTTTTTTGTTCTCACCATGGTTATGGCACATTTAGTCTGGCTTCTCAGCAAACCTGTCTGGTTTGGGTGACTCTCCAGCATAGCCCTCTGCTCCTCAAAGCTCGCAAGCCCCTCCACCTCATCAAGGAAGTGCTTGAAGGAGGGGATGATTTATTTATTTATTTATTTATTTATTTAGATTCACCCACATACACTAGATGCCCATAGCCCTATCTGTGTGAGACTCATGGCACCCTGGCAGCCTGCTGGGGAAAGAGCCTCCTGTCTCCACCACAGCCCACCCTTCCTCCCTGGCTGCTCCAATCACCCTCCCCCATGTGGTTAAAGGCGGGGTTAAAAAAAGAGTGTAACAATTGGAAAGAGAGGGTAAGTCTTTCTTCAGACAACAAACTTACTTTTGTACTAAGAGTTGATGCCACAGGGTGCAATGTGCTCAGGCCTTGCAGTGATCTTCCATAAGGGGCGGTGACGTGCAGAACCTCAGCCCAAGTAGAGTCTGATACTGCGGAAATTAAAAGTGTTTTGTTTTGCCTCAGATCAGCATTTCCCACCAGGTGTGCCATAGCACATCAGAACGCTGGCCAGTGTGTCACACAAACCCACTAGCTATAAGCACTGATTAAAGAGTAATTTAGCTGCAAACTCCGGGGATTAAAATCCCTGCATTAGGGACTGAATTACTTTTTTACCAGTGTATACAAGAGTCCTGCCTCTCTCTTTCCTGGAGAGGTGGGACTCAGGAGGCCCATGCAGACAGTTAAGAGGAGGGAGGGCAGCTGGAAGGAGCTTGCCACCTCCCATCCCAGTAAAAGGGGAAGTCTCTGCTCCTCGCCCCAACTCCCTGCAGTTTCCGCTGCCAGCACCAGCCTGCACCTCATCCCACCCTCCCTCCCTGGGTAAATCTGGTAAAGGATTTGTTAAGAGGAACTCTCCCCTCCCTGCCCCCCCTCCCCGCAGCTTCTGCCATTGCACAGCAGCCGTTTCTTTTTTTAAAAAAACACACGATGGAGGGGACTTTCTCCTCCCCCTCCCCCTCCCCCTCCCCCTCCCCCACTCTTTCTGCAGCCACCACTGCCATGCCACGGGCAGCCTACTGCCACCAACTCACGGTGGCATTTTTGCAAAAATCCTTTTTGCCTGTGGCTGGCAAAAAGGCTAATCCGCCCCTGCCTTTGGAACCGAGGAACCCGCTTTCCCTAAAGGAGGGAGTCAAACAAACAAACAAACACATTTCATGCAGCTGTGCAAGCCCCACCCCCCACCCCACCCACACTCTGCTTTTGGGGGGGGGTCTAGGTATGGCTCGGGCTGGAAAACACTGCCTCAGATCATGCTTGTAATATGGCAGGCCTAAGAGACAAAATTGCAAATGCTGATGGGATGAGGGGGAGGACGACGATGTATTGCTGCAAAGTGCATGTTTCCAGCTAACTGTTTATTGCTGAATATTTGTGGCTGGCCGTATGTGGTTTCTCTCCTTGTTACCTTGACAACCAGCAATTCGGTTCTGAACAGGAATAAGCTGGGAGAGTCTAGATATGACAACATTTTAAAAGCCTCTCAAAATATTACATCAAATCTCCACCCTATTTGTCTTAGCACTGGACTAGTTTTATTGTTTTTGTTCCCCCTATATTATGATTGTAACTTCCAGGTTGTTGGATCTTTTTGAGGTCCATCTCAATGCCGACTAATGGGCTGTTTAATATGCATATATCTCATGATATGGATATGCAAATGAGGAAAAAAACATTCCCCTCTCTGTGTGACTAGTAGCAAGACGTACAAAACATTGTATGTTTTAATTTTTGTAAACCGCCTTGGGGTTTTCTTTTAATGAAAGGCGGTATAAAAATGTAAAAATAAATAAATAAATAAAAATAAAGACGGGCCTTCTCCATTGCTGCCCTGAGGCTTTGGAACACACTTCCTGCTGAAAGAAGAGCCTCCCCATCTCTTACAACTTTTAAAAGGGCAGTCAAGACGCATTTGTTCACCCAGACTTTTAATTAGATATTGTTTTAATTGTGTTTTAATTGTGTTTTAATAGTTTTGACTTTTTAAATCTTAATTATTGAAATACGTTAATCTTTTTATTGGTTGTTTTTATTGTCTTGTAAACCGCCCAGAGAACTTGCATTTTGGGCAGTATAAAAATATGCTAAATAAATAATAACAAACAAACAAACAAAGTATCCTAGATGTGGATCCATTAGAGGGGCAGGGGAGACATGCTTGATAACCTGCACTAATTAAAGAAGGATAATATCTTCCTGCTGCCCTACTGTCTTATCTTTATATTGTCTCTTCCCCCTGGATGAGTAACTGTTCTCCATGAGGTCTGGTGACCTAGTAGCTTCACATCCTTGTGCATAGCAAGCAATTTAGCTATTTCGTCAGTGTACAAAAGGAAAAGATTAGCAAGAGCCCCTGGTGGCGCAGTGGTAAAACTGCCGCCCTGTAACCAGAAGGTTACAAGTTCGATCCTGACCAGGGGCTCAAGGTTGACTCAGCCTTCCATCCTTCCGAGGTCGGTAAAATGAGTACCCAGAATGTTGGGGGCAATATGCTAAATCATTGTAAACCGCTTAGAGAGCTCTGGCTATAAAGCGGTATATAAATGTAAGTGCTATTGCTATTGCTATTGCTAAAACTGAAAATTTATTTACTTTATTTATTTAATATTGAATAATTATTTTATTTTATTTTATTTAACATCGAAATTGAATTATTATTAATAATAATAATAACAACAACAACATATTTCTATACTGCCCAAAACTTGCGTGTCTGATAAGGTTAAATAACATTATCAATAAGTATTGTATATCCTAAGCTACTTGTTTAGATTTATAGCCTGCTCTATCTCCAAGTTCAGATAGGGTAGGAATATTGCACAGTATGATTTGTTACTCTAACCTAATCTGTGGCTGATATTCTAAATAGTTATTATGTTATATTTGAACATAACACACATTTCTACCCATACACTTCAAATGGTGGATTATAAGAAGATAACAATATGTTCAAGAATATTCAAATAATAGGATAATACAAATATTTAAACACAGAAACTGAAAGAATGAGCTGATTTTTCAGCTGAAATAGATTCATATGAAATCTGTTTCAGGCAAACGATTTCCCATGTGTGAAGAGACAGTGGTAAAGTCTCTTCATGACAATATCACAACCACAATGGCACTCAACCCCAGTATAGCATTAAAAAGTAGAATTATTGTAGCTACTCATATAGTGGATTCCCACAATTTATATAGTGCCAAAGTCCTTAAGACATGCTGTCTTCACCTTTTAAAGCAGTTGAACCAAAATGCTTTAAAACTATTCTTTAAAAAAAAAAAAAAAAGACATCTGGAATTACTACATCATGTGGCTGTCATTCTTGGGAATTCAACAGGCTCCTTGCATACTGTTATGGGACCCATATTTCAACTTTAAGGAGACATTTCAATTCACTTCTTCCTCCAAGGAGTTCAGATGGCATATACGATTCCCTGGCTGAGAGAGAGCCAGTGTGGTGTAGTAGTTAGAGTGTTGGACTAGGACCAGGGAGACCTTGAGTTCAAGCCATGAAACTCACTGGGTGACTCTGGTCCAGTCATTTATCTCAGCCTAGCCTCCCTCACAGGATCCTTGTAGGGATAAATGTAACCAAGTACACCACTCTGGGCTTTCTTGGAGGAAGAGGTAGATATAAAGGTGGATAGGAAAGGTAAATTGGGGATGACCAATGGAGTGACATTGGGCTGATCATTCTAGCCCTATTCAGGCATTATATAAACTATTTGGAAGCTCTGCCCTTTTGGTCACACACTCTAAACACCGCAGTTCCACTCTGATTTAAAGTTGCACAAATGCAGTTGTGCAACACAACACCCTTTGGAAATAATGAACCTCACATTGTGCAACTGTGTTTGTGCAGCTTTTAGTGGGAGTGAAATTGCCCTGTTCTGCAACAGCATGAGTGTGATTTGCATACATGCAGCAGTGCAGGCAGTGCTCAGCCACCCAAGGTTCACTATGTTGAACGTGGGCCAGAGTTTTTATTAAGGGTTAATAAAGGCAATGATTTAAGCCACATTTAAGTATGTTTAGGTCTCATTCATTTCATAGGGAGAGATGTAAGCATATGCATATGTTTTCCCACTGAAATAAATGGGACTGAAAATTGCATAGCTTTGTTTGGTTTGTGCCCAATCTTTCCAGATATTTTACTTTAAATAATATTCACAGAGGGCATAAAAGTACAAAGTGGATAGCTTAATCAATCAATTTAATCAAATCAATTTCACCATCCATGAATGATAGACCATGAATGATAGTGCTAACATGATGGCTCTTTTGTAACCTTTGCATTGCTGATAGATACTAGTATAAAGGATAATGAAATAACATTTGGTTATATTTCTCGGTGACATGCCTTTCTGTGTATTTATGAATAAGTGATACTGACAATTTGTTATATGACTGACATGTGTTGTAAATAATACATGTAAGATCCGATAGACTCTGTACAAGGATGTTTTATGTCTTGTGTTTTGCTGATGTATTGGGTGACATAATAAATCAAATTCACATTCATTCATTTTGATTATTTTTGTGTAGGGCTTTCTGTGTCAGATCTCTGTTTAAGATTTTCCATATCTCCTAAGGACAATGGAACACAAACAGGTTTTTGTCAGAAAATATGCTTGCTATGTCATGAAGGGATTATCCACTTCAAATTAAGATTCCAGCAGTGTATACTTAAAAATTTCAAGGTTGGTGGCATGATGAATTAAATTATATTTTTTCACTGCCAGAACACACTAAGAGAATTTGGGGAGGCCAACAGGACCACCACAGCTGATTCTAGGATATTGGCTCTACTTGGATAAATCGACTCACCATCATCCTCTTTTCTCCCAGTTTCATCTGCAACCATGGCATAAGTTACATTATACAGAGATCCATTATTTTTGTTTCTTGTTGCTCTCATCTAGCAAGCCTATGCAAATAAAATTCCCCAAAGAGAATCCAAATGGCATCAAATAATAACATGGACAGTATTTCAAATTATTTGTCATTTTTTCTTGCTTGAAGTTTCCCATGTAACAGGAAGTGATGTTGCCAGTGCAGTTGTTTCAGCCACTACATGCTGGATAGAACTTGTTCCATATACTGTAACAACTTGCAAATAATGATGAGTGATCTGTAAACTTATACTGCTGGCTAAAGAAGCAGGGAAAATGTATTGATCTCCTGCTCACGATGTACTGAGGAAAGAGCTCATATGAACAACTTCATATCCTCAAATTGCTATTTTTATTGTCAACTGGTCTCATGTTATCTCAAGAAGATACATGCCAGAATTACCTGTTTCTGATACCTAAAGGCTACATGGTATATTATGCTACATAGACTTGAATGTTGTGTGTAATAGCTCCCAGGCTTCTCATGGGTTTCCAGACTTCTCTTAAGCTTCATGCTTCACCCTTATTCTGTTCTATGTTCGCCACTTCTTTTTCATCTCCTTTTCAATAAATGCTACAACCACCCCAAGACCTTCACCTGACTTGAAAAAGAATATTCTCCTGCATTATTTAGAATAGGAAAGAATATTTCAGATAACTATTCTCTCCATTCTATTCAATGCATTGGAGAATATTCTTTTCCAAGTCTACCAGCTGCTTCCCTCATAAACACAAAGTAACCTTATGTAGATTTAAATAAGAGTTTATTCAGAAACAACTCAATTTTCTCCTCCTTTCCCTCCTTTTTTTTCTGACTCCACCTCCCACACTCTCTACAGAATCCCCACTGGGACAAACTTCTCAACAAAAAAACATAAACAATTACTACACAGAATACAACACATCCCTCCCCTTTATAACAACCAGGATTGAATTAATTTAAAATTCAGTGATAAAGTCTTGAAGTCTTTTAGATTGTCTCCTGTCATCCACACTTCTCCTAAGTCTTGGGTTCTCTGGCACAGGAGCTGTTAGTGATGGTTTTTTTCTGGTACAGATGATTGTCCATAACTTTCATCAGCCTCCTCTGAGAAGTAAGATCAAATTCCTCTCCAGTTCCTCTATGGAGACCAGACTTCCTTCACTTTCCCCCATGCATGCTAGAACGGCTCAAACAGTTGCATTTCTTTCCATCATTCAATGTGACAGAATCTCCTTGGATTTCAATTGTTTGTTTTGGTCCAGAAGATCAGGAACAGTCCTTTCTCACTTTATAAGGCAGCTGTACTTGAACAAAGTCTCTCACCTGAAATGTTCGCTGCTTCACACCCCCATTTCTGATCCACAAACAATTTGTATTTTTGTTCTCCTTACCCAATCACAAATCTCTGCATCCTCGGAGTGAAATGGCAAGGAAAGCTCTATCTACACTGGGTAAGTTTGATGGTAGCTTTGCAGCCTCTCAGCAGTTCAAAAGGTTATTTTCCTGTAGTAGAATGAGGAGTCATTTGATACACAAATAGGGTTTCACAGATTGCCTCTTTCCAGGATTGTTGTTGCATAGTAGCCAGTTGTAAACTTTAATCTGTTCATTCTTTCCACTAAGCCATTCCCTCCAGGATGGCACAAGGAAAGAGTCTTGTGTTTTATCCCATGGTTGTGCAACTATTGCTCCATTTCAAATGAGGTAAGCTGTGTCCATTGTCAGTCACCAGTTCTTTAGGAAGACCTTGAGGCTATTCACACAATGAGAGAAAATCAGGCTAGTGGAGGCTAGCCCGATTTTCTTCCATCGTGAGAACCATCGGGCTTGGCTGCGAGCCCGGTGGTTCTTAAGTGAGTCACCCGCTTAAATAACCCTCCCCTAAGCCCATGTTAGCAGAGTGAGCACTCTGCTAACCCGGGCTCTATGATTGTGAGTTGCCGCAATGCGGCGCTGCACTGCGGCAACTCACGAGTAGACCCCCGAGCCGGGAGGCTGCTTTTACTCACTCGCACAGGGCATGCTGGAGCTTCTGGGGGCCACGCAGCCCCCGATACCCCCAGCCCCCACCAGCTCCGTAACGGAACTGGCAGTTGAGTGTGTGGCCAGTTCGGCTGCCAGGAGAAGACTGCTGGGTCATCTGCGGGAGAGCTCTCCCCACTAACCCTCTCCAGGTGGCTCCTACTGATTGTGAGAACCGCCTCCTTCACTTGCAAGAACTGCAGCCATGAATTGGATCACTTTGTTTGTAGTAATGTTGTCAGCAAATGAAACTTCTGGCTACCCGGAATAGTAATCCACCATCACTGTAACAAATCTTTTGTGGGCTGGTTATCAAAAGGCCCCAGTATATCCAGAGCAAATTTTTCCCAGGGATCATTTGGATACTCTACTGGAGTTAAGAGGATGGTAAATGTCTTCTGTGATTTGTCAGATACAGCACAAGCCATACAGTGCCTGATTACATTTTCAATGTGTTTTTCCATACCTGGTTACCAAAGAATTTCTCTGATATGCCTTGTACAGGTATAAATACAACAAATATTTATATGCAGCTTTTCAACCCAAGTTCCCAAAGTGGTTTACATAAATATAAATAAGTAATAAAATGGCTCCCTGTCCCCAAAGGGCTCACTAGCTTTAAAAAAAAACCCAACATGATAGATACCAGCAACAGCCACTGGAGGGATGCTGTGCTGGGGATGGATAGGGCTAGTTGCTTTCCCCCTGCTAAATAAAGAAAATGACCACTTTGAAAAGGTGCCTCTTTTCCCAGTTAGCAGGGGACAAGCTTTTAGTCAAGTTCATACCCAGGTGACCTTCATGGACAATTTTGATCACTTGTGCTTGTAAGGAGGTTGGCACCACCAAACAATTAGTCCTCAGCACCAGCTCATTGAGAAGAGACAGCTCACTCACTATGTGCATGTATGGTTGAAAATGTTCAGATACCTTATTTTTTCATGGCCATCCATTAGTTATGTAAGGTTTAAGTTCAGTAAGCACTTGATCAATACTAAGGGCCACTTTCCATTAGAAGACATGATCACTCCATGAGTGGATGAAGCTATTTGCACAATTACTACTCCTCATCTTCTGGGATCTCCTCTTGGCCTGAAAGTGGAAATCAAGATAAACTATCTACAGTTGTATTCTGAAGACTTGGAAGATATTCCACCAGGAAATCAAAATCCATATGTTTGGTGATCCATTTGGCTATTCTTGGGGTTGCTCAGCTTGATCCCCAAGTAGTAAATAAAGCAGTTAGGGATTTATGGTCTGACAATAAAGTGAATTTTCTGCCTCGCCATTCAGAAACGTGCTAGAGCTTCTTTTTCAATGACAGAATACATCTTTTCTGAAGCAATAAGCACTCAGGGAGGCGGTTCCCACGATCAGTAGGAGCTACCGAAATGGGGTTTGCAGAGAGAGCGGGCTTAGTGGGTTTACAAGCAGGTTAGTCGCTTGTAAACCACTGGGCTCTCCTGCGAGCCTGGTGGTTTACGTGACCAGAAAAACTGAGCTGGGCTCTCCTAGCCCAATTTTTGCTGGTTGTGAGAATAGCCTCATTAAGTACCACTCAGTAAGGCTACTGTAACTTCCCTGTCCCCTTTTTGCTGGGTCAAGACAGCACCAAAACCCTATTCGGTACCATCAGTGGTTACAATAGTGTGACTGTTGGTGTCAAAAGAAGTGAGATCAGTGCTTTCAGCAACAGCCGATTTGATAGTCTGAAAACAAGCCTTGAAGGATGTATCCCAGTTAAATGCTACATTCTTTTTTCTTTTTTAAAAAAGACACAATACAGCAACATTTGAGGCAAATTGTCTAACAAATATAGAGTAATACTCACAAAGTCACACAATTTGAGGCAAATTGTCTAACAAATATAGAGTAATACTCACAAAGTCCTAAAAATGAATGAAGTGCATCCTTGTAGTGTGGCTCCGGTGCTTCCCGAATACTTTTACCAAATATGTTATGGGATGTACGCCACTCTGAAAAGTACCTTTCAGAGTTTGTGCAAAACTGACATTTCTCTGCAGAGATAGTAAGTCTGTGTTGTAGCAGTTTTCTTAAGACTTATGTCAGTTTAGTATTATGCTCCTCAATGGTTTTGTGCTACACTAAAATGTCATCCTGAAAGTAAGTGATGTCATCCATAGTTCCAAAAATTGCATGTATCATTTATTGAAATGCCGAAGCTGCAGAAGTCAATCCAAAGGGCAGTCTTTTGTATTGAAAAACTCCCTCTGGGGTAATGCAGGCTATGTATTTGTGACAACCTTTGAGCAGAGGAATTTGATGATAGGCTGAAGACCAATCCAAAGTTGTGAACAATGAGGCCTCTTTCAGGGTAAGCAGCATTTCACTGATATTGGATGACCATCAACTACCATGTTGGAGTTCACATTTCTTAAATCTACCCACAGTTGATGTGTACCTTTTGATTTCCAACGCAATGGGAGAGGTATTGCATTTGCCTTCATCTGAATTTTATGGATGCTCCATCATCTGTAATATGGATTCCATGCCATTTGGGTCTAACACAATCCCTAGATCTGTGAAGCAATATAGCCCTTCTGCTTTGCCGGAGTAAAATCAGGGCTCTGTATGGTGAGGAGGTGACTGCAGAAATAGGACCTCAACTGTTTCCATGGAAAAGCAGGTTCTCTAGAGGTGGACAAGAAAAAAGGTGGTGGTGGGATCTGAGCCCTGCTGCAGTGGGCATCCAGTGAACAACAGAGTCCAGGATTTTGCAGGGGTTGTGCAGGTCAGGAAGCTGGAGAAACAATCATCAACAGCAACAGTAGACAGCAGTTCAGGCATGTCGGCCCAGGAATGCAATGAAATGAGGTTGCAGGAACATTCACAAGCTTTGCAGAATCACGCTCTTAGCTGGTTCAAAATCTCATCGCCAGATGTTTTATGGCTGCTCCCTCATAAACACAAAGTAATCTTGACCCCTTGATCATTTGGAGCCCCCATCCAGACAGAGGAGGCCGCAGACCTCATCCCCAAAGTCTGTGGCTAAATCCTCCTCTGGCAGTACTATATAATTGCTCTACCAAAAATGGTTAGCATATTGTGAGAATCTTCTCAAATGTTTTTGGATGTTGGGAAATCCTATCAACGTGATCTTGAACGAGAACAGACAAAAGCTCTCAAGGAAACAGAGTACTGCCTACTGAATAATCCCTGTAGTTAAGGATAAAGTGGAATTAATTTTATTGGTCTACTTGCTACATTTGTTCTCTTCTTTCCAGCCTTCCTCCCCACACTAACCAGTTTGTTTTCCCTTTTCTTTTTCTTCACAAGACAAAAGTTTTGCTTACATTAAAACTCCAAAATAGCTACGAGGCCTCCCCAGAGTGCACAAAGTGGTCTTATTTTATAAAATTTCTTCTTAATCATCCTTTCCCAAAAGATGATTAAGAACTTTCAAGCGGATATAACAGAACATTGTTCACAGAACAGTCAAATGCGGCATTCTGTATAGAGGATCAACGCCCCCTATTGTTGAAAACTGTGTGGAAAATATGAGCTCCTTTCCTGTAACCTTTTGAAGGGGATAATTTTTTATTTCACTCTTTCTATTTTTTCCTCTTTCCAAAGGCACTAAGTGCAGCTTTGCATGTTCCAAATGGCATGCTTCACCAGTTCATTAAGCTGCCAAGCAAATTTTTGCCATGATGATAGCACGGCTGTGTTGCTGTTCTCCTCTTCACACAAAGCTGAAAACACAAAGCCACGTGTGTTGTTCATTTCTAATGTGAACATGTGTGGCTGGAGAACCAGATGGCAGAAGCATAACTCTTAGGTCTTGGCAGCACTCAAAAGGGTAGCAACGCCACCTGCTCATTTCATTTACAGGCAGACCCAAACATCCTGATGCATTATGATTGTCACTCACTCACTCACTCACTCACTCATTTGTTTTCAGAATTTATATCGTGCCTTCCTCCCAAAGACTCAAGGTGGCTAAAAGAATAAAATAAAAAACCAGAAACCCTCTGATGACCAAAACCCATACACATGGTGTGCACACACACAACAGCCCCTTCTGCCACTTACTGTGAGGACTGGCTCCCAGCTGGGGTGGAAGACACACACACACATCCCTCTTTTATGGGCAACATGCTGCACTGTAGGTTAGCCACTAAAATTATTTTATATGCACCAGATAAAAACAGAACAACATGCAGCTGACAATGCAACCATTCCAGGTTAAAAAGAGAGACATCTAATGGGGGGGAAACACACCAAAGAACAAGAAAGCTCCAGAGAACAGAATGGTCTTCATAGGACCCTAAAAGATAGCAATGAAGGCACAAGGCAGGCATGCTTTGAGAAGGAGTTTTGCAGTTTGGGTACCACTTGCGAAAATGCTCTCACTCTCTGGTAGCCACCTGCCTACCCTCAGAGGGCACCCACACCTAGAGTGGCTCCACAAGTCAAGCTGCACCTGACATTTGGAGGAGCTGCCGGAGCCCCAGGGAGCCCCTATGTGTGTACAATTGTACATGCATTGACCTAATCCTGACATTCAAGTGAAGGCACGTAGACCTTCCCTGTATCTACGTTCATTAACTCATGAATTGTCACTATTCACCTGATGCACGCACACCTTCCCCTTTTTCTTCTTTGTATCTTTTTTCAAATTCTCCTAATTCTCTGCGTCTTGGGGGGGCGGATTGCAGCATTTTTTAGGAGAAAATGCTATGTGAACAAACGTCCCTTGTTTATGTCTCACACAAAAGCCATGCAGTTGATCAGCATTACCTTGTATGACACATCCCAGATAATCAATGGTTCTTAATGGGCTGCTGGGACCAGCTACCATGAATTGCCTGATGCATAATTTACAGAGACTGTCTCTCTCTAAGCTCAAAGAAAATGGGGAAATCTCTTATTATCTAAGAAGGATACTACTGTACATTGAAGAGCTGAGTTCACTTGAGCTGCCCACCAGTCTCTACTCCAAAAAAGCATTTCCTCAAAGTCAAAGCTGTATAATGACTTATATCCTTCTGGCCAGTCCATTTTTAGTATGCTGCCTATACAAGTTAGGACTGAGACTACTAGCAGAGGTGGCCTTGCATACTGTAAGAGGGAAAAGATGTGAACACTTACTGAACATGCATGTTCTTATCATGTGTGGCAGACTGGGTGTGGAGTGTCATTGAACCAGCCCATTCTAAGTTATTTGTTCTGTTTTAAGGGGAACTTTTTAGCCCCTCTCAAGATCCTTGGCATAGTTACAAAACAGGCAGTTTCCCCAAGAAAGTCATGATTGCAGGCTTAAAAGTCCAAATAAAAATATATTTTATTATTTATTATCTATTAATTTATTACATTTATAAACTGCGCCATCCAGAGACTCTGAGCAGTGTACAACTTTTTAAAAAGACATAAAACCTACAATTCAAACACAATGCTAAAAACAATATAAAAACAATTCAAAAACAATTAAAACCACTTAAAACCAATTAAAATACTTAAAAACAACAACAACAACAACAACAACAACACTTTACAAGCCTTGGAAGGCCATGCCAAACAAATAGGTTTTAGGGCTCTCTTAAAGGCCAACAGCAAGCCTAAACTGCGGATATCTGCTGGGAGTGCATTCCATAGACCAGGAGCAGCTACAGAAAAGGCCTGGTTCCGAGTCACCACCAGACATACCGGTGGTAACTGGAGATGGACCTCTCCAGATGACCTCTACGAGCGATGGGGATCATACCGAAGAAGTCACTCTCTAAGGTAACCAAGCCATTCAGAGCTTTAAAGGTAATAACTAGCACTTTGTATTTCACCTGGAAACATTGGCAGCCAATGCAGCTGTTTTAAGACAGGCATAATATGGTCTCTCCGGGTTGCCCCAGAGACCAAATTGGCTGCTGCATTTTGAACTAACTGAAGTTTCCAAACTACGTACAAAGGCAGCCCCACGTAGAGCGTATTGCAGTAGTCAAGCCTGAAAGTTACCAGCTGATGCACCACTGTTTTGAGATCATTCTCTTCAAGGAATGGGTGCAGCTGTCGAATCAGATGAAGCTGATAGAAAACTCTCCTGGTTATAGCCTCCACCTGAGATACCATGGTGAGGCCTGGATCCAAGAGCACTCCCAAGCTGCGTACTTGTTCCTTCTGGGGGAGTGTAACCCCATCAAGCACAGGACGATCTAAATCATCCCTTAAATTCTGATCCCCCACAATGAGCACCTCCATATTGCTTGAATTTAGCTTCAATTTGTTATCCCTCATCCAGCCCATTACTGCCTGTAGGCAGGCATTTAGGGGGTGAATGCCATTTTCTGATGATGATGATGATGATGAGGAGGAGGAGGAGGAGGAGGAGGAGGAGGAGGAGGAGGAGGAGGAATAGATTTGGGTGTCATCAGCATACTGATAACACCATCAATTTCCATCAGTTTGCCTAGCCTAACATCCATTCCAGGCAAATTGATGGAAAGCTTCCTCAAGGATAAAATTGTAAAGCACCTAGAAGAACAGGCCCTGCTGGGAGTGATCCAGCATGGCTTCCGCAAAGGTAAATCTTGCCTCACAAACCTTTTGGAGTTCTTTGAGAGTGTCAACAAGTGTGTGGATCAAGGTGATCCAGTTGACATAGTATACCTGGACTCCCAAAAAGCTTTTGACAAGGTTCCTCATCAAAGACTTCTGAGGAAACTTAGCGGTCATGAGATAAGGGGACAAGTACATGTGTGGATTGCTAACTGGTTGAAAGACAGGAAACAGAGGGTAGGTATAAATGGAGAGTTTTCACAATGGAGGGAAGTAAGAAGTGGGGTCCCCCAGGGATCTGTACTGGGACCAGTGCTTTTTAATTTATTCATAAATGATCTAGAAGCAGGGGTAAGCAGTGAGGTGGCCAAATTTGCAGATGACACCAAACTCTTCTGGGTAGTGAAATCCAAAACAGATTGCGAAGAGCACCAAAAGGATCTATCCAGACTGGGGGAGTGGGTGACAAAATGGCAAATGCGGTTCAGTGTTAGCAAGTGTAAGGTGATGCACATTGGGACGAAAAATCCCAACTTCAAGTATATGCTGATGGGATCTGAGCTGTCGGTGACTGACCAGGAGAGGGATCTTGGGGTCATGGTGGACAGGTCATTGAAAGTGTTGACTCAATGTGCAGCAGCTGTGAAAAGGGCCAATTCCATGCTAGGGATCATTAGGAAGGGGATTTGAAATAAATCTGCTAATATTAGAGTGCCCTTATACAAAACTATGGTGCGACCTCACTTGGAGTACTGCGCACAATTCTGGTCACCACATCTTTAAAAGAGCATTGTAGAAATGGAAAAGGTACAGAAGAGGGCAACCAAGATGATCAGGTGCCTAGAGCACCTTTCCTATGAGGAAAGACTACAACACCTGGGGCTTTTTTGTCTAGAAAAAAGATGACTGTGAGGAGACATGATAGAGGTCTATAAAATCATTCATGGTGTGGAGAAAGTGGATAGAGAGAAATTATTTTCCCTCTCACACAGCACTAGAACCAAGGGTCACTCCATGAAATTGATTGCCAGAAGGTCTAGGACCAACAAACAGAAGTACTTTTTCACACAACGCATGATCCACTTGTGGAACTCTCTGCCACAAGATGTGGTGACAGCCAACAACCTGGATGGCTTTAAGAGAGGTTTGGATAACTTTATGGAGGAGAGGTCTATCAATGGCTACTAGTCGGGGGGCTGTGAGCCACCTCCAGCCTCAAAGGCAGGATGCCTCTGAATACCAGTTGCGGGGGAGTAACAGCAGGAAAGAGGGCACGCCCTCAACTCCTGCCTGTGGCTTCCAGCAGCATCTGGTGGGTCACTGTGCGAAACAGGATGCTGGACTAGATGGGCCTTGGGTCTGATCCAGCAGGGCTGTTCTTATGTTCTTAACACCCTGCACCAAATCTCCTGATGACCTCACCCAGCAGTTTCATGTAAATATAAAAAACATTGGTGACAGAATGGAGCCCTGAGGGAACCATTTTATTGAATACAAAGTAGAGGCATGGCTATGGTGGAACATGCAGGTATTCCCACATCACACAGAACATGCATGATGTTTCATGTGTCTGGGCTTTAATACTTTACCTCTGCACTATATGGTTACTGAATGGGTGCTCACTATTGAGGGAAGTTGGGGGAAGGAAGCGGTAAGGGGGTGGTCTGCTCAGCTGAGGAGGTTAGAGAAAGGTTCCAACCAGGATCAGGAAAAGTAAATGAGAGGGGTTGGTACCAGTACCAGCCATGAGAGGGCAAGTTGAGAGGGGAAGGATTCCGAGAAATTTGGAGAGAGAGAGAGAGAGAGAAGTCAGTCAAACGAACCAAGATAAGGTTGGGGAAGAGGGAAAGACAGGCACTCAAGTGAGTTTGGGTGAAGATAGAAAGAGAAGCCAATCCAGAGAACCAGCAGAGAAGCAGGAGAGATGAGGAAAACGACCTCAACACGTTTGGGGAGAACGAGATGGAAGGATCAGTCAAAGAGAACTGACAGGAGAGCAAGGGAGAGAGTGAAGGGTACCAACGGGTTTGGGAATAAAGGAAAGGCAGAACCTGTCCAAAGAACTGACAAGGGAGCAGGACAAGAGGACTGGAGCAAGTCTGGGTAAAGAAAGGAGGAAGGACTGGTTAAGAGAATTGGCAGAAGACTGGGAGGGACAGAGGCAGGAACCCAAACGAGTTCAGGTAAGCAATGGAGGTGCAAGTTGATCTGGAGAAGCGACAAGGCAAGAAGTGGAGGAAGAACAGCAAAGGGAAGGTAAAGGGGTGAAAAAGAAGTAGCAAGACTACTCAAAGGAGATTGACTAGAGAAGAAATGGCTTCTTTCACTACACAGGAAGAGCTGGCCAACAGCTCTGCACTGGGAGGGCAGATTTTAGCGTTAGGTTATGCAAATAGCAGAGGAATTCTGGGAAGCAAGAAATGGAATCCAATAAAGAGAGAATTCCTGCGTTTGCTAGGGGCCACTGCTGGGGGAAGGTTATCAAGTTCTGGGGATTGAAGCTTATGGGGGCAATGGAGGAGAACATGTGGCTAGAGTCATTTGCACCAAAGGGGGCACAGGACTGGTACCTTCAGTCGGGAAAAACCAACTAAAATTCAACTCTTCTCTTGGGCGGTAAAAACCCAACCATAGCCCTCACCATGCCTTACATTCTCATGAAAGGATGGTCCACTCCGAAGATACCTTTGCACGCCCATTTGTCTTCATCCTCAGCAGCAGATCATGCCTCTCACGAGCTAGCAGTTTGGGGGCTGATCTTTAGATCAGGGTCCCCTATGGGTGCTGCCCATTTAACAAGGGGATGAGTTGACCACCCTCCCTGCTCTCTCTGGTAAAAGATAAATCCTGAACTAAAAAACCTTCTAGCCTAGCTGGTTGATACTTCAAGCATTCACACACACACACACACACACACACACACCCAGGATGGAAAGGGGGACTGGGGAAGAAAAAGTGGAAGACTCCCAGGAACAAGGAAGGGAAGGGTCCTCCTTATATTTAATTATTTACTTGTCCAGTGAGAAAGGGATAAAAGCTGGGTTCTCAGGGATGAAGCTGGGATGCAATGACATGAAGCAAAGGGGCTGATAGCAGCTGCGATGGCTTTTGCTTGGGGATTATGGGAGTTGTAGTCAACAACATCTGGGAATCCCTGTTTGAGGGAACACTGCCTTCAGGATTGATCCCAAATACTGCACAATTTGGGGGCTTCCTTAGTGTCCCTATGGAAAGGTCTTCAATGAGAAACAATAGAACAGTGGTATCTCTGACACGTGAGACAGGAAGATGGGGTTGTCTTGGAAGCACAGTGTTGATTTTAGGGCTTTCAGCTTGTTGACTCTAAAGCTTAACTAGGAAGAATCACTGAGTGGTTTTAACACCTAGGTGGGGAATGCAGGTACATGCTGGAAAGGGGAAAGACCCATGGCTACCTATCTCAAAAGCACTTTGGAGTGTCCATGCAGGAAGTCTTTCTGGGGTGTCAGACTCGGGGAGCCCCATGCAGAATCCTATGAGGGTGGGACGCAGTGAACGCCCTGACTCCCAAGGCTACTCCTAGCTTCAGTGACAAGCATTTCCTTCTTTGACTCTCTCAAACACAGATCAGGTCAGGTTAGGCACCTCTGTAGGGGTGCCAAGGGGTGTATAAGGAGTATAGTCCCAGTTCTGCATCCCAAAACAGTTCTTTTCTTGATGTGTAAATATTTCCAATACCAATAGGTGTGTTATATTTTATTCAAATCAAATCAAATCAAATCTTTATTGTTATGCATTCGACCAGCAAAACACAAAGTACAAAAGCTTTACATATTTTATTCTTAACTGAGAAAGACCTATTTGCCTACTGCATCTTACAAACCAGCTGCTGGAATGAAGGTTTGGTGCAAGAGGGGCAAAACTGTTGACACATTATAATCAAGTCTGACTTAGAAGTGATAGGGGAGTTGTGTGACAGATTCCCATTATCTTGTCCCCCCCCCAAAAAAATAAGCTTTTAAAGAAAATATCCTTTTCTAAAAGGAGCTGCAGAAGCCTTGATTTGGATTGGGACCAAGAAGGGGGATGTTCTAACCCTTCCCCCACACTATAGCCCCAATCCAAATCAGCAGCTGCAAATCATTCCAACAAAGCAGAGGGGAAAACACACAGGTACAATTTTTCAAGGGAGTATGATTTAACTTAGGAAATCAGCACAAGAGCAAAGCGTTAGGGCAAATCACTTACTTGGTAGCTTTTGAAAAATGATATATATGTTGAGAATTCCAATACTTGTTCCCCAGTGTTAAAGGTCAACAGCACTGGACAAATACCAGAGCCCAGAGGCTTGAATGGGACCTAAGATCAGATCATGTCACTATTCTCACCCTTTGGTATCCTGAGAATAATGATCTGCAGTTAAAATCTCTCTGAAACTGCTCCTAACCAGTGTTGTAAGAGATGTCCCTCCATCGTGTGTATATGTGTGTGTAAGTGAATGATGTGTAGGCATTATTTTCCCAAGCAACCTGAAGTACAGGACTAGCCCCAGGTTTCAGAGGTCCCTCAGCAAGCTACCCAAGTTCAAAGTGCCACACAAATAGTGGGATGGATCACAACTTGCTGTTGTGCTCATGGAAGCTTACAGTAGCTGAACAGAAAGAGAACTGTGCTTCCAAAAGGGGGTCCAAAAGGGGGTCCTTCAGCAAATGGACTTTGTGCAAGTTCAATTCTGCTTCTGTTCATAACAAGGAATTTCCCTGAGTGCAACGGGAAGTTGGGATCCAACCCAGGAAAAGTATGAGGCTCTCACATACCACGCAGAGCCCTGCCACACAGAGCCCTACATATCAGAGCTCTACGTGGTATTGGGTTGACATAGAATGCAGAGCGCTGCCAATCCAAGGGTAGGGCACCTGCACTGGTTCAGTCTGATCCTAAGCTGCATCCCCTATTTCCAAGCTCGCAGAGGCTCTGTGGTGACGAAGAATTGTGTCACCACTGTAGTGATGCTGCTTCCATTATTCTTAATGGGAGTGGTGTTGCTTCAGGGGTGATGCAATTATTAGTTGCCACAGAGGCTCTCCGAGCTTGGAAGCAGCGTGGACATGACTTAGAATCAAACAGGACCAGTACAGGTGCCTCACTCTTGGCTTGGCGGGGTGCCACGCAGTATGTCAGTCATGTATATTAATATCAAAAATTAGACAAAGTGATAGTAAAGTATATCATAATATAACATAATAAAATAGATTTATTAAGATGCAACATTTACACAGATTTTTGCCATGGCATGACCATGCATCTTCTGCATTTCTTTTTTTCCTTTTGCGTAGGGAAGCCTTTTGCTCAGTAAAAACGTGGTAAGACAGATTTTTTCCCCATATATTGGAAATATTTGGTTTTCAATCATTTTCCAGGAAAGAGTAATCTCATGTAGTAGGAGGCATTGCTCTGCTGAAATTATGAGGAAAAATCACCTTGTGGGAACAATTCCAGAATAAAAAAATAACATGAAAAACAGCCTTCAGAAGCAGCTAGATGTAACGAGGAAACACTGACAGACTTCTGAACGAAGCTCAATGAAAGGTTATCCAAAGAACATAGCTGCTTACAGAACACCTGTCTTCTGCCTTTAGCTGGACCATCTTCTCTGACGTCCATTAGTGGGGGTTTTTGTTGTTGTTTTTAGCCCGGTGGTTTAAATCAAATGAACAGCTCCTTCTTGAAAAGCTTTTCAAGTATTTTCACATGAAGAACAGAAGATGGAGCCATTTGCTAACATGAAATCTATGCAGTCTACAGATGTCTGCTACAGCATAGAACAGCTTCATGTTGACTCCATAAAACATAAACCATAATTGAAGTGATTTGACTTCCCTCCAGGTATTCCACCAAATGCCAGTCTAATTACTGATTATTCTTGGAGAAGGTCAAAAGTGCCCATTTCCTAGCACTGAAATGCTCACCTAGTTATGCTTAAGAAAAGCTTTTAGACTGGGTAAGCTAACTGATTTAGACTAACTTTTAGAATGGGTTTCAGATTGGGTTAATCTAACAGTTAGATTAAAATACAGCTACTTCTAATTGAAATAACCTAGAGACTGGGCAAGTTCTGTGTTATGCCTTACATTTGGTATGAGAACAATCCCAAAACCTGGCCCTTCTTCTATGTCATTGTTAAGGCTGTCATCCTAGGCATACTTCCCAGTGAATTCATTGTGACTGACTTCCAAATAAACATGGGGAACTAGGCAGGGGAATAGTTCATGGCATTGGTTATCCATTGCCTACTCTAGTACAGACAACCAATGGTTGATTCCAAAAGAGAGCAATTGTTTTGACACCTCCTGATCCTTTATGACATAACAACCTGAACAGCCCTACCAACAACCTGAACAATTCCACCATCATTAGCAAGCATTACAATAATGACACTCCTATTAATCACTGGCTGACATCCTGACTACTGAAGCACACATGTAAATAAGGACTACAGGGACATGGGCAACTCCCCCAGTCTCCCTACATGGGCATTGTTGTGTAAGAGGGCAAAACATGCCTGTTCTGCTTGTGATCTGGAAGCAATCTGGAAGAGAGGGAACACATCACTGATTCTTAGCACCATGTTTTCTCTTCCAGATTACTTCTAGAGTGCAGACACAGCAGGAACATTTCACCTGGCTGCACAACAGCATTCATGAAGAGGGATTAGGGGAGTTCCATGCAAGTTCCAGTCATGTCCCTGCAGTTCAGTAGTGCACTTTAGTTATGATTAGGGGTGTGCACAAAACTGGGTTGACCAGTTCAGTCTGAGTCTGGACTGAACTCAAACCGGACCGGGCATGTTCGGTTTTGGCACACACACCCTGGTTCGGTTGTGTGTGAGGGGGGAGGTTCGTGATTTTTAAAAAATAAACGTCCAACGCCCCGGTCCAGGGGCTTAGGGGCCATGAGGGTGGGGTCTATCCAGAAGTTTGCCCTCCCCCTGCCTCCAGTTATGTCCAAATAACCCAGTTTGGGTGGTCTTCAGCCCGTTCCAGGCCTGCCCTCCATTGCAGCAGCCATTTGGGAGGCAACCACACATGCCCAGTAGGCCTCTGCATGGATAGGTCATGACCTGAATCTAAGGGCCCAGACAGTAAGTAAGATTTAATTTTTTAAGTGTTTTTTTTTTAATTAATCGTGAACCCCGCTGAAGAGCTGGGGCGGGGTTGGTCTGATAGCGAACCAAACCGTGTGTGTGTGTGTGTTCATTTCACTATCAAGCCATTGAACCAAACCGGTTTGATGTCAAACCTGTTCAACATTGAATCTGTTCGCACATCCCTAGTTATGATGCCAGCCACTGGCTGACTTGATGGACGTTCTAAGGTGAGATTTGATGTTTTGGTATGGGAGAACATCTGCTTGGAGTATATGCTTGTGTCACAACTAGCGCAAGGGGCCACTAGTGTCCATGCTCCAGAGAGCGGGGACCTAGCACAGCAGAAGCCATAAATACTTGCTGTAGCATATGACAAAACAAGATCAAGGCTAGACAAATAGCCATGTCATGTGTCATTTTAAGGGCTATTTCTGCAGAGCTGTTTGCATGTGTTGTTCACCGCAAGCTATATTGGCCTGCTCCACTTGCAGGAAATACATTTCTGCTCTATATGCACAGCCCAAGCCACTGTTTGCACCGGTACAGCTCAACAGACTGGGCAATATATCCAGCTTGGGCAGGATTACAAGACAGGAAATCCCCTCACATCTTCTGCACTGACAGGAGCCATTTATAATATTTCAGATAGACCAGCTGGTCCCCATTCACAGATTAGCCCAGACTGTCATGTAAAAAGACATTTTCTGCTATAATTTTATGCCCTGCTACCCACACAACGAGAATAGCTCATGTCTCTAGCAATATAGCAAGAAACTATTTTTTCTATCCAATATAATGCAGTCATATTAAATTAGGAGACTGTTCTTAAATATTAGATACATCTGTATCCAATTTATTTCTTCAACCAACAGGGCACACTTTATTCATCATTACATAATAAATTGGTTTCTTGGGTTGGATATGCTATAAGTAGGAGTATTTTGGTTGGTTGGTAGACTAAAAATTAGGTAGACGACTGGTTCAGATAAGTAATGGTATGTATTCTAGGCTAGCTATGTACACAGACATGTGTGTGTGTGTATGTATACACATGCACACACACATTTTTCACATTTTAAGCAGAGTTTCTAAAAGAAGGCAGTGTGATCTAATGCAGGACGACACCTCTTATTACCTCTCAACTATTCTATTTTAGGCAATGTTCTGAATCTGACTGCCATTAGTTGTTATGAAGAAAGTAAAAAGGGAGGCTGTTCACATGAGCGGGTAGGGCTGCTTGTGTGGAGCGCTGTGAATGCACCTGATCCTGGTACTGCCCCAATGGGTAGCCCGAGGTTTCCCTATTACCAAGGCAGAACTGTGCGAGTGTGCTGGCTGTGCAATGTGGGATTTCTGGAAGCCAGGCTGTGTTTTCTTGACCTCCAAAACACCACACTGCTCACTGAAGCAGTGACCATGTGTGCATACAAGTGGCACAGGGTGGGGGGGGGTAGGTATAATGCTGCCTTCTCCTCAGCCCTTCCATGCCCCAGGGATTCGGGCTGTGTGAACGACCTTAGTGACTGTTTTACATGAGAAAGGGTAACCGCATATTAAGCTCATTTTCGAACAACCTGTCATTTTCGAACAACCTATTTGAATGTCATTAAAAAGGACATTGTATGTGAGTACAAGTGTCCCAAAGCTCTCTGGAAGTCCACCCTGGTGCATCACTCACCCTTTGCCTGTGCTCTTTGGGACTGAGCCTGCCAATCACAGAAATGCCCACCATCACGATTATGGAGTTTGCTTCTTCAGACAAATGCCACCATAACCTTGACGAGCACAGGCAGAGGGGTGAGTGATGCGTCAGGATGAGACATCTGGAGCCCTTTAGGATGCTTGTACTTGTGAACAGAATCCTTTTTAATAATGTCTGAATAGGTCAGCAGAAAAAGAAAAAACGACCTTAACATTATGCTGTGTTTGTGGAGTATTTTTAGGGGGGGAAATGCCATTGGGCAGGCCCACCATGTATGATACACAACTCATCAACTTTTCTGGCATTTTTACCAAACTACACAATATGCACTATTTATCAAATGCTTTGCTTTAAATAGGAATGGCTCTATTGCCTCGTGCTCCCTCTTCCTTCAGAGATACCAAGGCTCAAACTAGACAATATTCTATTTCATGACTGGAGTTCATGTGTTTTTTTTAAATGTAAATAACAAATATGTGGCTCTCTGATCCAGATTAGAACAAGGGCAGGGGGCTTTGCTGTAGGCACAGTCCCAGCCTGGATAATTCCCTCTCCCCACAGCTGCTCTTTGCCCTGGGAGGAAAACTCTCATTAGTGCCTATGGGAGCTTTCTTTGTGGGGCAAAAGAACCATGGAGGGCCTGATCCAGACTGGGGACATGTCAGGAGAAACGTGTTAAAGACTTCCACCCCCCACAGTGGTCCTGATCCAGATTGGCCCTGCACAATGGCTACTTACATTAAAAACAAACACACAGGCTTAAATCATGCAGTAGGCATATTACCCACTTTGGCCCTCAAAATCTCTGGGAGCAAGGGATTAGCAAGCAACTGGGGTGCTGATAATACTTCTGGAATCACCTAGAAAAAGAAGAAAATGGAAAAGGCAACATATGTTTATTGGAAAAACCTGGCCATGAAAAATGTTCTAAAGATAATCAAAGGCTTCATTTTTCCGCAGGTTGTAGAATGGCCTTTCTCTGAATCACTTGTCAGGCTAGTCTGATACAGAAGTCCAAAAAGCTATAGATGGCAACCTTTTCTTCACCAGAGCATGCATTAGTAATTTTGTTTGAAAACATCTTTGAAGTAATCCTAAAGCAACTTTGATATAATAAATAATATGGGTTGTTTTTTTCATCCAGGCATAAATAAGATGCCTTGTAAGAATAAGTATCTTCAAACCCCAAATATGCTTCAGCTAAACTTCTGAAGGAATGTGGCACCGTTCCATTACTTCTCTTTGGGACCACAAAAAGAGATAATTTATTCGGAATTTATTCCCAGTTGGGTAAATGTAGTCTTTCATACTTTCTGGAAGATAACTTGTCATTTCTAAATCATTTTTCTGACAGGGTTAGATAACATTGTTTCAAAATAGGCTAAAACTGACACTAATTAAAAATTACTGGGCAACATCCAGACTAAATTAGTTAAGACTATAATAACTATATTCCATTCAGTAGCCCCAAAACCTTCAGTTTAAGATGAGAATTTTCACTCGTGCATCTTACCTATCACCATCAGTCTCCACTGATAAAATCTTGAGTGTCTTAGATGTACTGGATATACTTGAGTACTGAAATGGGACAGCTCAGCAGAAGCCTATAGGAGCTGTTGACCTAAATTATCTCTTCCAGGGACTGGCCTGTCTTAGGAGAAGATGGACCCAAACCCACAGACAGTCCTCAGATAGGCCGGACTTCTTATACATCCAACTAAGTTTTAATGTTCTGGAAATATCCAGCTGTGTTTAGGAAGAAAAAGCAGGTCATTCAGGCATGTAGGCCCATTTCTGGTTTCCTGATGTTTGGCTAGCTTTGCAGTGTTTGTTAGTCTTGTAGAAGAGGCAGGGAGCAGTGCATGCCACAGAGCACTGCCTTGCAGAATAGAACAGTACCCACTTTAAAAGACAGAAACAGAAACCATTAGAAATTGCAGCTATTCATTAATAAACTTGTTGCATTCTGATACCAGAAGAGACAGACACACTCTTACCTCCTGACCATGGGGCTCCGGCCCGTGGCCCCCAAGGTCTGGGGGGGCCTCCTGCTGCTGCAAGACTCCCAATGCCGCTGCGAGGCTGAATCACAGATCCTTGCAAGTATTCTAGACACCATATGTATGGCCAGCAGGGTGAGCTTGAATAGGCCTCTACCCCATGGTGACAGCAGGTGGAGTGGGAGCAGCCACTGGACTGACCATCCACTCAAGGGTCACTAAGGTGGACAGTCAGCCAGGTGGCCACTCCCACTCTGCCGGCCACTGCCACAGGAGGGAGGCCTGCTCAGGCTCACCCCCCAACTGCACACATGGGGGCTAGAATACTTTCAAAGATTGGCGGTTCAGCCTCGCAGCACCGGCAGTGGCAGTGGGGGCTCAAGGCAGTGAGGGAAGGTTCACAGAGGTGGCGGGGGGTTCACAGTGGCAACGGGGGGACCTTGTGGTGGAAACAGTCCAGGTGCCCAAATTACCTATGTGTGCCACTGATAAGAGATGAGGCAGTCTTGGGTAGAATCAAATTCAGTGTTTTGTTTGTTTGTTTGCTTGCTTTGCTTACATGTCTGTAGGTTAGTAAGTTTAGTTTAACATCCTGTTTTTGCACATGAAAGAGGTTGTTTTGTAACTTCTGCAACATCAGTTAAGCTAGAATGTAGGTGAGCCTGGGGGCTACTCTGGTTAAGGTAGTAACCACTAAAGATTAGAATGCCAAAGAAGAAGAAGAAAAAAAGAAAGAAAGAAAAAGAAAAAGAAAAGAAAAGAAAAGAAAAGAAAAGAAAAGAAAAGAAAAGAGGAGGAGGCAAAAGCACAGCCCCACACAAAGCCAATCGAGGTGGGGATTTTTTTAAAAAAATCCTACTCAGCCATTTTGGCAACTAGCTTTCCTGCAAATGGCCAACCTGCAATCGGAAGAGGGCCAGATTAGGTAGAGAAATACACCTGCAAGCATAAAATATCCCTTTATGCAGTTTTTGTTGACTTTAAGTCTGCCTTTGACCTTATCTCCAGGGAGAGGCAGTTGGACCATTAGACAATGAGGGAATGAAGGGGCTTATTAAGGAGGAGATGGAGGTTGCAGAGAAGCTAAATGAGTTCTTTGCATCCGTCTTCATGGCAGAGGATACTGAGCATATACCTGTTCCTAAAACAGGCTTTTCGGGGATGGAGGCTAAAGAACTGAGTCAGATAGAAATGACAAGAGATGATGTTCTAAACTGTCTGGAAAAATGGAAAATTAGAAAATCGCCAGGGCTGGATGGCAACTATCCAAGAATCCTCAAAGAACTCAAATGTGAAATTGCCAACCTCCTTGCAAAAATATAGAACTTATCCTTGCAATAAGGCTCTGTACCAGAGGACAGGAAAATAGCAAATGTAACACCAATTTTCAAAAAGGGATCCAGGGATGATCCGGGAAATTACAGGCCGGTTAGCTTAATGTCCATTCCAGGCAAACTGGTGGAAAGCATCCTCAAGGATAAAATTGTAAAGCACATAGAACAACAGGCCCTGCTGAGGAGAGCCAGCATGGCTTCTGAAAAGGTAGCCTCAAAAACCTTTTGGAATCCTTTGAGAGTGTCAACAAGTATGTGGATAAAGGTGATCCAGTTGACATAGTATACCTGGACTTCCAAAAAGCTTTCGAAAAAGTTCCTCATCAAAGACTCCTGAGATAACTTAGCAGTCATGCAATAAGGGGACAAGTACATTTGTGGGTTGCTAACTGGTTGAAGGACAGGAAACAGAGGGTAGGTATAAATGGAGAGTTTTCACAATGGAGGGAAGTAAGAAGTGTGGTCCCCCAGGGATTTGTACTGGGATTGGTGTTTTTTAATTTATTCACAAATGATCTAGAAGTAGGGGTAAGAAGCAAGGTGGTCAAATTTGCAGATGACACCAAACTCTTTAGGGTAGTGAAATCCAAAATGGGTTGTGAGGAGATCCAAAAGGATCTCTCCAAACTGTGGGAATGGGCAACAAAATGGCAAATGTGGTTCAGTGTTGGCAAGTGTAAAGTGATGCACATTGGGACGAAAAACCCCAATTTCAAGTATATGTTGATGAGACCTGAGCTGCCAGTGACAGACCAGGAGAGGGATCTTGGTGGACAGCTCATTGAAAGTGTCGACTCAATGTGCAGCAGCTGTGAAAAGGGCCAATTCCATGCAAGGGATCCTTAGGAAGGGGATTGGAAATAAATCTGTTAATATTAGAATGCCCTTATACAAAACTATGGTGTGGCCACACCTGGAGTATTGCGTACAATTCTGGTCACCACATCTAAAAAAGGACACTGTAGAACTGGGAAAGGTGCAGAAGAGGGCAACCAAGATGATCAGAGGCCTAAAGCACCTTTCTTACGAGGCAAGGCTACAACACCTGGGGCTACATAGTTTAGAAAAAAGATGACTGCGGGGAAACATTATAGAGGTATATAAAAACATGCATGGTGTGGAGAAAGTGGATAGAGAGAAATTCTTCTCCCTCTTACATAACTCTAGAACCAGGGGTCATCCCATGAAATTGATTGCCAGGAAATTTTGGACCAACAAACGGAGGTGCTTATTCACTCTTGTGGAAAACTTGTGGAATTCTCTGCCACAAGATGTGGTGACAGCCAACAACCTGGATGCAAACAACCTCAACTCCTTCCTGTTGGCTTCCAGTGGCATCTGGTGGGCCACTGTGTGAAACAGGATGCTGGCCTAGATGGGCCTTGGGCCTGATCCAGCAGGGCTGTTCTTATGAAATCCTCCTTTGCAAGCATAGTAGGTGTCCATATTTCATTCAGTGAGGATGCTACCATTCTTGTGGAACAGATGACCTGAAAACAAGGATTGAGCAGAAAGGGCACTCCCAGAGCATTAACTGGCCAAATGTACCCTAAAATGGATGGTCTTGAGTTGCTCCTGCAGGGATGCACCACGGAGGAGTTTCCCACAGTAAAGAGGAGGCATGCCCATGGCCCATTTACACTGACAATTTGCATCCCATCTTTTTAGAGAGGTAGCTCCAGAAGTCCCTGCCCTTCTGCCCTTCTGATGGAACAAAACCTCCAGAGACTCATACATTATATTGGGAGGAATGTACACCATCAGTTCTAGCTAATGCTCAATGGCCCTGTCCTCTTAGGGAAGGATCACCTCCTGCAACCCACACCTTTCTCACCAGTGCCCTTGAAGAGAGTGAAATGTTGCCTGCTGATAACCCACCCAGGGAGATACAAAAGTTCTGTTTCAATTACTGATGAACATGGCAGCCATTCTCTCACTGAAGCCTAATTTCTGTGGAAGTGCTCCAAAGTGTTGTACTCCCCAGTATTTCATATCCTTCTCCATTGCCTTCTCAGAGCCATGGTGCCAAATCTAAAACAACAGGCAAAGACAAATCATGAATTCCTTATGAATAAAGTGCTGCCCAAGCTCTATCCTCATGTCTCTGCTACAGAGCAAATGGGTTGACAGGGAAAGGCTCTTACCAGACAAGTGTAGATATTGTGGAGAAGTTCCTCCAGGCTGTAGGTGGTTAGTAGAGATGTAAAAATTGATTAGAGTTGAATTGATTCACGCTTGAATTGAGCAATTTAGAGTGATTGAACTTGAATCGAATCAACCCTAGAATAATAGACCTGATTCGAATTTGAATTGAATTGTCTCTGATTCGAGCTGGAATCAATTTGAGTTATTTGAGCACCATTCTGTCTCCGTGTTTTTTCCTTGCTGATTGGTTTTCTGGCACTGGCTGCCAATTGGCTTGAGATCTCCTTGCTTCTTGGTTGGCTTATCATATAAAAGTGTTGTCATGGGCAATTGTGCCACCATTGGCTAGAGGGAGGCAGGAGGGAGGGAGAAGCCAAAAGAGAGATTTTCAAAATGTATTTAAGGGGACAATCAGGGGCGTAACTATAATAGGGCAAGGGGAGACAGTTGTCTGGGGGCCCACTGCCTTGGGGGCCCCCCAGAGGCAAGTCACATGACTGACTCCCCCAGCCACACACCTGCCGGGCTTCCTTCAGTTGTATTCATCCTCCAAAACTGATGTGAGTGTTAAGACCTGGAGCAACCAGAACAGCATGTCTTTCTCTAGTACCATTAAATGACTTGCATCATCCACAATTTACAAAACCTTTAAAAAAATCATTTAGGATGATGTTTGATTGTGGGACACACACACTTCACTATGCTTTTTGTGACCACTATTCAGCCTCATTTAAGATTTCTTTACTTCATGAGCTGAGCTTCAGTGAGGGGGGGGGCATTTTAAAATCTTGTCTTTGGGCCCCCTCCAACCTTGCTACGCCCCTGGGGACAATAGCAGCATTTGGTGGGCCACTGTGTGAAACAAGATGCTGGACTAGATGGGCCTTGGTCCTGAAAAATAAAAAATGCAGTTGGGTTGGAAAGAAATAGCAGATAAACAAGCGGCCATCACCAGTGCTGAGCTGCTGCAGTCTCTCTTTGATCCTTCTCCTCTCCTGACGCACAAATTCTCCTCTCCTGACGTTCTTATGTTCTTATGACTGCTTGGAGGCAAAGAGACAAAGAGCCATTTTGTGCGTCAGGAGAGGAGAAGGATCAAAGAGAGACCGCAGCAGCTCAGCACTGGTGATGGCCTGTTGCTTATCTGCTATTTCTTTCCAACCCAACTGCATTTTTTATTTTTAAAATTGTACCAGCAGCCCCAGTGGCTTTTACTGGGTATTGCTGCTTTGATTTTTTCCCTTTAAAAAAAACTTGTTTCCTTCTTGCTTGTAGCCAGCCCCCAGTGGCTTTAATCACTGCGGTACTGTGCCATCTATCTATCTATCTATCTATCTATCTATCTATCTATCTATCTATCTATCTATCTATCTATTGTATTTCTATACCGCTTGATATATGTATTTATTATTTATTTATGTATTCAATTTTTATACCACCCTTCCAAAATGGCTTAGGGTGGTTTACAACAGGATAAAAACAATTAAAACCAGTTAACAATTAAAATCAAAACTACAAAAACAGAATAAAACCAATTTAAACATTCAAACAGCTGAAAACCCTGGAAAACCAGGGCATCCATTTAAAACAATTTAAAGTCGTTTAAAAATCCTGAAAGGCCAGGCCAAACAGATAGGTTTTAAGGGCTCTCCTGAAAGACAGTAATGAACTCACGGATTTCTGCCGGGAGTGCATTACACAGCCCAAGAGCAGCTTCAGCGAAGGCCCGCCTCTGAGTCGCCCCAGATGAACTGGTGGTAACTGGAGACGGACCTCCTCAGATATCCTTAATGTACAGTGGGGATCATGCAGAAGGCAGCATTCTCTTTTTATATTGTTTTAATTTGTATACCGCCTGGAGAAATCTCCAGGTGGTGTACAAGTTAAAACAATATAAAACCAATATAAAACAGAATTCATAAAACAGATAAAAATATTAATGAATAAGAACACATTAAAATTTAGATTTCAATTAAAAGCCTGAGAAAACTGGTATGTCTTCAGGGTTCTCCTAAAAGCAAATCGAGAAGGAGATGCTCTTATTTCAGCAGGGAGTGCATTCAAAAGCAGCCACAAAGAATGCCTGGTTCCGAGTTGCCACTAAACTAGTGGGTGGCAACTGTAACTGGACCTCTCCAGATGATCTTAATAGGCGACAGCGTTCATGACAGAGAAGGCACTCTCTTAAGGACCCTGGACCCAAGCCGTTGAGGGCTTTAGAGGTAATAACCAGCACTTTGTTTTTCATTCAGAAACATAGCAGCAGCCAGTGCAGTTTTTCAAAAACAGTGTTATATGGTCACTTCGGGTAAACCCAGAGACCAGTCTGGCTGCCACATTCTGTACCAATTAGTTTCCTAATTATGTACAAAGGCAGCCCCATGTAGAGTGCATTACAGTAGTCAAGCCTAGAGGTTACAATCAAATTTACCACTGTTTTAAGGTCATTTGTCTCCAGAAGTGGACGTATCTGGCATATCAGCCAAAGCTGATAAAAAGCACTCCTGGCCACTGCCTCAACCTGAGAAACCAGGGAGTGTTTGCAATCCAGGAGCACTCCCGGACTACGAACCTGATCTTTTAGGGGGAGTGTAACCCCATCCAGGACAAGGAGATCTAAATCATCTCTCAGGTCCCAACCCCCTACAGACAGTACCACCATCTTATTTGGATTCAACTTCAGCTTGTTAATCTGCCAGAGAGGTAGGAACAGAACCAATGTAGAAAAATGCCACCCAATCCCACTTTCTTCAAGCAACCCAGCAGGATACCATGGTCAATGGTGTCAAAAGCTGCTGAGGGATCCCAAAGGCTCAGTAGAATCACACTCCTTCTGTCAATTGCCAATTGGGATTGTGGGATGGGATGAAACTCAGGGCTGAACTACACATTACTTGGGTAAATCTTTTGATTTGGAAGAAGCAGCATACAAACTTTCCCGAGGTGATTTGGGACTGAGAAGTACTAAGAGGGAAGAGAGGTGTGTATGTGCATACCATCTTCCACTCTTTGCTTTCTCATTCGGCTTTCATTCTCAAATTGCTTTCTCCCTCCAGGGTTCCATACTTCTATTTTTTCCCTGGACCCCAGACAGAAAGGAAGCAATCTGGGAGGGGAATTAGTGTGGAAATGGGATGGTGGGGGAAGAATTCTACATCACTTCAACTCTACCACTTCTCCATTCCAAATTGCATCCCTTTCTGGATTTGTGTGATATATAATAGAGACAGTGGAAAGATATTCAAAGCACTGATTTGCATCAGGTGATGGGAGACTCTTTCCAGCAAATATACTAGTGATACTTGCTCTCTGAGAGGCATTTCTGCAAGGGTCATCTCTTCATATAAAAGCTTCTACTCTCAAACAACACTTTTAGCTGAGCTTCACTTTTGACTCTGTGCTCCAAACCGTCCCTTCCATTTGAAAACATGATCTCACCCTAGTCCCTGGGGGATAGGACAGGAAAAGACATCTGGATTAAGGAGATTGTTTAAGGAGCTCTCAGGGCAGAGGCGTATCTAGGGAAAATAGCGCCTTGGGCAAACACTGAAATCGCGCCCCCTGTCCAAACATCTGACACCCATCTTTCAGATAACTTTACCATAATATCAGCTGAAAAATACAAGTCAAGCTCCTTAATCTTTTAATATTTCAAAAACTTTTTAGCAGTGGATGTAGCTAGACCAAAAAATGCTGGAAAACTACAAATTTCAGCATACTGGGGCTCATGAAATACCCAAATACTATGTGGAGGTGTACTTGGAAAACTAAACAGAAGTGCCTGTCCAATTCTCTACTATACATTGTAGCATCACTATTACATAAGTTTTAAAAATAAATGGAGAATTTGACTTTTCCCAGATACTCTGAAAATAATTAAAGGATATGCAGAGTAAACTGTGTCACTGCTTGGAATATATTCTAGTCTTTCAGAAAGACAGTTAAAATGAGAGAGAGAGCAAGAAACTCCCAGTGGGCCTTAATATTAAGGATTTCACACTGATTCAAAGACAAATTCACCATTAATAGCCATATTAGCAAGACATCACATTTAACTCACTTATCACTAGAAGCAAAGTAAGAGCAAATGAATACAATCCTAGCTCATAAGCATCAGCTCAGTATTCACAAGCCCTGGTTCTCTGTACATAGTGCAAATCTGAATATGTGTACAGTGACATATTATATATTATTATTTTTTTACCTGTAGCCCCTTTGGGGGGCTTCCTAAGGGCTGGGGGGGTTGCAAAGGTTCCTCCCCCCACACTGGCCTCTAGGGCCTCGCAGGGACCATTTGAGCATGTGCAGTGGCCATTTTAAAAAATCTTTTTTTTAAAATGGCCACTGAAAACAAAATGGCCACCGCGCATGCTCAAATGGCCTCTGCAAGGCCTGGCATGACCTAGGGCCTCACAGAGGCCATTTGAGCATGCACGGTGGCCATTTTGTTTTTGGCAGCCTTTTTTGTTAAAAAAATTAATTTTACAAAATGGCGCCCCCCTTCAAGTGGCGCCCAGGGCACGTGCCCTGCCTGCCCTACCCCTAGATACGCCCCTGTCTCAGGGCCAGACTATACCTGTAGGTTAATAGGTTAATCAGTTAATAGGCATGTGCATTTCTTTTCTGGACCAATTTTCCATACCTGTTTTATAGATTTATGATTAGGGTTAATTTTTAAAAAAAAATAATATTTTTTTTTGTTCTTTTAAATATAAAATAGGATATTCCTTTTGTATCCTGTTTTTATATAAAATAGAATCAAATATTAATCATGATCATAATTCTATCCAATATTTACAATCACAATAATAATCATAAGACCATAAACCTGTTATAATTTTGATGAGAAGTATCCCCTATCACTACTGCCCGCAGCAATATAAGAAACATTAAAATCTCTCTACCATAAAGTATAGGGCGATAAAAGGATGGGGCTTCCTGTGCCCTGGCTGTCATTTGCAAGATAAAAATGGGAGTTGCAGCTTCTCTCACCCCTGAAGCTCTCTGGAATGGCAAACAGCACCTGCCAAAGTTCCCTGGGCCACAGCTGTGTAGCTAAGAGAGGGTGCCGTAGGTTAGGTCAGGGACAGAGCTCATGCCAGGTTTCAGGATCAACCTTCAGAATTGCCATTATGAAAAATCACTCTGTTGCTTGGGGCCATGGAGAGTGGCTACTGGTCAGAGTAGCTAGCAAGGAACTGATTGGACCAATGGTGTGACTCAGTGTCCGGCAGCTTCATGTGTGCAGAGGTGCTGCCTTGTCCCCTCCTTTGCTTCTGAGAGTGGCTTTCACTGTTCTCAATCTTGGCTACTCTCTTTCCCTCTCATTAATCCCTTCCTATCCTGTCTCCCTCTTAGCTCACTCTGTCTTCCCTTTTTGTCTTCAGCAGAGGCAAGGAACTGTCTTCTTTGGTGTGAGGACCCTATAAAGCGCTATATTTCTTTATAGCTCCAATTAATAGTAATAATCCAGTAAAATGTAGTACCAGAGAGGAACCACAGAAACATCTTCTTAGAGGCTGCCCAAACTGGTAAGAAGCAGACATCTCTTTTCCATGTACTGCAAAGGAGAAAGAACAGAAGTCCACCTGGATCAGAAGCAAAATGGATTGGCTAAGTGCCCACCTGGGTCACCCCAAAAGGACTAGGATGGACTCAGATCCTCTACGCTCACCAAAATTCAACCTCCAATGGTCTCAATTCTCCCCACCCCCAAAACCGATTTGGGGCAGGGTGAGGAACACCATACTGAACCCCTTCTTTGCTGCCATGATCGACAGTCACAATCAAATGAGGGAGAAAGTTTGGCATGGCCAGCAGGAGAAATCTGAAGTCCTTCTGCCAAAGGCTGAGTCCAGAAAGTCAAACAGCAGCAGCGGAACTTCCAGACTCCATCACAATCAGTCAGAACCTCAGCACCATGGCAACCAGGTAAACACCCCTGGCCCTGGGATCCAGAGGAGCAACTGCCACTTTTTAAATCCATACACTTAGGAGGGAACTCCCAGGGCCCAGTGGTGAGCATAGGAAACAGGCAGACAGGGTTGCCAACTATTTAACTGTCCTGCTCCTGTGACACTATCAGAAGCCTGGCATGCAGGTATTAAACTGATGAAGATTTCCCTATCTCTTTATGCTTGGAAAAGTGTGACCTGCTCAATATCCGCATGTCAAGCTTTTGTTAAAGGCAGAGAAGCCAGGCCAAAGAGGTGGCAACTCCCATCCTCCAGGGGCCTAACTTGCAATTTTATGCCCCCCCCCCGCATCTTCCCACTCATTTCATTTCATGTATATCCCACTTTTAATTTAAAAATATTACAACTTATGGTGAGGTGTGTGTGGCTGGGCAACAGCTTTAAAGCCAGGCAGGCTCATAGCCTTCAATTAAATTTTATAAAATTACAAAAACTTAAAAATTCCCTGGGAGGAAAGGAATCACACCAGGAAAAAAGAAATCCCGGGGGGGAAATGGAGCAGGAACAAAATTAGGCAGCGAAATAAATCCAGTAAAAAATAGGGCAACAGGCAAGTAAATCCAAAGCATAAATCCAAAGCGCAGGCAAATTTTGCAAACCTCTGCAGGGAGCAGAGACTCCAGTCTGTAACAACAGCTCAGGTTAGGTTAGGTCAGCTCAGCAGCAAAGCAAAGCAAAGGATAAGCAGCAGCAGCCAGCTCTCTCTGGTCAGAAGCTCGACGAAGAGTGGCTTTGCAAGGCCAGAGGATGGCCTTTAAATACAATTTGAATCCACCTCCTTTGCTGAACTACCCCTTGTCCCTCCCCGCTTGCCAATGGGGTGAGAGTTGCCACTGAGTGGCACCATTGTCAAGCCAACCCAAGCACCAGGCACATCTGCCCAATCAGGGCAGTGGCAGCTTGGCCAATAGCTGAAAGTGACATGTAGTGTCACAAAATGGCGACTGCCAATTGCCCCTGTGAAATGGCAGTTCAAGCCTTCGAGCCACTTTGGAGCCAGCTTGGATCGAACCACCCTTGGCTCAGCTTGAACTACAACCAGCCACTTTCCCCCTCAAATAGCTGATTTGGCTTTAGCCTTCAAGCCAAGCTGACGACCTCAAGCTGGCTCAACCTCAAGCCAGCCCACACACCTCTATCTCTCTGAGACCCAATTGATGGTTATTTTACAATTGATCCTCAAAGTTGTGTTTTAAGAGGCTGAAAAAAATTCATCTTTACTGCTAAAGGAGTCTGTGCAGTAGGACTTTTGAAGCTGTGGTGCCCACAGCCCACGACCAGTATGGCGGTCAGCTCCTTCTCTGTCCAAGCCTGGGGAGCACAGCCCTTCAGTTTCCTTCCCCCACTGAAGCTATACCTTTTAATACTGCTCCTTTGCCTTAGAAAAGTTCAACTCCTGTCATCAGTTACTCCACAGCCGTTGGTTCTTCAAAACCATGTGTGTTTTGTCCCAACCTCCAGCCCAAACCGTCACACTGCTCTGTGCAGCCAAGTGTAAGAGGGAGGAAGAGGAAAGGAGATGTGCTCAATTTAGCTAGGCTGCGAAGGGCTCCTCTGGGTTGCAATGTGTGTGGGGTGGGGGGATGGCTGGAGTGTGAGTGAGCGAGTGAGTGAGTGTGTGTCTACAGTGTGAAGGGGGGATGGCTGGAGTGTGTGTGTGTGGTGGTGGGGGATTGCTGCAGCGTGTGTTTGTGACAGTCATCGTTTCTCCAAACCACATGCATTTCATCCTGACCTCCAGCCTAAACTGGCATGATGCTCTTTACAGCCAGGTGTAAGCAGGAGGTGAGAAGAAGGAGACGTGTGTGTGTGCGCATGTGTGTAAATATTTGCAGTGTGTGTGTGAATTGCTGCAGTGTGTGTGTGGGTGAGAGAGAGAGAGAGAGAGAGAGAGAGGGAGAATGGCTACATCACTTATGTACACCTTATACACTGTTTTGCTCATAATACCATCCTGAAGGAAATTAAATCAAGCAGAACTGTGAAGTTTATGGGAAATTTCTAGAATGAAAATGAGGAGATTCTCATGACCAGCTGAAACGGGGGGTAAGGGAGCCCAGCCCCATTTTGGCAGGTTGTGTGCTACAACGGGAGCAGAGCGAATCCCGGTGGCAAGCCTGCTTGAATGCTGCCCCACCAACAAGGTTAGCAGAGCACAATGAAATGAAAATGTTACGTTTATAGAAGATTCAAAATACAGTCGTCCCTTGCCAACTGTGAGGATTCTGTTCCTGGAAGCCCTCATGGTTGGCAAATTTGCAGTTGACAGGACATTTAAATAAATGTGAAATGGGGTTAGGGGAATCACAATTGGGAAAATACCAATAAATAAATAAATAAATAAATAAATAGATAGATAGATAGATAGATAGATAGATAGATAGATAGATAGATAGATAGAAAAACCCCCTCCGACCTCCGAAAATGATCCCAACCCCCAGAAAAGACCCCTGACCCCCAGAATGACCCCAACCCCAGAAATTCCCCTCAAAACCTGCCCATTTTTTAAAGGCGCCAACCCATGGATACTCGGGTCATGGTTGACAAGGGTGGTGACAATTTCCTAGTCATGAATATTCAAATCCACGATTGGGAAACCCACAATTAAAATGCTACAGAAGGATTCTTCAAAGAACTGGAGAAGTGGACAACAAAATAGCAGATGCAATTTACCAATCATAATTGTCAAGCACAGCATCTATCTATCTATCTATCTATCTATCTATCTATCTATCTATCTATCTATTAAATTTGTGGACTGCCCCAAACTTCCATCTCAGGGCGGTTTAAAACAACATAAAACAAATTAAGACAAAAACAAAAACCTTAAAACATTTTAAAACCACAGTCAAGTTAAAAAGCGTGGGTGAAAAAATAAGTCTTCAAGGACTTTTTTAAAGTTGTCAGAGATGGGGAGGGTCTTATTTCAGTAGGGAGCACTTATGATTCGTCATCCATAGGTTACTGTATTTCTCTACAGAAATTAAAAGCTCACCATTCCTGACCCTAGACTCCAAGACAGTAAAAGCTGTAAAGCATTTTGATTGATCTTGAAAATTGCTTGAAAGAGCTGGTTGTTGCTCCCCTTTAGATATGAGGTCACATGTAAGTTCAGCACTCACTGAGGCTGTGCACACAAGCAGCCCAACCTAGGCTGCCTGGGTTTGGCTGCTCGTGTGCAGTGCCGGGATTGAGGCCAATCTCAATCTAACCTGGGTTGGGCTGCTCGTGTGCAGTGCCAGGATTGAGGCCAATCTCAGTACTGCCTCCCCTGGAAACTGGGTTTTTAACCTGGCCTTTAACCTGGGTTAGAGGGCATGGACACGTCCTCTAACACAGGTTAGGGATCGTGTGTATGCTCAGGCTGCATGCACTCCGAACTAGGGATGTGCAAAAAATTTCGGGCACAGATTGATCAGCGCCCGAAATGAACAATTTCGGGTGATTCAGGGCCGAACCGAATCACCCCCAATGTCCCCTGATATTTTTCGGGGCCGAGCCGAATCACCTGAATTTCGGTGCTGAAAAATTTGGGTGATTTGGCTCATGACCGATTTTGGGGAATTTTTTGAAGTTTTAGTGACTTTGGGGCAGTTAGGGGGCATAGTATGGGATCTGGGCAAAAAGAGTGGGGTGGGGTGGTAGTGCCTAATGGGTGCAGGCTACCACCCCAATTTCAGGGGGATTGGGCAAAGGGGTGATTTTGGGGGAATTTCTGAACTTTTTGTGTCTTTGGGGCAGTTTGGGGAAGATTGGGGCAGAAAGTGGGGCCTGAGGCAGAAGGGTGGGGTGGGGTGGTAGTGCCTAATGGGTGGCAGCTAACACCCCAATTTCAGGGGGATTGGGCAGAGGGCTGATTTTTTGGGAAGTTTTGAAGTTTTGGTGTCTTTGGGGCAGATTGGGGGCAGAAAGTGGATCTGCCCCAAAAGAGTGGGGTGGGCTGGTAGATAGTGCCTAATGGGTGGAGGCTGCCACCCGTCCCCAATTTCAGAGTGATTGGCCAGAGGGCTGGATTTTGTTGATTTTCTGAGGTTTTTCTTCATAAAGTGTTTTGTGGTAGATTGATTCATTCATCATATTCATAGTAAATGCGAGTGTGAAAAAGTGAAAGTGGGGTCATGAGAGTTCTTTAATTGAAAAAAATCTCATTTGCTATCATTGAATGAGAATTCACACCTCAGAAAATAAGGGAATAACATCCCTTCAGAAAAACTTCTGAGGTGTGAATTCTCATTCAATGATAGCAAATGAGATTTTTTTCAAGTAAAGAACTCTCATGACCCCACTTTCACTTTTTTCACACTCTCTCTTACTATGAATATTGAATGAATCAATCTACCACACTGCACTTTATGAAGAAAAACCTCAGAAAATCAACAAAATCCAGCCCTCTGGCCAATCACTCTGAAATTGGGGACGGGTGGTAGCCTCCACCCATTAGGCACTATCTACCAGCCCACCCCACTCTTTTGGGGCAGATCCACTTTCTGCCCCCAATCTGCCCCAAAGACACCAAAACTTCAAAACTTCCCAAAAAATCAGCCCTCTGCCCAATCCCCCTGAAATTGGGGTGTTAGCTGCCACCCATTAGGCACTACCACTCCACCCCACCCTTTTGGGGCAGATACACTTTCTGCCCCCAAACTGCCTCAAAGACACAAAAACTTCAAAAACTCCCAAAAAATCACCCCTTTGTCCAATCCCCCTTAAATTGGGGTGGTAGCCTCCACCCATTAGGCACTACCACCCTACCCCACCCTTCTGCCTCAGGCCCCACTTTCTGCCCCAATCTTCCCCAAACTGCCCCAAAGACACAAAAAGTTCAGAAATTCCCCCCAAATCACCCCTTTGCCTAATCCCCCTGAAATTGGGGTGGTAGCCTGCACCCATTGGGCACTACCACCCCACCCCACTCTTTTTGCCCCGATCCCATGCTATGCCCCCAAACTGCCCCAAAGTCACTAAAACTTCAAATATTCCCCAAAAATCAGCCCTTTGCCCAATCCCCCTGAAATTGGGGTGGTAACTTCCACCCATTGGGAACTACCACCCCACCCCAATATTTTTTCCCTGGTCCCTTTCCCCCCAAATCAATTCAGATTCAGATTCGGGTTAAATCCGAATCCGAACCGAATCAAGGGTGATTCGGTTGGCCCACATTCGGGCACAAAACAGAACTGGGGTGATTCAGTTCGGGTCCCGAACCGAATCACTGAAAATCCAAATTGCACACCCCTAGTCTGAACATACAGAGAGTTGAGTGCCTAGAGCGCCCAACCCACGAGGGAATCCAACAATGCGCTGCACTGCTCATGTGGTGCATTTTGGGATTCCTGGAGGCCGAGACTCATTTTCCTGGCCTCCAGTGATACACTCCGCTGGAGGCAGCATGGATCATGTGGGTATGCGATGGCGCGCCAAAGAGGAACACATTGATCATCGGCGGGGAAGGCAGATTCAACCCTGCCTTTCCTACCACCCATCTTCGCTGCCCCAGAAATGGTCATTTGCATGACCTTAATATCTCCAACTTCAAGTGAAGTCATCCATCTATGAATTAGCCTTCGCAGGTAAGTCTCAACAGGCAGAACTTTCACATCACCTGAGGCCTATCACAACATAATTGTCCAAATCGTGTAGAAAAAGGGAGGTAAAGTCTAATTTTAAAAGAAAATGAAGGTACATGGGTGAGGGGTACTGAAAGGGTACTCCCAGTCAAGGAAATGTTTAGTATTAAAATTCAGCTAAGAAGAAAAGTGCTTGGGAGAGTTTAGAGGAGGTAAACTGAGAGCTGGGGAAGGCTTCTGTACTCCTCACCTAGCACCAGTTTTGCTCTTAAAATCAGACTCACTCTACCTCTGAGGAACACTGGTACATGAGACGCCGCCTTATATGCAGTCAGACCATTGGTCCATCTAGCTCAGTTTTGCTTTCACTGACTGGCAGTGGTTTCAGGCAGCAGTCCATCCCAGTCCTACCTGGAGATTCCAGGGACTGAACCTGGGACCATTTACATGCAAAGCAAATGCTTTACCACTGAGCACTTTATATGTGACTTGGAGAATTCCATGTCTAAATATGCAGAACCTCAGTCGTTGCATGTCCTCAAATACTCTTCAGTAAAGGCAGTTCACAGATTGATATGAACATATAACTTAACTGTGAATCCTCAGCTGCTGAGGCACTGAATGATGTTTTACTGTGTGAGGTACTCCCATGTATGAATCAGGCCTAGCCAGACAGGGGGTTCTCATGAGCAGCCTAGCCCGGGCTAGGCTGTTCATGTGGAGTACCAGGATCTGCATGGATCTGTGTGCGTTTGGAGTGCCGGGATCACTCCTAGATAGAAAGGCTGTTCTTACCAGTGGCCTAGGGCAGCCTAGTCTGGGCTAGGCTGCTCATGTGGAGTGCCAGGCCGAATCCCATTGCTAAGCCCAGCTCTTAGTCAAGGTTAAGGGAACAAGGGTTCCGGCTGCCAGGATGGTGTGTCTCCTCAAGCTGCATACCAAGG